>NC_087260.1:6304700-6904700 GCF_037042905.1 Lytechinus pictus
CTATTGCCCGAGATATTTTACAAACGATATTAGTAATATGTTCGCACCAAGTCAAGCCCGGATCGAGCATGACACCTAAGTATTTAATCTTTTTTACATTTTCTAATTGTATGTTCCTGAATTTCACTGACAAATGAGCACCCCTCAACTTTTTCTTTTGACCAAATACCATGGCTTTTGTTTTTTGCGGGTGTAAATGCATATTATTTAAGTCTAGCCATTTACTTATTGAATCAAAATCATCTTGCAAATACTTTTGTACCTCCTTAATTGATTCACCGTGATTAAAAATGGCGGTATCATCAGCATAAAGAGACATTTTAGAATGTACATGCAATTTCAAATTACACATGTCATTAATAAAAATACAAAATATCAATGGACCCAGTATAGATCCTTGTGGGACACCTGATTTTATCTTCAAAAATTCACTGCGACAATTGTTAATCATTACAAATTGCCTTCTGTCTGTTAAATACGATTCCATCCAGTTGTATTCATTGCCAGTAATACCATAGTACTTAAGTTTTGCAAGTATAAAATTGTGAGGAATAACATCAAAAGCTTTGCGTAAGTCCAAGAAAATACCACCAGTAACATGTTTTCGGTCCATTTTATCATACAAAAAGTCTGTAATCTCAGTTAGACAAGTGGCAGTAGAATAAGACGGTCTGAAGCCAGACTGACAATTTGCAAGTAGATCATTTACATTTAAGTACTTATACAATTGATCATGTATTGCTCTCTCTAGTATTTTGGACAGGACTGGAAGCACAGAAATTGGTCTATAATTGTCAATATCAAATGATCCTCCCTTATGTACAGGAGTAATTCTTGCTGTTTTAAAATCTTCTGGAATAACACTGGTTTGTAAAGTTGCATTAAATAAATGGGTTAAAGGGCCAGCTATACTCTCTGCTGCCAGCTTAAGAAACTTAGGGTGAATGCCATCTACTCCGACCGCTTTCGAACAATCAATATGTAATAGTTCTTTCAAAACGTACTCCTTTTTGATTGCATAAAATTTAAATTCACAATCTGGAATAAACAGAGTTTGTAAATTGTTTAATAAATCTTTCGAGAAATTACCCGAAGCGGCTTGCAACCTTGAGCCGACTTCATTAAAGGCTTTGTTTAGAACGTGAGCTATTTCATTGTTAGGTATTTGATCATTATCAATTGTTAATTTAACATCATGACTCGTGGTTTTATTTTTCTTAGGTATAAGCTTCGATAAAATGTTCCAGTTCTTTTTTATGTCATTTTCGCAGTCCTTAAATTTGTCCTGATAATACTTCTTTTTCAAATTTTTAATCAAGTTATTAGCTCTGTTACGGGAAAACTGAAATTTATTCCACCAATAAATTAATCTTGTTTTTCTAAATTGCTTTCGATAATAATCCCTTTCGCGTGCTAACACCAAAAAATCATCATTTATCCAAGGTACCCCTCTTTGTTTTTGCCGCACTGATATCACGGGGGCATGCCTGTCACAAATGTCCAGGACTGTGTTTTTAAAGTAGTGCCACAATTTTTCAACGTCAGTCCCACAGGAATAAAACTCATGCCAATCAACTTTCCTTACATCATCTTTAAATTTCTCACTGTCAAAGTACTTGAATGAACGACATTTAGTTATTTTCGGAGAAAGGGATTGATGTTTCCCTTTAATTGCAGTAAAAATCACAGAGTGATCACTAAGTCCAGCTGACTGCACTCCTGACTTAATAATATTGTCAACAAGTGCATCAGAAATACATACCAAATCGATTACTGACTGGCTATGTGGTGAAATTCTAGTGGGTTCAGATATAACCTGTGTCATTTGCATTGTAGTAAGGAGACTGGAAACTTTTCTAGAAAGATTATTTATGGTTTGCATATTACAGTTAAAATCACCAAGAAGGATGACGTTGTTTGTAACTGTATACAATTTCTCAAGATTACTTTCAAGACTGTCAAAAAAATCTAAATGATTATCCGGTTTTCTATACAATATACCAATAAATAATGAGCTACTATTGCTACGTTGCAACTCCAACCAAATTATTTCTAAGGCAACAGATTCAAGATCCAATCTCCTTATATACGATAAATTTTCTGATATAAAACATCCCACTCCACCTCCATGAGTACATCTATCCTTCCTCTCAAACTTATAACCTTTAACAGAAATCAAGCTATCAGAATGTTCTTTTGTTAACCATGTTTCTGACACTCCTAGTAGATCATAAGGGTTATTATTCAGCCAACATTGTAAATCAGCAACTTTATTAACAATGCTTCTGACATTAAGATGAGCTAATTTTATACCTTTAATATCTTTTAGAGCAAAATCATTAGTTTCGGTTGACCTATCATCATGTGCGTCGACAGAAATATTATTACAGTTATACACGACTTCAGTAGATAGATCAGGATCATTCCAAAAAGGTAATACACTTTGGAGAATACATTTCGGGCACTGCCAATTTTCAAACAGTTCATCTGAATCATAGGTCTCTCTTGAGACCCCGCCACAAACTATATGCACCCACTGTGAACATACAGTGCATAACAAAGCCTTTTGATTTATTTTAACAGATTTATTACAAATTGAACATGGGTATTTAATCATTAAATCTTATGTTGAAATTAGGTTGAGATTTTACTTCCTCCACTCTAAGCAATTTATATACATTAATCATTTTAATTATCAAATATATATACATGAAAAACCCGAATATGTGCAAAATAGCAACAGCAACAATAACAATAAAATGTAAATTTTCACACTTCAAAACAAGTGAAAAGTATTACGTGTAAGTAATGAATGTAATTTTATACAAATATTCAATAAAATAAGAACCAAGTTCTAGTGATTAACGTTATTAAAAACAAATCGTATATTTAATAGTGCAATTTAAAGCAAATAGTAAACAGGAATTCGCCTGTGTGCTCAAGCAGACCAAGTATTACAGTTCAGTGAATTTGATTGATATTGTTGTCTCATTCCTTCAATTGGTCAAGTTTTCCGAGGTCCTTTACACTTGAAAGAGCAACTCTTTTCCCACTCTTATTCATCGCTGTTACTCTTCCGTCTTGAGTCCAGACTTTGTGGACTTGCGGGAGGTTTCCCTTCTTTACTTGCCAGAACAGCTGAGATCGCTTCCGTGTTAGATTTTCATTGATGTAAATTGAAAGGCCTTTCAGCTTAGCCCTAGATGCGTATACAGTCTCTCTTGCCCTGTAGTTGGAAAATTTGATGATGACATTCCGGGGCTTACGACTACGAGGATCCTTCTGCTTGTTCTCAAGCGCAGCATGGCTGGAAAGGCGGTGAGAACGATCGATGTCCTCTTGTTTCACTGTAACACCCAGATTCCTCTGGCACACCTCTATGATCTTGGCATCAGTATCTTCGTTTGCAGATTCAGCAATACCACTGAAAATCAGGCAATTGCGGCGTGAATACTGCTCCGCCTCATCAGCTGCAGCTTCTAGCGACTCGACTCTGTTTTTTAGACGACCGACTTCCTCCAGAAGATTTGCATTCTCGAATAAGATGGACTCAACATGATCGGAAACTGCTGATTCAATTTCCTTCACAAGAACAGATTTTATGGAGCTGACTAGGTTTTTTACGAACGATTCTTCTAGAAGAATAACTTGCAGAGCTTTTTTGATAGCCACCTCCAACCCTTCTTCGACGCCTGGTACCTCACACGCAGCAGACCCTTCTTCGCCTCCGTCATCACTGAATCGAGAGTTTGTTGACCTCGTCGGGGATCGGGAACGCGCACTAGATCTTTGCTCATGATGCTTGCGCGTTGGCGAGGCTTGCATAGCTCCGACAGGCTTGGCATCATGGTTTCGCCCCGGGCCGCTCGGGCCTTTTGTAGCAGCAACCTCGTTGTACCCCTTCGCAGTTGATTTGCTTTTCATTGTGAGTTTCTCGATCAGGAGACGTTAATTTGAAACAATAAAATCAGTATAATGAAATAGTCATACCTTGCTCCAAAGGGTCCAGCGTAGTCAGCAGTATTGGTAGACTGATGTGGATTATTCCATAAAGTATGGTCCAAAGTGCAAAAGGTTACATTTTGCCAAAATATTGAGCACAACAGTCTAAATTCCTGGAGGAACTACGAAGCGCGTCCTTTCGCGCCCGCGTCCATTTTACCTGACCACTTTTGTCCAGATTGTCAAAATTGAATTTGCGCCAAATTAAGGAAAATGTAAAATAAGTAGCAAACGGAATAAACTAATTGCATTTGTTTGTTTTTTATTGTTCTTTGCTTTCATTTATCATTTTTATGAAAATTTGGAATGGAATAAGGGGTCAATGAATAGTGATGTCAATGATCCATTTTTTTCATGCTTCGTAGATGATTATTAATGCGCAAAAGGTTTTCTTTGTGTATTTCAATCACCCTAATGCTTTATTATCTTATTTATTTTTATCAGAGAGAAATGCATTACAGGTTCTTTGTTGGATTTACAAGAGGATATAACTTCCAAAGGAATTTCATTTAATTGTATCGACGACCCAAGGTAAGTAAACACTCTAAAAATTGAAAAGTTAGGCTGCGTTTTAAAATATGTTGGATTACACTAACAACATACTTTTGCATTACATTATACTTTTATTCTTGTTATATTATTGTATATGATAAGGGTTGGATTCGGGGGATAACATTCGATTTTATCCCGAGAGAAAATTGTTAATTTCAGATTTTTTTCTAAAATACAGTCACTCCTCGGGTCTTTTATAAGTGGTGCACATAATTTACCTAACCCTATCTCCATTTCGCACCCTCCCCATCTCACTTTTCTTTCTCTCCCTCTCTCTCTCTCTAACTCTCATTTATTGCATTTCTTCTTTTATATTTCTGTCTCTCTTTCTCTTTCCCATCAGTCCATCTATCTGTTTTGAAGACAGCTCTGATACTATTAATGTTTAATCATTTTTCTCGTTGTTTCTTCTAATACCATACATTTCCTTTAATTTTGTCAGAGTTTAGATAATTTGTTTTCAACAATCTCATTTTCTATTCTTTCTGTATAATATTTTCTTATGATTTCCTTTATTATACCTTCTTTATTTTCTATTCTTCTTCTTCTTATTATTATTATGATTTATTATTATCATTATAATTATTATTATTATTATTATTCTCCTTCTTCTTCTTCTTTTCTTCTTCTTTTTCTTCTTCTGCTTCTTTTCTTCTCCTTCTTCTTCCCTTCTTTCTTCTTTTTATCACGCTTGAAAAGCAGACCAATTGGCTTGAACTAGACATCTTTTTCTTTCTTTATAAGAAAACGTGAATAAATAATAACTTTATTTTCCTTTTTCCATCTCTTTCTTTAATTTCTATATGTTTCTAATTTCTGCATCTTCTGCTTTTTTTCCACCTCTTCTTTTTATTTTTAAAATACGTTTTGTCCTTCTAATTACCAAAACATTATCCTTATGGTTCTGATTCCACTTTTCTATTTTCACATTCTTTACTAATTTCCTATTTTCACATTCTTTACTAATTTCCTGACTAATTTTCATCAAATTAATAAATGTGCATATTTTCTTTAATCACTATACTGTTCTTACTCTCTCTTACAGATGACTAGTTTTAGGGCAGCCCCCCTTAAGTGATATGATAAAAGGGGGCAACGGAATGAAATAAAGAAAAAAGGGAAAAGGGTAAAATATCACAATAGGACTATATCTGGGGATTATGTTTTAATCTGTCGCAACAGAAATTGTATTCTTTAAGAAATAAAATTCTTCGTATGTCATGTTCGATCCGCCCCATCATTTTTTTTTATTATCACGCCATAGCTTGCTAACATTATATTAATTGCCAATATGTATTTTTTTTTTCATACAGCATTACACGTCACGTACAATGCATCCAGGACCCAGGACATGATCTATGTCGACCATACTCCGGCTCGGCTCCCACGAATTTCGCCTCACCTATATTTCTAATTCTAGCATTTCAACTTGTTTCATTATTGACGCGGTAATTTTTCTTTTTAAGGAAAGGGAAAAGGGGGGTGATACATTTGAGGTTTGTGCAAAAAGGGGAGAATTCGAAATTGACTTAATTGTATTCATTTCATATCGTGTTGTCTCTTGATTACCAATTGTGAGTTTCTTTAATATTACGAATGAAAGTGGAAAGATTAATTTCTAAAAAAGTAAGAGGAAGACAAGTAGGAGATGAAGAAAAAAAAAGAAGGAGAAGAAGAAGAATTAAGAAGAAGACGAATTAAGAAGAAGGAGCAGAAGAAGAAAAAATAAATAAAAAGGTTGAAAGAGAAAGGGGGAGGGGAGATGGCAATATAGCATAAGACTAATCAATATTTAACTACAAAAAGATAAGTCTTTTATATTAGATAATAGTATCTATTTTCACGTTGTCTTCCATGCAGTTTTTCATGTCTAAACCTATATTTTTACTTTGTATATAATTATATATACTATATATATAGATCATCTTTGCCTTCTATGAGAAAGTATTATATCGATTTTATAACAAATACAAACATGATTTTTAGATTAGAAATTGATTGTAAAACAGATGTTATCTATAAACATTGCATTTTAAGTTTTAGCTAATGCATGTAATGAGTGAAAAACACATACATGACGCCACGCCATATTATAAAATAACATGTGCGCTGAAATAAGTCGTTGATCTTTAGATGTCCATTGTTGTGTAATTATTATAATATAAATCAGACCAATGCAGAAATAGCTCAGACAGTGATAAATCAAGCAGGGATGTGGGATTTGACTTTTCTGGATCATATTTATTTATTTATTTATTTATTTATTTATTTGTCGTTTTATTTCAAAAGGGTAGCCCTTTCAGTTACAAGAACTGCTCGACCAAGGGGCCCTGTATCAACAGATATTAAAAACATAACAAAAAACAATATCACATAAAAATAGTCAACAAAATGAGCATAATAATCAATAAGAAAGAAAAAATGTTATACATAATAGTAAAAATAAATCAAAATCACTAATAAACTTATAACAACAGAAAGTAACATAAAGTATTCATGGAAATCTTTAAAACATATTTGTGTGAGGGATATCGATTTACAATTTTTTTTTTTTAAGAATTAAGTGAATTTGCTAAACGGAGAGAAGGTGGATAAAGTATTTCATATTTGAGAGCCATGATAACAAAATGATCTTTTATAGTAAATGAGGTTTTTCAATATATCAACTTACAATGCACGTTGTACCACGGGCCCTGATAAAGTACCTACCCTTTACTTTTCTAAAACGAATTTACATTAGCCCTCTTTATCGAAGATTGGTTTACAAGTGTATACATAGTCATATCATTATTATTGCCAAAAGCTAGCCCCAAACGAGTTTTCGAGTAGTAAACAAAATAAGAAAAATAGAAACAAAATAGAATTAGAGGGAGACAGAAGACCATAAAAAGAGTGGTTTCGGTCGTGCAACTTTATATTAATCATTTAATAAAGTTTTTGAAAAAAAATGTAGGAATGTTCCCAAACTCAAAATAACCCGGCACTGCCCTTAAGCTAAACTCTTTAAAGAAACTTTGTGTTTTCCTGCGTGTGTAATACACAACCTGACAAAGCCTCATTTTTTATCTTTGCATGCAGGTCATACTGATTTTTTTTGTTAAACCTATTAGATCAAATTTTTGAGATCTCGTCTTTGCCCGTATTGGTTTCAATGTCAATTCATTTTGTATTTTAACGTAAATATCATTTGTGAATAGTTCCCAAATTTTCGAGATCTCGTCTCTGTCCGTATTGGTTTCAATGTCAATTCATTTTGTATTTTAATGTAAATATCATTTGTGAATAGCTCCCACACTCGTGGCCTTGAGAAGCGAGGGTTTTGCGTGTGTTCACTGGGCCCCGTCCACACTCTAAAAATAATGTTCAACTGAAATTTAAATAGATGGCTTATCGGAGAGCACCTTTAAAATAATTAATTATCTTGTCAAAAATACAAGGATATCATCTATTCATTATGACACGCACCTTTGTACTAGAAATTCCCCATGATAGGGTTTATGTTAATATTTAAATTGGTTGATGCCAGGCTCATTTTAGCAATTGTTTTTATTATTTGTTGAAAATTCCTTGAAAAAATTCAAAATTGTGTCATACTTAGAAAATTTCCTTTATAATTGTTTACATTTTATTTTAGTATTATAGTGATCACAAAAAAACACAATCTTAATACAGATTATTGTAATAAGGTTATTTTATTAGAGGGCGCACTAAATTGTTTTCAATTTCGAAATGAATAGTTTCTTTAAAAATTACCAAATTGTTGTAAAATTACAATAATTGTCAGAATATAAACCAGTAAACAGGAATATATAGCATGCCCCTCTAAAATGTTAGTTATTAAAAGGTGATTGTTGGATTTAGAGAGCGAGGCGATTTGCCTCAATGTTGGGAAACATACTGTCCACTGTGTTGGGTAATGTATGTTGGAAATATATATATATATATCTGGGCAATTATCGTTCAATTGAACAAATTTATTACCCAATTACTACTAATAATAATGATAATGTTCTGCATTTATATAGCGCTTAACACATCGAAACGACGTCTCTAAGCGCTTTACAGATATATTTATTATTTACCCCGGTCATCGGATCCTTACATGCCCGCATACAATGTATGCACCTTCTCCACTCCCTGGGGAGCATTCCAACAAGAGTTCAAAGACTCAATTGCTAGGCATACTACATAGGCTTTTGCATCCTACCGGGTACCCATTTAACACCTGGGTGGAGAGTGGCAAATTGGTTATTATTACCAAGTTTGGACAGATTTTAACCAATAGTTGTTTGGACAGTATGTTGCCCAGGGTTTATTAAAAGCTGGGTATTTTTTGCCCAACTATTTTAAGAGTGTAGGATAGATAGTTACACAATGCAACATTAATGCAGCAATATTTAGAGGTTCGAATTTGATTGACTCCCCATGCTGTATTGATCTGTCTTTGCTTATCGTATGAATAAATTTAACATTCCAAGTAACATTTGATAAAGGTGTAGTTATTCTTTTGAATTAGTATAGTGAAAGTTGAATAGGGTAGCAGGCAGGCGGGGGATTTCCATTAAATCTACTAGACTGTTATAAGGCAAGTTGCTTTTTCCACATGCGTGCAGCTGTCATTTTTTGATAAACTTTGAGCAATAACTCGTCGAACGCCAAAATTATCTTAAATTTGTTTATATTCTGACCTGAAAACATTACATAGCGGGTCAGATAGATAAATAATAATAAAAATAATAAAGGATTTGTATAGCGCACGTATCCAACTTGCTAGGTGCTCAAGGCGCTCCTATTTACCCCGGCTATAAGCTAGTCTACCGATTGCGGTGCGCACAGCTTTTTGAGGAATTACTACCCATTTACCTCACCTGGGTCGAGTGCAGCACAGTGTGGATAAATTTCTTGCTGAAGGAAAACACGCCATGGCTAGGATCCGAACTCACGACCCTCTATTTGAAAGGCGAGAGTCAGAACCACTAGACCACGATGCCGGGCTGAAAATATTTATATCTACATAAATAGAGTAAAATTCACAGAGCAAAATGCTGAAAATTTCATCAAAATCGGATAAGAAATAACGAAGTTATTGAATTTTAAAGTTTATCAATATTTTGCGAAAACATGTTATAAATTATGCACATCGTCATGGATATTCATTAGGTGGGCTGCTGAAGTCACATCCACACTTTCCTTTTTCTTATGTAACTACATGAAATCATAATTGGTTCATTTTTTCATACATGTGTCTCCATTATGATGATATAAGTTGCGGCAATAAATAACTAATGCACTTAATCAATTGTCAATCCAATTGTTTTAGTTCTTGGTAGAAAATTTTGAATAAACCTGATTTCATATAATAAAATACAAAGGAACGAGTGGGGATATGACATCATCAGCCCACCTAATGAATATTCATAACGATATGCCTAGAACTGTTTCACCGGAATAATGCAAATTTTTAAAATTCAATAATTTCGTTACTTGTTATCCGATTTTAATCAAATTTGCAGCATTTTGATTTGTGAATTTTACTCTATTTATTGAGCTATAAATACATCCTTCCTGCACCGTCCCTTTAATGATGCAAAGATGGTATTGCATCTGTATGTTTTGTGAGCATAAAGAGCACCGCACACTTCCACACGGATCCAGGATTTTCCAAGGGGATGGGGCACATTTTTTAATTAAGGATATTTCGTCCCAGAAAAAATAAATTGACAAGCAAAAAAAAATTAAGTATATATGTTGGAAGTGGGAAAGTTATGAAAAGTTGTGAGCGAGAAAGTCTAATATATAGACATCTAAAATGGCAATCAAACCATATCATACCAACAACAAAAAAAATACATAGAGACTTATTTCCCGCCCCTTATTTCATTATCATTTTCTGCTTCTTTTTTTTTTTAATTTCCCCTTTTTCTTTTACTTATTTTCTCTTCTCCTTTTTTTTTTGCATTTTTCATCTTTCTTTCTATTTTTGCCTGCCGTGGTAGGTGCCTTTTTTTCTTCCTTTATTTTTGTGAGGGGCACCGAAATTTTTTAGTAACGTGCCCCCAAGCCCCACCCCTCCCCCCCCCCCCGTAGCTACGCTCCAGTTTTCCTTCCCTCTATATTTCTCTCTCTTTTTAATGCCTTCCTTTCCCTATCAGTCATGGTTATCTTTCCACTCTCCCTGTTCCTCATTTTTTTGTAATTCTCCATTTCGTCTTTCACCTTCACCCCCTTCCCTTCTCATTTTCTATATTTTACTCTTCCTTTCCCACTCTCACTTCTTGTCCTTCTCTTTCCCTCTTCTTCCCCTTCCTTTCCTTCCCTCTCTCCTTCTCCCTCACTTTTCATGCCCCCAAGAATCCGCGCCTGAAATGTATGCTCGACCGTTGAAACGAGTCCAATGAATTTCCATAAAAGTATAAATATCAAATGAGATTTTTAGTTCTGCTCATTTGATTGAGAATAGTACTTAATTACGAAATAGATTCAGTCGTGTTTCGGGGGGTGGGGTCAAATTAGCGAGTTCAATTTAGCCTGAAATGCGGGGCTTTCAGCGACGCGGGCGTATGGCAACCCTTTCAATATTTCTTTATTATGAAGAAATACAATTCTTAATATTAAGTCTATTTCTCAATGTGAATATGTCTATGTTTATATCAAGAATTGGTGGAGACTTTTAACCTGATTGCTAAGAAAGCATGAATACTTGTAAGCAAGCAACCAGAGGACCGACGTCTTAAGGTCCTCCTCGAGGGGCCTGGTTATGAGGATTAATGCCTTACCTAGGGCAGTAGCGCACAAGTGGGAATCGAACCCGGGTCAACGGAACCTGAAACTTCCGCTCTACCAACTGAGCTATCGCGCCTCCTTGATGTCGAGACTCCCCTTGAAAATCAAGAATTGCATTTCTTTATAACAAGAAATTTGAATAAATTATTAGAGCTGCTTTCTTGCCATACACCCACATTGCATTAAGACCTACACGATCGTCATGAACATCGCTGAGCAAAACTTGAGGGCGCTACAGGAGAGACCCGTACATTATATTAAAAAATGAATATAATCAACAGGCGTTTGTATTGCGTAAGAAGTACTTTATGATACTGTTCGAAATCCATACAACATATCAATCAAAACATTCTAATCAATCGAGATTGCTGATTTGTATTGAAATAAAAGAAACTGCATGGTCTTAGCCAGGTAAATAATACCTTGGTCACATTTGCTCTACGGCGGCCGTACGGCGAGTCGAAAACAGCCGGTTTATTAATTTTAATTCAAACCACCTATATGTAGTTGGTACAAACAATGTTAAAACGGCTGTTTTCGACTCGCCGTACGGCCACCGTAGAGCAAATGTGACCAAGGTATAAGGTCCGATACTTAACAAAGAATGAACTTGACCAACCTACACACTATACCCCTACCAGAACGATAATAAAGGGTGAAGCTACTATAATATCCTAAACTACGCTTTTATCCACTTATACATTGACATGTACCAAGACCTCTGAGACTTCAGAAATAGCTATAGCTCTAGTGCACAATGCAGCATTGAGTGGAGGTTGAATTAATCAATATATACATGTATATAACTAGAAGTAAACCCAGCCTAAAATTGCATAAATCGGACTGCATACTGCTGCTTTGACAACACCTTAAAGAAAATTATTAACAACTTAATAGAGAACATTGGCTAACATAAACAATGGAAAATTAAATAGAAAATAAAGTAACATATTATAGACTTCACATAAAAAACAAAGAAACTAAAATATCAACACAGTACATTAAGAATTCTCATAATATATATATTTAAAAAAAAAACTTCTTGCACCGTACATGTATAAATCATAATAAAAATTGATAGGACAGTCGGAGGAATGAGAGTCGATGAAAGCATGGGCTTATAAAGCATTTGTTTTGTTGTTTAAAGCCTCAGTCTTTGCCCCCTCACAAGTATCTTGCGATATTGCATTTCGCTGGATGTCACATAATTTTCTCTACTAAAAGTCAAGTCCACGTACCGGTACTTCGCGTTTGAGAACGAGTCCAAATATGGATCCTGAAAAACAACCTTATAGCTTAAAGATGCCCCCTGTTATTGATCTTCAATGTCTTCTACATCATCTGACCTCTCAGCTGAAGCCCATAGTGTCAGGTTGTCCCTCAACAGTTGCATTATGAGAGTTGCATCCTTGTAGCTGTCGTCTTTGAGGTACTCCAGTTCTGCGATGGCACCATCGAACGCTGTCTTGGCCAGTTCACGGGCACGTTCAGGGGAACCCATGATCTCGTAGTAGAATACGCTGAAGTTGAGAGCCAGGCCCAACCTTATAGGATCCGTGGCGTTCAGCTTCTGTTCTGCAATTTCACTCGCTTTTGTATATGCTTTTATACTGCGCTCTAAGCAAGCCTTACCGTCTTCCATGGTCGCGATCTCGGCGAGATAACGGGCGTAGTCTCCTTCCATTTTGTGGTAAAATACTTTGCCAGACTCTACTGATGTGGCGCCAGCTACATCTGTCATGCCGGGGATCAAGGTATTTGATAAAAGATCTAGAATTTCGTTGCAGATATCTTTCAGCTCCTTCTCAATGTCTAGTCTGTACTTTCTGGCATATTCTACGGCTATGTCCGCTTCATCGCTTTCTTTTGCTTTCTGCTCGAGGCTCCTGATAATGCGCCATGCAGAACGTTTTGCACCCACCACATTTTTGTAGGCTACCGACAGGAGATTCCTATTTTCATCTGACTTAATAACATCTTCCTTTCCATTCTTGGTCAGTGTTTTCATGAAGCCAACCATGTCGTCATATCTCTCCGTCTGTTCAGCGAGCTTGGCCATCTCCACCAGCTCCAATTTTTCAGAGTCACTCAACTTCTGCTCTGCCATATTTATACTTATAATCCAAGGGCACGTCGATGGAAATCCAGAGCAAGACCAGAAGTGAGCAAAGTGAATAGTTTTGGTCAGACACGGAATCAAAGTGGTATAGGGTAGATGTATACTTATAGCTGCTGTATTTTGGAGATACTTTGCAGGGTAACGAGAATGTGTGCATTACGAGTACGCAGACAGATCAAATTAAATGTCAGAGCGGGTATTATAATGAACCAAAAAAAGCGAGTCTTCATTGACAGTGCCTGGGCGCGGCAGTATGGTCAAGCATCACTGAACTGTATCGAAGAAGACAACCACCTTCTTTACCACGAACAAAAGATATTGCGCAACGGGCATCGAATGAAAAGGTAAATGGCGTGACACATCAATGCTTCCCGTCCGATAATGAACATTCACTGAGGACCTGCTAGAATTTCGAGGGGTCGCTCAAAGTTGATTTTTTTTTCTTTGAAGGGGTAGTCCTCATGGTCACTTCTTACCTTTATTCTTATAAAACAACATAGACCTAAATATAAAATAATCTCATAGGCCCCATTTAAAAAAAAAGAAAATTCATGTATTTTGTCGTAAAAGTTTAACATTCTGCGCAATATTTGTGATTCTATAAACAAGATGCGTATGTAACTCGATAATTACTGCGAACGCCAATAAACGTTCTGGCCTGATCGAAAAGGGACCTGTTAAGGACTGTTTTCAATTACCCATGAAGACGATACATGTCTTAACAATTAAATAATGCGAGCGCAAAGCGTGAGCTGAAAATTTTTGACATTCTGACCTAAAAAATGGTCATTCTAAGCATTTTTTCTAGTCATGAAAGGGATAGGTATATGCATCTAAACGATGCGAGCGCGAAGCGCGAGCGGAAGAAATTGATATTTTAGACCTAAGAACGGGACACTATATTCATATTTTTTAAATCATGAATAGGACGGGTAATTGGGTATCTTCCTACATTAATCAGAAAATTGATATTCTGATCTGAAACTGGATAATTTAAGCACGTTTTAATTAAAGACCAAGCTGCGTAGCTATATATAGCTATATCTCACTAAACATGCGTGCGCGTGTTTATGATTTAGACCTAACTAGAATCTGAACGGGCATTCTGAATAACTTTTTTTAATCATGATCAATAATGCAAGCTCGAAGCGCGAGCTGAAAACATTTAAAATCAATGATAATTCGTCCCAGAAAAATTTAACAAGCAAAAAAAAAAGGAAAAAAGGTCTCCACTTTCAAAAGAGGGGGCACACTTCTGTTTCAACGGCATTTTTACATTACAAATTTTAAGTTTGCTTCTCAAAAGGGGGGAGCACGGGCCGGCTGTGCCCCCTGGATCTGCTAGTGATTTAAGCACTATTTCATGCAGTGTGTATGAAAAGTTCAAAGTGGATGTGGATCACACTTAATGATGCGAGCACGAAGCGCGAGCTGATATTTTTATTTTATTATTTTGACCGAGGACCGTGACATTCTAAGGACATTTTGTCATCATATGAAAATGATGACTTTTCCTATTATTCCTATAAGCGCGAGATGAAACTTGTCGATATTCCGTTCTGAAAAGAGCCATTTTAGTTATTAGGGATTCATGAAAAAGTTTTTTTTTTTTTATTTATTAATCTAATATGCTTAATGAGAGCGTGGAATTTCTTGATATTAAGGCCTGAAAACTGGACAATTTAAGCATTTTGTAATTATGAATAGAACGCATGGGTTAATATATTTTTAACATTAATGCGAGCGCAAATCGCGAGCCGACTTTTTTTTCTAAATTGTAATGAAAAGGGGATTTTAAGTAGCTTGTTATAGAATTAATGTAGATCTATCCATAATTCACCAATCGAAATGCGAACGCGCATGCGCTAGCTGTTACGCCTACGTTTTGACAATCACGCATGAAAAGGGATATTTTGATAACTTTATGGAATACACGAAGCCAATATGAACTTGGCAAATCAAATAATAAGAGCTCGCAGCGTGAGCAGAAAATGTTGATATTTAGACCATAAAACGGACATTTACAAAGTAATAAAAATAAATAAATTTGTACATTAAACAAAAATAATGAAATTTTGATGTCCGAGCCGAAATGTACTTTGTATATTTGCTTCAAAACTTGATATTTTAAGCTTCATATCAGACTATTGAGCAAGATATGAATCTCATCCATCAGGCAATGCGAGCGCGAAGCGCGAGCGAAAATTTTGTATAATGACATGAAGCATTTTTTTTTAAAAGTCTTCCCCTCACCTTATTTTATTCACTCGTCTTCCTCCTCTTATTTTCCTCTTCTGTTTTTCTCCTCTCTTTCCCCTTCTTGTTTCTTCTTCTCCCCCCCCCCCCATTTTCTCCGCCAATAGAAGGGGGTCGGGCTCCCTGGATCCGTCTATGTGTGAAAAACATAGTTCTTGTTATGACCATGACCCTACTATGACTTTCCCGTTCCTGCTCTCATTGTCAAAGAAATATGTATAGCAAGAAATGTAAATGATACTGTACAGAATATTTTTTCAGGGGTGGGGGCACCTGGGGGTGCACACCAAATATCTGGGGGCACGTGCCACCGGCCCCCTCCCACCCCTTAGCTTCGCCCCTGCTCGTTGGTTGTTCCTTCATATCGAAGGCTTGTGGATGGTCACACACATTATTTTCCCATATAAAGGCTCATGTGTTTAAAGATGATATATTATAAAGCTACTATAAGAATGACACATTCATACCTTTTATAATGGACACATGATTTATACTACCGAGAAGTACGTGGTAATGGTCTTAAAGGCCAAGTTCATCTCAGAAAAATGCTGATCTGAATCTACAGAGAAAAATCAGACAAGCATAATGCTGAAAATTTCATCAAAATTGAAAGTGAAATCGGAAAATTATGACATTTTAAAATTTCGCCTATTTTTCACAAAACAGTTATACAGTGCGTCCCACAAAAAACGAAACCGAGATGTATCGATTATTTATTATTACTTAATCACAAATAAAATAGACAAATGACCTATCATTTTAAAGCTTAGGATCTCTTCTTTCATCTGAAATTACCTAGATTATTTCTCATTCACGCATTAGTGAGCAAAAACAATTTGAAGAGGGGATACGAAAAAGTCACTCGGCGGGCTGTATCTGGGTTTCAAATAGAAACCCACATTTTTAAAAAGTTCAATATCTGCTCTTTAATTTGATACCTCAATTACAAAAAATAGTCAAGAAATAATAAAGTTCTGGATATTTGAAATAAGGCTTGAATTTCAATAATTTCATAAAATGAAGAGGTTTTACAGGCTAGCGTCCAGACTCACTCGACACACCGCTTTGTCGACGATCAGTCATGCATTCAGTCTTTTGTTAACCGTGCGATAGCTAATTCTGTGCACCTGTGAAACACGTTTATTTAATGAAATTATGGAAATACAAGCATTGTTTCGAGGGAACATAACTTTTTTTTTATTTCTTGACCATTTTCTGTGATTAGGGTATCAAATAAAAGAGCAGATATTGAACTTTTAGGCATGTGATTTTCTTTTTGAAATTCAGATACCCCCGCCAAATGAGTTTTTGGTATCCTTTCTTCAAATTGTTTTTGCTCAGTCATGCATGAATGAGGATAAATCAAAGTAATTTCAGATGAAAGAGGAGATTCTAAGCTGTACATTGGTAGGTCATTTGTCTATTGTATTTACGATTAAGTTACGATAAATCATCCCTAAATCTCGGTTTCGTTTTTTCTGGGACGCACTGTATGCATCCTGGTAGGTATGCAAATTAGAGAGTTGATGATGTCACTCACTATTTCTTTTGTTTTTATTGATTAAATTATACAATATTTCAATTTTCACAGATTTTACAATAAGGACCCTCCTGTTTGAGCTACGAAATGTTAAAACAATCGTAATTCCACATGTTCAGGAAGGAATAAAACATTGTTTCTCATGATAATGAGAAAATTGAAATATTCCATATTTCATATAACAAAATACAAAAGAAATAGTGAGTGGCCTACGTCATCGGTTGCCTACTTTGCACACCTACCAAGATGAACTGTTTTGTGAAATTAAGCGAAACTTTGAAATATCATAACTTTCTTTATATCCGATTTTGATGAGATTTTCAGTGTTATGCTTATTTTTATTTTTTTCCTTTTATTCCAATCAACTTTTTGTTGGGGCGGACTTTTCCTTTAAGATTGCACATTCAAATGTTATCAATGAGACACATTGAAGAAGTGAGAAAATTTTGTTAAGTCTAACAAGGTTCAGGTATTCGCAGTAAATGAAACCAAAATAGATTAATCTATCTATAAAAAGAAGACATGATTGACGATTATAACTTGATTCGACAGAGTTCGACATTGTGGTGGAGTAGCCATTTATCTCCACAAAACATTACATTTTGATAAAATGATGTACATGAAATCCTTGATGAATTTCTTGTTACTCAGGTTTATCTAAAGTTTTCAAAACCTCTCATCGTATCAAGTTGGTATAGACCACCATCTTCAGATATTGGAATTTTTAATTTGTATGAAAGATTTCGTAGCGTTATTGACACAATGTATTGTGACATATAGCAGGTGACGTAAACTGTGATGTCCTATCCAAACCCTTATCAAGCATATCAAGCATGACCAAGAAATATGTTGATATTAATAATGTTTATTCTCTGGTTCAAGTCAATACCAAAGAAGCAACAAGAATCACAAAAGTTTCTGCAACACTGATTGATCATCTATTAACAAAATAACACCCAAAGGTAGTAAATCATGGTGTAATTCATAACGGAATAAGTGACCATTCAGTTAGCTCCCTGACCTGGAACTCTAAGATTTGTGCTCAGCCCAAATTCATCACTTTCAGAAGTTGCAGCAAGCTCAATAGTGATTACTTTAGAAATGATATTCGTAACCAGAATTGGGAAAGTATGGATTAATGTTATTTAGTTGATGATGCTGTCGAGTTATGGCAAATATCTTTTACAAGATGTTGACAAACATATTCCAAACCAGTGGCGTACCTAGGATTTTCCACAGGGGGGGCAAAACCGTCCGCCCAAAAATTTGACAAGCCAAAAAAAAAAAAAAAAAAAAAAAAAGGTCTTCGATCACAAATACAGGATTTCGTTCCAGAAAAAATTTGACAAGCAAAAAAAAAAAAAAAAAAAAAAAAAAAGGTCTTCCATCACAAATACAGGATTTCGTTCCAGAAAAAATTTGACAAGCAAAAAAAAAAAAAAAAAAAAAAAAAAAAAAAAAAAAAAAAAAAAAAGGTCTTCAAGCTCGTCAGGGGCATTAGAGGTCTTAAAGCTCGTCAGGGGGGGCAAAAAAGGTTTTTCAAGCCCGTCAGGGGGGGCAAAGATACGTTTTTGCATGGGTTGTGACTCGTCAGGGGGGGCAGAGTGCCCCCCCTGCCCCCCCGTAGGTACGCTAGTGTTCCAAACCATTCAAAAAGAATAAGTGCAAAGGGTTCACTTGAACTGTTGAATGAATGCAAATATTTATAAACTCATGAAAGAGAAAAGCTTGCAAATTGAACGATGACAAACTTAATACGTGTGAGTACAGATTATTACGAAATAAGGTGACAAATGAAGGAAGGAAATAAAAAATGGTATTACTCTGATGAATTTACAAATTTCAAGGTAAACCTAAAACATACTTGGAAAACTTTATAAAATAAAGCCCATTATTCCGAATAAAAAAAAGTGAAATACCTATATACAGTTTCGTCTAACTCGGATTGTAATATTGAAACTGCTATAACCTATCCAACACTTACTTTGCAAAATGTAGGGAGAAAATGAATTAGCCAGTGAAATACCCGATATGAACCCCCATACAGAAAATGATAATCATAGAAATTAGACTTTTGCATTTACTCATGTGAACGAACATGATGTTTTGAAAATAAGAAATATTAAAAACACTAAGTCTGTCGGTGTTGATAAGATATCTGTCTTTGTTTTGAAGGCATGCTCTATGGAGATATCAATGAGTATTACTAAGTTGATTAATTCATCTTTGTCAAGTGGTATATCTTATTTTCTGCAACAATGGAAAAATCCAAGATTATCCCAATTCACAAAAAAATCTCCTTTGAATTATATAGGTCCATCTCAATTTTACCCTGCCTATCTAAAATTCTGAAAAGGTTGGTCCAACGGCAAGGTTTAGATTTTTTTGCGAAAGAATGATATTTTGACACCTGCCTCAATCCAAAAAATTACATTGGGGTCGTCTTCGTCGATAAAAAAAGACATATTCTTATGAAAAAAATGAATAACTTGGGTATTTATGCATGTCACACCATCCTTATGGTTTTAAAGCTAGTCATGTCAAATCTGGTTTGTAGGACACTTTAATTCGGAACTCTCTTTAGAATCGGTATTGCGGTGTGCCCCAAGGATTACTCCTTGGGCCACTACTCTTTATATTACATGTCAATGAATGACTTAGTGAAATGCATTAAGACATGTCATGCGGATGACGCATTTCTGTATTTTCACACCCATCCATTAATAGAATCAACGAGGCCCTTAACTCAGATTTAGACAAATATGTACCAATGGATGTGCCAGAACAAGTTAAGTGTTAATGTCGAAAAACGGTCTGTATGCTCAATGGAAGCAAGAATTTTGTGGTTGCTAAACGAAATGTCATTCATGTTTCCTTAAATAATAATTATATAAGAACAAGTTCGTCATGTCAAATACCCAGGCGTCATAGTTGATTATTTTAATTTGCATATAGACAACAACAGTCCAACACGTTCCCAAAAATAGATCAATTAGTCGGCTTTGTGGAAGGATTGCGGCGATCCATAAGTGAATCGATTCTGGAATTGACCCTCCCCTACTTTGATTATGGTGATGTTGTTTACGATGCATCCCTTATGAAATACACCGCCTTCAAAAGCTGCAGAACAGGGCAAGCCATAATATACTCCAGATTAAACCAAAATCTCATATATCTATTTCGGAAATGCTTAATACACTTAATTGGCAGTTGTTTGACAAAAGAAGAAACGATCATTCCCTTATTCTCATGTATAAGATCATAAATAATCTAATAAATCTATCCCCAAAATATTTAAGAAATTAATTTGAGTTAGTATTATGTACGTATCCCTCCCGTTTTGGAACCAAACTTAAGTTACCCAAACCAAGAACAAATTACCTCAAAAGATCCGTCAAGTATAAAAGCGCCATACATGGCTTCTCCTCCCATTAAATCATACCCTAGTATGATATTTTCAAATCTAAGATTGTTGATCTGTATAGCACATGGACTCCGGTACCCCCTCCGCCCCCTGGCCCTGTTAGGTTTGCACCCCTTCATTTATTTTTCTATTTGCCGTGTTTTATCTAAATATGATTTTTAATCATTTATGTTCGTCACTGTTTCCATTTATCTTATGTACATGTTTTATAATCTGTTATTTTAATCTGCTTTTATTTCATATGTTAATGTTAAATGTTTTTGGACCCCACGGAAGACCAGTGTGACTGTGTCCATAACGCTGAATGTGGGCTATCCACCTTATTTTGTTGTATAGGCCTATACTGGTTATGCTTTTAATACGGAAATAAATACTACCACTACGAGAATACTTTACTCTAGAGCATGGGCGTCAATCCAAACTTGAGCATGGGGGGGGGGACACAATAGCAACATGCAAGCATGTCACTTTTATAGGTATACTTTCAAAGTTAATAATGACGTATTGCTGAAGCCCGTCTTCTTTCTCTCTCTCTCCACGTACCCCTCCCTCTCTCTCTATCCCACCACACACACAAACACACCCACCCACACACAACCTCTTTCTGACTTTGTTTCCTTCAATTTGACCTTTGAATATATGAAAACTATATGAAAGGATGCCTTTATCATGCTTTCAACAAGAATGTTAAGAAGCTTTATGAACATATCTATTAAATACTGAAATTTTTCTCCATAAAAATCAAGTTGCCTGGTTATGTTACATTGTGACACGAATAATAATGTATAAATAAACTCAAAATAAAATGCATCACTTGTCATATTTTATTCAAACTTCAAGAATATGACATATTATTTTCATCATGACTTAGTCCAATAACTTGTAGTAGAGGTGTAGTATCTTCCAAATTTCATCCTCATTCTTTGCTCAACTTTGCCTTACATTACTCACTATCTTCAGTGGATTACACTTTGATACCAGTTACTTCCACTCCCTGACCAGGGGCGGATCCTGCTTTCGCCAATAAGGGGGGGGGGGCGAAAAATATTTTCATCAACAGTTTTCTCGATTTGCCGCTATAATCTGATTTTTTGTTGGTTTTTCAGGGGGTAGTCCTAACTAAAGACTGAAGTTTTAAGAATATGTTAGTTTTTATTGTTATAAACAAAATAAGGTATCTAATGTGGCCTTAATATACAATGCGAGCGCGAAGCGCGAGCTCAAATTATTTGATATTTTATCTCCTTAGACCTGAAGATTCTGAGGATTTTATAATCATGAAAAAAGATAAGTATCCAACTAAACAATGCGAGCGCGAAGCGCGAGCCGAAATTTTATTATAGTAACGTGAAAAGGGACTCAACTAGGACTGCTCTTTAGTGATTAATGAAGAGGGTACAAGTATCACCTATTAAATAATGAGAGTGCGAAGCGCGAGCTCAAAATTTTTTGATATTCCGACCTGAAAACTGGACAATCTAAGCGCGTTTTTATTTAAATAAAGAACAAGTTGTGTGTTCACAAACAATTACATGCGAGCGCGAAGCACGAGCTTAATTTGTTGATATACTGACATGATAAAGGAGCATGCATTTTGACAAATTTTGGTAAGAATTTTCAAAGAGGATGGATAACTCACAAATCAAACAATGTGAGCGCGCAGCACGAGCCGAAAATTTTGATAAACAATTTGTTTAAATCAAACAAAATAATGAAAGCTTGATGTGCGAGCTAAAATATTGTGTGAAAATTGATTTCAGAACTGGATATATAAGTGCCATTAATCCTCTTGAATGGGATTTATTACACAAGCAATACGAGCGCGAAGCGCGAGCGAATTTTTTAATATAAAGTCTATTTTCCAATTGATCCCCTCACTTTTTTTTTCCTTTCGGGGTCGGTTCGGGCCGGTCGTTACGAGGCTGAAAATTACACATCATGGGTATCAGTGGCGTAACTACGGGGGGACATGGGGGGGCACGTGCCCCCCCAATCGGCTGGCAAAAAAAAAAAAAAAAAAAAAAAAAAAAAAAGGAGGAAAAGGAGAAAAAGAGGGAAAAAGGAAGAGAAACGTAGTGGAGAAAGAAGAAATTGTTGTTCATTATAGTGTTATATTATATTATGTTATACAGTATAACATAAGCATTTTTTCATAACTTTAATTAAACATTATTTGCTTAATTGTGTCTTCATTGTTCCTGGTGCTCGCATAGACTGTTTAACGAGATATATCAACCTGCTGTACTAAAGCCTCCCGTTTTCAAATCAATATACAACAAAATAATATATTTCCTCGCAATTAGAGTTATTATTGTTTTAAGTAATGATATATTCTTCTTTTTCATGACTACTGAAAGTGATTGCCCCATTTTAAGGTTATAATATAAAGCATTTCCTGTCTGTGCTAACGTTAGATTGGTGAGATATCTGCTCTTCATGAACTCCTAAAATCACTCCTTAAAATGTCAATTTTTCTGATCTGAATATCAAAATTTTTAGCTCGCGCTTCGCGCTCGCATCATTTGGTTAGTGAAATACGTGGGGTCTTAGTGAATTCCTAAAAACAAGCCTTAGAATTCCCCTCTTCATGTCTGAATTGCCTAGATTTTCAGCTCGCGCTTCGCGCTCGCAGTATTTCATTAGTGAGATGCGTATAATAATCATGATTACAATGACTTCAAAAAGTGCTTCATGTGTTTAGAGGTAATTCTAACAAAATCAGCAAGCGCTTGGCACTCGCATTAGATGACTATGGTGAGATATGTATACTCTGACTTGGATTCCTAACTATAGTCCTTAAAATATCCATGTTTGGGGTCAATATATACAAAAATTTCAGCTCGCGCTTCGCGCTCGCATCATTTAGTTAGTCAAATACGTAGGGTCTTAGAGAATTCCTACAAACAACCCTTAAAATGCCCCTCTCCAGGTCTATATTTCCTAAATTTTTCAGCTCGCGCTTTTGCGCTTGCAGTATTTGATAGGTAAGATGCGTATGATAATCATGATTACAATGACTACAAAAGGTACTTCATGACTGTGTTTAGATGTAATTCTAACAAAATCAGCAAGGGATGGCACTAGCATTAGATGGCTATGGTGAGATATTTATACTCTTAATGGATTCTAAAATATAATCCTTAAAATTTCCTTGTTTAGGGTCAATATATACAAAATTTTTAGCTCGCGCTTCGCGCTCGCATTGTTTGTTTAGCGAGACAGTTAAGTATCATGATTACAAAACAATTTGCTTATAATGTCCATTTTTAGCTCTGAATATCAAAAATGTTCAGCTCGCGCTTCGCGCTCGCATTATTTAATCAGTGAGATACATATCCGTTTAATGGCACTGCATATCCTTAAAATATCTCTATCAGGTCAGTATACCTGACAACTGAGCGCGCTTCGCGCGCTCCCTAAGTGACCCGAAATTTTTGCTGGTGCCCCCCCCAATGCCGTGACCCACGGTACGCCACTGATGGGTATGATACCTCTTTCTTACTTTTCTTTCTGTTTTCATAGTTTCTATCAAGTTAAAGAGTACACTTTTTTCTGCAGGTTGTAAAAAATAGGGGGCCGGCTCGGCCCCCTCCTGGATCCGCGCCTGCTGGCCATAAACATGTCAACAAGTGGTCAGTGTAGTGAAGGTACAACTTGTGTCCTTTGTTCCAAAGCACAGTCTGTATAAAAAAAAGTTTATCCATATATTAAGAGGATTCATCCTAGTCAGAGATTAATGAATATCAGAAAAGAAATTTACCAGAAAAAAAATAAAAGAGCAACCCCTAATCTTTTTCCTGGTACCTTACTAATACAATTTACACCGCTCATGTCTGAACCAATGAAGCTGAAAGACAAAATGGATGGTTAAAGGGGGCTGACTGATCAGCCCGGCAAAGCAACATTTTCAGCCTTGAAATACCGGTATCCTTATTAAAAGGATTATTCATAGTAACCACATTCAGTAACAAAGAAATCATTCAGCTCAGTGAGGCATCAGTGAGAGATTCATCTCATACTAACTTGCCATACCTTGCAAAAATTGAATTTGTACCTGTTTTCTATCTGATTAATTTGTTCAGTCATGCATGGTGTCATTGGTTAAAAAAAACCCAAAAGGTATCAATTTTGGCTAATTTAACATGACTTGCAGTATTTTAAAATCTTGAAATATTAACTCTTAAAATTTTGATTACCTTTTTAATACATACTGTGTTTTTAGCTTCTCTTATGCATCCCTTTAAGAACCAAGTCGGTTTCATTATAAAAATAACTTTTTAAATTTTAAAGGGCAAATCCACCCCCAACAAAATTTAAAAAAGACAACAAAAGAAATGTGAAATATCATAATTTTTCTTCATTCTGTTTTTAAACAGGGTTTGATTTGTCCCTGAACATGTCGAAAATAAAGAGCTTTGTTATTTTCAAAATTGCAAATATTGAAATAGTCTAATACCGTCTGTAATAAAATACAAAGGAAATAGTGAGTGTGTGACATCATCCACTGTCTCATTTGCATTTCACCCTTGTTATGCATATATAACTGTTTTATGAAAATGAAATTTTTTAACATACCAAAACTTCTTATTTTACATCCAATTTTGAGGAAATTTTCAGTTTTATTCTTGTTTTCTTTTCCCTGTCTCTCTCTCTCTTTCTTCAAATTAACTTTTGTTGGAGTGGACTTACCCTTGAAGGGGTGCATACATTTTTTTTACTTGGGGTACCCATGAATGGAGCCATATTATTTAGCACTCTTTACTTCGTTAAATTTCATAGGTATATCTCATCCTACCAAAAATGTGCCTCCTGGGGAGCGTTTCATGAAAGGACTTGTCGGACGTTTTATCCGACAAGTCCTCTTTTATCCGACAGTTACCATAGTAACATTGCCTCACAGCCTATCAAAATCAAGGAAAGATGTCAGATCTGACAACTTGTCGGACAAAAATCTTGATGAAACGCTCCCCTGGATTCACAATTGCGAGCAAATGATACTGCTATATCATGTAAATTTATTTCAGCTAACTTGTCACGATGCACATGACAAACCTTTAGATGGTTCAATCTGTCTTGCTTCATTGTGTTCCTCAACCAAGTTTTCACCCGCCTCAGAGCACTGAAAGATCTTTCTGCCTCACATGAATGGATCTAATCGTACCCGGCCGTAAATAACGGCAAAAGCTTCTGTCTTCTGATTCGCTGAAAGTACCAGTACGGTACGCGTACGAACGTACGGTCTTTCCAGATCCAGTACCCCCGGCCCCCGGCGTCGTACGTACAGGAACGGCTCATAGACGGCTAGCTGCGCTGCTTTTGAATGCGAATTTACCCACCGTTAATTGCATCGAAAAGTTACATGACAGTTGTTTTTTTTTCTTTATATTTTTTAAGGGGAATCAACTCTCATTTCCTTGAGAAGGTATGCACATATTCCCCCCCCCCGATGGTCACACTTCTTTTGTGACAAAAACATGGGGGACATTTGATATTGTGTCCCCCCTGAAAAAATCATGGGGGGACACGTCCCCCCCCCCCGTCCCCCACCGATTGACGCCCATGCTCTACAGTGTGCAAAGTATGACCTCGAATTTGATTAAATGAGATAGTGGTGTAGAATCTTCCCTTATAAAGATACAAGCCTTTTGGCGCGCCTTTTGTGTTTACTAAAGCACATTTGCTCCAACAAAAGTACTGATTTTGAAAAGAACCCCAAATTTCTAATGTTCACACCTCTTAAGTATACCTTTCTCTTCAACCATGCAAAATTTTGTGAAAATGACATGGGTTTTAAATAAAGTACAGCTTTTATTGAACTTCTTAAATTTGTTATTTGAATTTCACATTTTTTAGAATTTTTTGTCACCTTTAATTTTCACACCGTATCGATTCTTGCATGTTAATGTTGCGCTTGTTTTTCCTCCAGTTCTGTCCGACGACGTCGATCCGTCCGTCCATGAAGAGCTGCTGTCAGACTTTTTTCGTCCGACAAGTTGTCAGATCTGACAACTTTCCTGGATTCTGATTGGTTGAGAAGCACTGTTACTATAGTAACTGTCGGATAAAACAGGACTTGTCGGATAAAACGTCCGACAAGTCCTTTCATGAAACGCTCCCCTGGTAATTTGCAATTGTTTGCATCATATCAGTGGACGTCCCGTGGACGTGGATAAAAGTCAAGTCAAGACGTCAAGTAGCCCTAGGCTATGTACTGACTGTATACCGGTAAGTCAAATGAAGTCAGACTCAAATCAGAAAAATAACTAGAAAAATCTAGGTCAAACTGTTAGGATCTAAAGTTACGTCTACGAGACCGAGTCTATTGACCATTCTAATTTTAATTCTAGACACCAGTCCTTGCTCGCGGAGCTGGAGTCTCAGTGGAGGCAGGCTGGAGCTGAGCTCGCCCGGCGCTTGCTAGGCATGCGATGTCTAACGTTAGCAGCGCAGCAGCGGCACCGGTGGCGGTGGCGGTAAAAACACAACCGTTACCCGTTAGAGTATAGACGGAATTATAATATAAAAGTTAGGCCTAACGTTAGATCTAACTTTCTAAGTTAGTCCTAGAGTTTAGTTAGCCTAGGCTAGAGCCAACCTTGAAAACCTTACACACATTAGATTTAAAAAAAAAAAACTAATATCAACACAATTTACAGAGGGGTCCCTAGTTTAGGCTAGTACGTTACTAGGACTAGGTCTAGGACTTTTAGGAGTAGGACAGAGTAGGCCTACATCATGATTTAGACCGAGATCTAGTTAGATTCTAACGGTTCTAACGTTAGGCCTAGACTAGATCTAGATCTATAATTAATACTAGATCTAGATTTAAACATAGACTATTAGAGCTAGATCTATACCGGTATGTTGTTTTTCGTTATGGGTCGTTTCCACACCCAAAAGATATAAAGGAAAGGAAGAAGGCCATTTCAAAACTGAATGAATTTGTACATTAGAGATATGATCATATGGGTTGACTTTCATTATTATTCTACTTGCACGATTCTGGAGGGTTTGTTATAGTTTGGTAATATATTTTTTATTTAAAGGAATCAATTAGGCCTAAGATATCCGCATGGTCGAAAAGAGGCAAGATAATGGCTTTGCAAATCAAATTAAAATTTGTATCATTGATGAAATAGCGGAGTCTACCCAAATATTTGACTAACTTACCAACCTTTCTACATTTACATAAGTTTTCAATATGGACATCACGCTTCAGTTAATTAAATCCGCGAAATGTATGATTAAGACAGTGTTGTATTGCAATATTGTCGATTTTTACATTTCAAAAATTACATTTAGGGCCTACTGAACAATGTCTCGAGCCTATGAGTAAAAACTCCTACCAGCTGTCTAGATAATTCATGATAAGCTAGAATAGATCTAGATCTACTAGTAAGACTTGCTAAGGTCTACATTATGTAGATCTCTAGCTCTAACTTAACTTGGCTCCTCGTACCAATACACGAATGGGGTTGATAGCAAAAGATCAGAAATTGTTGAATAAATCCCCCAAAACGACGTTTATCCCTGTCTAGATAGATCATAGATGAAACCTTGTGAAAAATTAGAACCTACCGGTAATAGATATTGCATGCCTTCAAATATTCAATAAACAATCTTCATGCTACCTCTCCCCAACTTCACCTACGGTACGCTGACAATCTAATAATTCATTGTTGGGAGCGTACCGTAGGCCTACATGTACTGATGTAGACCTAGACTTAAATCTACCTCCCGGTATGTGATCTTTTTTTTTTACTTAAACACGATAGATTAAATGTTAACTGCGTTGTGTGATGCTTTGTTGGTTTTTTTTTAAATAAACTGCAGATAACACAAGGGATCAATTAAATGTGGAATGCTCAATAGATCTACATTTGGTGGAATCTACACCACGGATATGGAGAATCTAACTGACAATGACCAAGACCAGTGTCAACTAAGTATGTGGAAATTATTCAAATTCTTTATATTTTTATAAACCATCTCAGTAGATGTGGACCTACATGTACAGGGAATAACGTTCCAGGTATTGCATCGCAATTTGCTCCACATTTTTGAAAGACTGCTCTGCATAAATTCTTTTGTAAAGCATATTTTTACATACATGTAGGACTGTACATTACTTAGTTGAGAGCTTTTCTCTATGACCAAAAATGCCATTCAAATTTATAAAGCAAAATTGTTCTCTGACCTATTAATGCAATTTGTTTTGCGTTTTAAGTTGTCTTGTTTTTTTTTCTTTGTTTTTGTTATTTACTTATTCTAAGGATAAGCCTGAGAACCATTTGTAGTCCTGGCCCCTTTTATAATTCTGTCTAAAAATACTAGATCTATGACTTTGTATCAAATGTTTAGTTCAATTACTTAAATGCCATGAAATAATGAATTAGATCTGGTATTAAAACACTTATAATTTAAAATGCTGAATAAATCACTTATCAATTGCTATTGCTTATTGCTACTATTATGGGTCAGCAAGTTACTTATCAGCTAATACAGGAGATGGAATTGTATTTAATAACAGCCCCCCGGGAGGGGGAATATATATATATATATATATATATAATAAGGAGAGCACAATCTTATCAATCTTATACAATCAACAGTAAAAGAGGCGACATATTTGACAATGAAAGAATGATTGACATGTACAAATATCTGGACGGTTATTATGATACAAGTTCTGAGCTTTTCTGTCTGAGAAATAGTGGTAAAACACGTGGTCATTCCTTAAAGCTAGAGATTGGATATTCATGTCTTCATGTGCGCAAAATTTTCTTTGCAAACCGAGTGATAGATGTGTGGAACAGTCTCCCAGAAGATTTAGTTACTGCTTGTTCAGTGATTGCATTTAAGAGTAGACTGGATAAGCATTGGGAGAAGATTGCCTGTGGTTCAAGTGTTTTTCATGGAATTTTTCCTGTCCACGATACCCCCGCCATCCCTCCCTGCCAACACAAGTAGACAGTGAATCTAATTTGGTCTGAAGGAGAGCAGCAATAGACATTCTACTTTGATCGACGAACAGGCTTAGTCCTACAACATCGTTGGCAGTGGCGTAACTACGGGGGGCATGGGGGGGCACGTGCCCCCCCAATCGGCTGGCCAAAAAAAAAAAAAAAAAAAAACGGGGAAAAGGAGAAAAAGAGGGAGAAAGGGAAAGAAACGTAGTGGGAAAGAAGAAATTTTTGTTAATTATAATGTTATATTATATTATGATTATCTTATGTTATATTACATAAATAAATTATAACTTTATGAAAAATAATTTGCACAGGGCCTATAGTCTTCATTGTTTCTGGTGCTCGCATTGTCTGTTTAACAATATATATAATCTTCTTGTACTAAAACCTCCCGTTTTCAAGTCAATATACAACAAATATATTTTCTTAGACTTCGAATTATTATTGTTTTATGTAGTGACATATACTTTTTTTTTCATGACTACTTAAAGTGATTGCCCGATTTTAAGGTCTTAATATAAACCATTTCCTGTCCGTACTTACGTTCGCATTCGTGGATTGGTGAGATATGTCTGTTCTTCATGAATTTTCTAAAATCAGTCCTTAAAATGTCCCTTTTTCTGATCTGAATGTAAAAAATTTCAGCTTGCGCTTCGCGCTCGCATCATTTGGTTAGTGAAATACGCATGGTCTTCGTGAGTTCCTAAAAGCAGGCCTTAGAATGCCCCTCTTCAGGTCTGAATTTCCTAAATTTTCAGCTCGCGCTTCGCGCTCGCAATATTTGATTTCTGAGATGCGTATGATAATCATGATAACAATGACTACAAAAAGTGATTCATGTGTTTAGATGTAATTCTAACAAAATCAGCATTCGCTTGGCACTCGCATTAGATGACTATGGTGAGATATCTGTACTCTTAATGGAATCCTTTGAAAAAATAAATAGTCCTTATCCCTCTTTTGGGTCAATATATACAAAAATTTCAGCTCGCGCTTCGCGCTCGCATCATCTGGTTAGTGAACTACGTATGATCTACGTGAATTCCTACAAACAAGCCTTGAAATATCCCTCTTCAGGTCTGAATTTCCAAAATTTTCAGCTCGCGCTTCGCGCTCGCAATATTTGATTTCTGAGATGCGTATGATAATCATGATAACAATGACTACAAAAAGTGATTCATGTGTTTAGATGTAATTCTAACAAAATCAGCATTCGCTTGGCACTCGCATTAGATGACTATGGTGAGATATCTGTACTCTTAATGGAATCCTTTAAAAAAATAAATAGTCCTTATCCCTCTTTTGGGTCAATATATACAAAAGTTTCAGCTCGCGCTTCGCGCTCGCATCATCTGGTTTAAGTGAACTACGTATGATCTACGTGAATTCCTACAAACAAGCCTTGAAATATCCCTCTTCAGGTCTGACTTTCCTAAATTTTCAGCTCGCGCTTCGCGCTCGCAATATTTGATTAGTGAGATGCGTATGTTAATCATGATAACAATGACTACAAAAAGTGCTTCATGTGTTTAGATGTATATTATTCTAACAATATCAGCAAGCGCTTTGTACTCGCATTAGATGACTATGGTGAGATATCTGTACTATTAATGGAATCCTTTAAAAAAATAAATAGTCCTTATCCCTCTTTTGGGTCAATATATACAAAAATTTCAGCTCGCGCTTCGCGCTCGCATAATTTGGTTAGTGAACTACGTATGATCTACGTGAATTCCTACAAACAAGCCTTGAAATATCCCTCTTCAGGTCTGACTTTCCTAGATTTTCAGCTCGCGCTTCGCGCTCGCAATATTTGATTAGTGAGATGCGTATGTTAATCATGATAACAATGACTACAAAAAGTGATTCATGTGTTTAGATGTAATTCTAACAAAATCAGCATTCGCTTGGCACTCGCATTAGATGACTATGGTGAGATATATCTGTACTCTTAATGGAACCCTTTAAAAAAATAAATAGTCCTTATCCCTCTTTTGGGTCAATATATACAAAAATTTCAGCTCGCGCTTCGCGCTCGCATAATTTGGTTAGTGAACTACGTATGATCTACGTGAATTCCTACAAACAAGCCTTGAAATATCCCTCTTCAGGTCTGAATTTCCAAAATTTTCAGCTCGCGCTTCGCGCTCGCAATATTTGATTTCTGAGATGCGTATGATAATCATGATAACAATGACTACAAAAAGTGATTCATGTGTTTAGATGTAATTCTAACAAAATCAGCATTCGCTTGGCACTCGCATTAGATGACTATGGTGAGATATCTGTACTCTTGATGGAATCCTTTAAAAAAATAAATAGTCCTTATCCCTCTTTTGGGTCAATATATACAAAATTTCAGCTCGCGCTTCGCGCTCGCATCATCTGGTTAGTGAACTACGTATGATCTACGTGAATTCCTACAAACAAGCCTTGAAATATCCCTCTTCAGGTCTGACTTTCCTAAATTTTCAGCTCGCGCTTCGCGCTCGCAATATTTGATTAGTGAGATGCGTATGTTAATCATGATAACAATGACTACAAAAAGTGCTTCATGTGTTTAGATGTATATTATTCTAACAATATCAGCAAGCGCTTTGTACTCGCATTAGATGACTATGGTGAGATATCTGTACTCTTAATGGAATCCTTTAAAAAAATAAATAGTCCTTATCCCTCTTTTGGGTCAATATATACAAAAATTTCAGCTCGCGCTTCGCGCTCGGATAATTTGGTCAGTGAACTACGTATGATCTACGTGAATTCCTACAAACAAGCCTTGAAATATCCCTCTTCAGGTCTGACTTTCCTAAATTTTCAGCTCGCGCTTCGCGCTCGCAATATTTGATTAGTGAGATGCGTATGTTAATCATGATTACAATGACTACAAAAAGTGATTCATGTGTTTAGATGTAATTCTAACAAAATCAGCATTCGCTTGGCACTCGCATTAGATGACTATGGTGAGATATCTGTACTCTTAATGGAACCCTTTAAAAAAATAAATAGTCCTTATCCCTCTTTTGGGTCAATATATACAAAAATTTCAGCTCGCGCTTCGCGCTCGCATAATTTGGTTAGTGAACTACGTATGATCTACGTGAATTCCTACAAACAAGCCTTGAAATATCCCTCTTCAGGTCTGAATTTCCAAAATTTTCAGCTCGCGCTTCGCGCTCGCAATATTTGATTTCTGAGATGCGTATGATAATCATGATAACAATGACTACAAAAAGTGATTCATGTGTTTAGATGTAATTCTAACAAAATCAGCATTCGCTTGGCACTCGCATTAGATGACTATGGTGAGATATCTGTACTCTTAATGGAATCCTTTAAAAAAATAAATAGTCCTTATCCCTCTTTTGGGTCAATATATACAAAAATTTCAGCTCGCGCTTCGCGCTCGCATCATCTGGTTAGTGAACTACGTATGATCTACGTGAATTCCTACAAACAAGCCTTGAAATATCCCTCTTCAGGTCTGACTTTCCTAAATTTTCAGCTCGCGCTTCGCGCTCGCAATATTTGATTAGTGAGATGCGTATGTTAATCATGATTACAATGACTACAAGTGCTTCATGTGTTTAGATGTATATTATTCTAACAATATCAGCAAGCGCTTTGTACTCGCATTAGATGACTATGGTGAGATATGTATACTCTTAATGCATTCCTAAAATATAGTCCTTAAAATGTCCGTTTGGGGTCAATATATACAAAAATTTCAGCTCGCGCTTCGCGCTCGCATTATGTGATCAGTGAGATACATATCCGTTTAATGACACTGTCCTTTAAATGTCCCTATTATGTCAGTATACCTAGCAACTGAGCGCGCTTCGCGCGCTCTATAAGTGACTCATAATTTTTGCTGGTGCCCCCCCAATGCCGTGACCCACGGTACGCCACTGAAGTAAACTAAACTAAATGAATCGCTTGTTTATTGTAGTAATAGTTTTAGGAAACTCCCAAATGCAATTACAGTCCAAGATTATTTCAATAAGAATTTTATACAAACGATCAGGAAAGATTTAAAAACATCAAGCCATTCTTGATGCAAGAACTTCGAGGTGTGTATACTCAAAAGTAAATTGCCGGTTGCAGTGACGTAATAATCCCAACATATTGAGGTAGCTAAATATGGCGTATTGGGAAAATTTATTTTTGAAAAGTTGCGAGCAAGGAAGCAAAACATTTGGACTTCTTTAATACAAAGTTATAATTTTGTGATAGATTTTGACATAATCAGAAAATAATACCCTTTTCACCCTTCTTTCCTTTTCTACATTTTTTCTTGGTCTTTTTTTTCTGAACGCCAGTGGCCGGTTGGTCTACACATATGTTTCGTCTACTTGAATCCGTTGGTCTGATCTCACATGGTTTCGTCTATTTACCAATTGATTTAGTTGCCATTTGGCCCATTTACCATTCTGAATAATATTGGGCAATTCCATGAAATAATCCATGCAATTCCATGATTTGGGGCAATACCCACCAAAACTTACTTAACAAAATATTATTATTACAAAAAAAAGCCCTTCGTATTATTTCATTCTCACACCCCCGTTCTCACACTGATCCGCTTTTCCTTGATTACAAAATTTTAAAGGTTCAAGACTTATACCAATTTCAGCTTGGGCAGTTTATGTTCATGTATAAAATCAGTATGGTTCCTTTGGCATTTAATCATTGTTTTTCTCAAAATAACAATTTTCATAGGTATCCTACCAGACAAGCCGATAACTTTCATCTGCCTATCTTAAGAACTCGTTTTGCGCAAAATACTTTTATTTTCACCGCCCCCAAATTTTGGAATTCACTCCATACAGATGTTCAACAGGCCCCCTCTATCCACTCCTTTAAGAGAAAACTAAAAAAAATTATGTTACTGTCTTACCAAAGTAATTAATTAGTTTGTAGATTTTTTAGTATTGTCTAAGCACGCTATTAAGTCACACTCTCTTTGATCCACGTTTGCACTCTCGTTCTTGCCCCCTCCCCTTATCTCTCTCTTTCCGACCCTTTCTCTCCACATAATCTGTGTCTGTGTGTGTTTGTGTGCCTCCCTCTCACCCCCTCTCTCCCCACTTATATTTGCCCTCTCTTTCTCTCGCTCCCCTTTCAGTACTTTATTCCTTCTCTCTGCCCTCTATTCTTCATCATGTCTTTGTTTTCTTTTTAGTTTTTAGTATCGTCCCATATCTCTGTCATCTTTTTATCATTTCTTGCTATTACTCACCATCTTTTTATTATTTCCAATATTCTATTTCAACCTATTGTATTTACACCTGCAAATGAGTCCGATTTCTCAAATGTTTAATATACTTTCTTAGGGGATCCACGCTCTACAAGCAATGCTTTTTAGTGGATCCCCTCATTTCCATATCAGATTGTGTTAAAACTATTTTACAAATATTTTGGAACTTGCAATTGATTTGTAATCATTGTTATCATATTTCTTTTGTATTTGTTTATATTTATAATGTATGTTTGATTTGTATTTGCTTATGCTGATAATGGAAATGGAAATTAAACTTGAACTTGAACTTGAACTTGAACTAATCAACCCTTTGGTAAATCCGACCCCAATTTTTCTCAAGTCTTACTTCACTTCATAAACTGACCAAGTCATTGTCCTTTGAGGACATTAAAGACTTTCAAAAGAACCAGAAATCAGAGACAGAAATATTTTATGGAATCGCCCTATTGCTGTCAGGCTCTATCCATTTCGTCCAATATCCAATTGGACTAACACATCTTTATTCTATATGGTTAGACAAACGGTTATGAACTGTTTTTGACAAAATAAATGTAATGCGAAGTTTGACCAGCTAAAAATTACTCCAACGGGCTTTAAAAAAACTTGAGAATAAGGCTAGCTGAGCATTAGAGCAAATGTAGTGTAAACCAAACACCAGTTTATACACCAAATTGAAAGTAGACCAAATGGGATTAGCCATAGGCGGCGGAAGCCGAGTATGTTTTTTTTTTTTTTTTTTTTGCTTGTCAATTTTTTTTCCTGCGTCCCCCTTAAATTTTTTGGTTGATAACCTCTTTTTTTTTTTTTTTGGCTTGTCAAAAATTTCTTGTGGTCCCCCCTAATATTTTTGGCTTCCGCCGCCAATGGGTTTAGCCCGTATGGTATTAGACTAACTGGGAAGTAGACCGACTGTTGGTAGACCAAGAGAAAAATGACCGTTTTCATATATATCATCGTCCTCAATATATTTTCCCTTTTTTGTGCTTGCTTCAATTACTACATAACTTACATTGTTTTTTTTTGCCCCCTTCCTTTGGTGACCATTGTTGACCATCTACACTCCTCTGTCCCTCCTCTCTTCCCCCTCACCCCCCCCCCTCTCTCTCTAATATTGTAAAACAAAATATTTTCTCACACGATCCATCACTTAGGTTTTTGTAAAGCGCACAAAAATTGTTTGTGTTCATTTGTTAACAAAAATATACATTATTACGACCCAATATTTCTTTGTTGTAATTTTGTAATGAAACTAAGTTAGGGGCTTGCCTTTTGTACAAGTTTTTTTTTCTTTCGGCAAGACCCTCCGTTTTACTTTTGAATACAAATTTCATCTGAGGTATCTTTATTTATTGAATTTTGTTCCTTAAATATACGATTATGTTATCTTGTAATATTTCCAACCTTGTTATGTTATGTTTATCATATTATGTACAATTGTGAAACGGAAATCGATAAATCAAATCAAATCAATTGTTAATTGTCTTGTATTGTATAATGAGTTTCTATTCTTAATGTTGCCTCTTGTTCTCTTTCCACTTTCCACCTCTTGCTTTTCCTTTTGTTTTGACTTAACTCAATTTGCTTCCCTTTTCTCATCCTTTTACTCTCCTCTCTCCTCTTTCATCCTAAATCTTTCATTCCCCCTTTTCTTCATTATTGACGCCTTGTAGTAAATATGTTATGGCTTTTGGCATTTATCTTATGATACATAATTTCCTTTTCATCTGTATGAATCTGTATTGTATTTGAATATTTATTCATAATGTTTACTTTATATTTTTTATGATTCTATTTGTACATGTAAACAGTCACACATTTCGGTTTTTGACTGCTTGTGATTGTATTTTGATTGTTTTATTGCAATAAAATTCAATATATAAATGGGATTTCATTTAAAACAATCACACGTCTGTATCACTGCAAAAACTCTGGTATTGATTTAACACCAGCCCGGAATCTATATATGTCTACACTAGAGAAGTGTTAAACAACACCAGTTTCGTTTTGGTCTAACACCAGATAGGTGTTTAGACAACACCAATTAGTATTAAAACAGCATCGGTTTGATTCCAGACTGGTGTTGTTTCAATACTTCTCTGGTGTGGACATATATAGATTCCAGGCTGGTGTTAAATCAACACCGGAGTTTTGCAGTGTACTTTTGTATGTTCTACATGTAGTCGACTATTCAGGTTCTACACCAAGCAGTGTTCTAGTTGGAAAATACAACGCAGATAGACATCATAATGTTGCCATGGAAGAAGTCATGTTACATAATAACGGACAGTCCGAATCCACATGTTCATGGTAAGGTAAAATATTTTCTACAAGGGGCAAATTAAGGAAAGGGTTCGGGAAGACCATACAAAATGAGCTGTTTTCATTACAGAAAACTGACTTTGCGTTAGATTTGATATCTTCACCATTTTCACTCGTCTTTTTTATTGAATCATTATTCATGAAATGACCATACACGTAATTATAAATGTTAATGTCTGTTGTGACGAAGTAAAACAAATAAATCATGTTGTATTGTTTTACTCATCTATTTAGTTACATTCAGTTATCATAATATCAGCATTTTCAAGAATAGAACAACGCAATATGAAGAAACTGATTACAAAAATAAAAAGACTTAAAAAAATACAAATGCAATTATTGAAGCAGTCTATTCAGTGCAACATTTGAAAATGGAGAGCGAATCAAAATCATTGTAATATGCAACAAAACTTCGGAGACTATAATAGTTTTCATCTGATTGTCTGATGAAAGAGTGTGTAATTTTTGTTAGGATGGCATTGATTAGAGTGTAAGAAGTCTATCTCTATTTGATTAGCACTGTAAACAAGGCTCATATTTAAAGGTCAAGTCCACCCCAGAAATATTTTGATCTGAATAGAAAGAGAAAATTCAAACTAGCACAACGTTTGAAATTTCATCAAAATCGGATGTAAAATAAGAAAGTTATGACATTTTTAAATTTTGCTTATTTTTCACAAAACAGTGATATGCACAACTCAGTGTCATGCAAATGAGTCAGTCGATGATGTCCATCACTCACTATTTTGTTTTTTATTGTTTGAATTATACAATATTTCATTGTTTACAGATTTGACAATAAGGACCCGGTTGAGTGAACCATATAGTATTAAACAAGATCAGGGAGGAATTAATCGTTGTTTCACTTGACAATGAGAAGAACGTTAGAATATTTCATAAATTCATATAATAAAATACAAAAGAAATAGTGAGTGGATGACGTCGTCAGTTTCCTCATTTGCATACCAACCAGGATGTGCATATATTATAACATTTTAAAGTTTCGCTTAATTTCACAAAACAGTTATTAACTGTTTTGTGAAATTAAGCGAAACTTTAAAATGTCATAACTTTCTTATTTTTCATCCGATTTTGATGAAATTTTCAGTGTTATGCTTGTTGGATTTTTCTCTTTTAATTTAAATCAGCTTTTGTTGGGGTGGACTTGTCATTTAAGCTTAACTCAAACCAACACTTGATTGATTTAAGTCAGGTTATGCTCAACCTGAGTATATCTCAACTCAATTCAAATCTTGTACTATAAACACAATCAATCCTTCAATCCTTTTACCATTTTTTTAGGTTGATGGAGAACTACGAGTCATCCCAGGGCTATTCGCTTCCACGATGTCTCATCTATGAGCATTACCTGGACTTTTGTCAGAGATGTGCACTGATACCAGTAAATGCAGCTAGCTTTGGCAAGGTATGGAAACTCTCATTCAGAAGAAGCCCGTACACTGCAAAAACGCCGGTGTTGATTTAACACCAGCCGGGAATCTATATATGTCCACACCAGAGAAGTATTGAAACAACACCGGTTTAAAATCAAACCGATGCTGTTTTAAAACTAATTGGTGTTGTATAAACACTTATCTGGTGTTAGACTAATACCAAACTGGTGTTGTTTAACACTTCTCTGGTGTTGACATATATAGATTCCGGGCTGGTGTTAAATCAACACCGGAGTTTTTGCAGTGTACAGAGTGTCGTATGAAATGTATGGAGTTGGGAAAGTTGGTTGGAAAACTCAAAATTCTGTTATTTATAAGTATACATTTGTATTGTTATATGTGTTTCTTCTCAACTAAAAGTGACCATTTATCCATCAAATTATATCTTCCATACATCAAGTAACGGTTTCGAATTATTGATTATGATTCTTTTTGTATCAGAGCATTTTTGTTGTTTTATTTTAATTGATTCCCTGGTTTAATTTTATGGTAAGGTTTTTGTATATGCCTATATTGTTACCTTGTAATTATAAGTAAGTTATACATTATAGAGAAAACAGTGCTGCTTTGAAACGCCTGTATTAAGCAGTTCATCTATGGTTTATTTATCATTATCAGATTTGTTTGTTGTTATCATTAATGTTTATCATTAATATTATTATCTATATTATCATTGTTGCTATTATTCCATTAGTAGTAGTAGTACTGTATGAGCTGTTATTTTCGCGGGGGTTAATTTTAGCGAATTGCCGATCGGATGCGAATTTAACGCGCGAAATATAATAACAGTGCTAATTATTGCAAACATCCCGTGGAGTGAAAAATTTGAAATATGCAAACATATACTGTTCAAAAATTAAGATTGAGAAAGTTCAGTTAGTAATTCAAAAGTTAGATAGATTTTCACTTTTTTTATTTCTCATACAAAATCAGAGCCTAAATTATTTCTTAAAATATTTTTATCAATATCTATTCACTCACTTTAATATTGCAATGTATTTTCCATGAAATAATTTTATTGTCATCTGATTGACTCTATACACAGGTAAATTGGCAGCTATTTGCATGCTCATTAATATTCATAACTTTAAGTCACATGACCAGAGGTTTTAGAGGTGTAAGATTCTGTTCCCAAAATTCAACATTTTTGCACTTAAACCAACTTTACAAAATATGAATATAACAAAACACAACTTCCAAAGATTGCTTTTACAGATCAAACTGTGACATGATGAATTTTCAGATCTAAAGGTACAAAAAGTGATATTTAAGCCACTTTTTAAACACTTTGTAACTGATTTTAGTTTTACAGGGACATATTTATGCACAAAAGACACGTCTTTAGGAGTATATTTTTGCACATGCTTTGCACTATTTTTGCCTCTCTGAAAGGCTGTGGAAGTTGGTACATCTTCCGATCGCGAATTCAAGAACCCGCAAAAATGACGGGACCCCCTCGATTCGCGAAAAAAAAATATGTACATGAAAATAACAGCTTATACAAAAAATTATCTTTAAATGTAGTGAATAATTTCAACTTTCTTTGTAATCATTTGTAGACCATACGTCAAGTCTTCCCTGACATCCGAACACGCCGCCTCGGGACCCGCGGCCAGTCCAAATACCACTACTACGGTATCAAAGTCCGCTGCGACTCGCCCTATTACTCGGCTCTCATCGCCTCCCAGCGAATGTCCCTCCCCTACCCAACAAGCGGGCAGTGGCAGGCCAAGACATACAGCACGTTGACTCCATCGCCCACCAATCCAACGAAGACGTCGGTATCGTCGATGATATCAACAATTGGCCAAAGTGGAGAAGGGGGACGTGAAGGGGATACTACTGGTAGGAGTTTGGACAAGGAAAGGAACCCTGCGTCTGTCACTTTACAGAAAGACGCAAGAGAGAAAACGCCCACTAAAGGTTTCACAACGAATGTATGAGAGTTTGTATATGTTTTTTACTTCTTCAGAAACTTGTATGTTTCAACTAAAATTGACAATGCAGATGTGTTTGATTTTATTCTATATAAAGTTTAATAATCAAATGTTGCATTGTGATTAAATTTTTCTTTTAAGTCTTGTGAATGTTAGAAAGTCTTGAAAAAACTTAATCGAAGAGTCACTATATGTTCCATGCCCTTTGTCTCCAAAAAATAATAATAGTGACCAAATGGTCAAGTTAGTCGTATTTGAATAATTAACTAACTTCCTTAAAAAATATTTTAGTAACCAAAAATTAAATATGGGAAGGTTTTTTTTTTCGTTTATATCTCAGCAAGAACTTACAGTTTAATTCAAAAGATACAAGCAGGGCTCCATCTTATCAATAATTTATGATTGTCTCAAATCAATTTTATATTGAGATTGAACTAAATTTTACATTTCAATTACACTACCGAGATTAATTTTAGTTTAAGTTTGATCTGGATTTAATACAATTTATTTGCAAGACGGTCCCCTGAACACCCCCTGTATCATTTTCAATCATTCCCTTTCCTTATCTTCACCTTTTGTCAGCGGGAGCCGACTCTTCCACTGACTCCTTTGATGCCGCCAGCAAGCAACTCACTGCTCCCAACCTTCCCCACTTCTCGTGAACTCCTTCATCTTCCACCCAGCATTGAACACCATCAAGTTCGTAATCATATTAATTCACATCAATTATTTTTTAAATATCATTTTCAAATGTTCAATCATCGTGGAGTCAACGACATAGTTTAATTTAGTTTGGTGTATTCTTTATTAAAAATCACACCCGACGGCCGGCCTATGAGTGATGACATCAAAAAGTTACATATAAAGTCACATACAATTACAGGAAAAGGAAATCATAAGGTATTCACAAAGTAAACTTAACATTACAGGTATGAATAGCACCTTATAAAAAAATATGTTTTTGAATGTTTAAATTCTCTGCTGCAAAGATGGGGAATATATACTAGAAAAAAGGCCTTATCTGTAAAGCGCTGAACACCATCAAGTTCGTAACCATATATTTCATGTTTTTTTACACTCCTTGGTATACACTTAATTCTGTTTCTTCGTGAAAGTGTATTGAGACACGCTAATCTATGTGTTGTGCGCTTTGAAAGAAATAAATTTTATATATTTTCATTCTTGAAAACTTTTCATTATTTTTTTTATCATTTTTAAATGTTCAATCATAGTTGAGTCAACGTCTGATGTCTTTGAATGTTTATTCAAATTCTCCACTGCAAAGTGGGGCAATATATACAAGAATATCTGTAAAGCGCTTAATAGTGGTGTTTCGATGATAAACACCACATCATAGCAGAATATTATTGTTATCAGCACAAGTTAACATGATAATTAAAATTTTCTTATAGTGAAGCAAAAGTACACATCTAACAACAGTTGACTATATTTCTCAAAACTGTGAAATACCCCAAGTCCTATACCAAGACGATAGTTTAAAATTCAGACACTTTGACTTCAATTGAGATTGGATAACGTATCATATTTGGCAGAAATGGTTGAATTACCTTCAGATCTAACAATACTAAATGCATTATCACTATGCTGTATTCCATAAGTGTCGATGAATTAACCATTCGTACCAAACACACAGATGAACGAAACAATGGCCAATTTTACCAATTATGCCTTTATCCTATTTTGTAACAATGCCCCAGTTATTTTGAAACTTTAATAATAATTTGCTGAAAGATGGTTTTGTACCCCCCTTCCATATATCTTTATTCCCATTATGTTGAACCTTTTCGATTTTTTGTTCAGCAGGACCGTTCTTTCCTCTTTATGTTCTACTTGTAAACGCTTCCTTACACACACACTCAACTTATCATTTCTCTTATTTTGGAATCATTATTGAATCGAAATTAGTATTGCAAATTAGAATCATTATTTTTGTAAATTTGAATTATCACTGTATATTTGAATTATTATGGTTAAATTCAATTAAGATTATTATTGTGATTGAGATTTTATTCATGTTTATGTGCAATTTATATGTTTTTATTGTAAATTCAATGTCAATTCAGCCTTCGTAGCTGCTAAATTGAATAAAATATATCTTGAATGAATCTCATATCAGAAAACAAAATTAAAATGTGAATGTACTTACTAATGTATGCTCTAAAGATAATGCGATTTTTATTCATTTTGTGTCCCTGCTTTCATAATTGAAGAAACCATACAAGTTTCAATAGTGTTAAATATAATGGCCCGTATTCTGAAGTCAGGTTTAACTTAAACCACAGTCTAACTCTGTGCTAAAATTATGGAGAGCCAAAATTCTAATATTCTGTTTATATTGTATATTTATTATGTTTACTATTTTGTTTCCTTTTGCTTTCTTTATGATGAAAAATACTTCAAAATACTTCGGTTACCATTCCCAGACAATTTGGGTGTCATATGAGTTAATAAATTGGATGTTTACTGTTAGGGATTTGTGCCCCAATTGGCTCTCCATAGTTAAACCACAACTTTAAACCAGGGTTTAATTTAAACCCGAGTTCAGAATACGGGCCATTGAGTTTGTATCTTCTTTCCAAGGTTAATGAATTCCTGAAAGTTTACAGAGATCATTGTCTGATCATTCTAGAAGTCATCATGAGAGGAGGTCTTGATGAGGTATTATTACATGTACTTGAATTGAATTGAATTTATTAGAACTTCACTGGCAATTGCCAGTATTTTGTTCATAACAAGAAGTACAAAATGATACAAGACAAATATACAATGCAAGGAATATAAGCAAATAAACAAAAACAAAATAGTATTTCGTCAAAAAGAAAAAAAAGAAAAAAGAAACAACTTGTAAATTATATACAAATATACACAATAAACATAGGAATCATTCGGAAAGATATTTTGACAATGAATATAGAGACTGATATCCAAGAAAACATAAAGAAAGTGAGAGAGGAAAGGGAAATAAAGAGGGAAGAAGTTCGAAAATGGAGAGAGCGGGAAAGAGAGGAAGAATGAGAAGAATGGCATTACATGTAAATTCATTGTGTAAAAATATTGCGAATATATTACTTCAAAGTTTTACCGGTTGATATTTTTAGTACTTAGAAATCACCCCTAATAGCAATTATGTTTTGGATAAAAGAACATGTACTTCAAGTTCTTTTCTTAGCTTATCGAAATTCGTTCTTGCTCAATTGATACTTATTTTTTAACTAATTAATTTGCTTACTTGAATATTATGTGTATAATTGTACTTTTAATGTTTGACTGAAAATTCTGTAAATATTTGACTTTGTAAGGTGTGTTTGTATTTTGTTTGACGGAAAATCCATCCATCCATCTATCCATCTACCTAGCTATCTATGATTATAAGAAAATACGTGGTTGCCTGATTGAAAATACTTTTAATGATTAACAAAGCCTTGACTTGGCAAGCCCCTGGGTCCCGTTGCATAAAATTTTACCATTATCATCATTTTGCCATGCAATGGTAACTTGTATGGAATCCCTGATTTGCTTCGCTGTTGAGCATTGTTACCATGGAAGTCATAATTGGCTGGCAAAGATACCATAATAGTAACTTTTATGCAACAGGGGCCCTGGTCATTTTTCAGAATCGTCTTTTCCATACAACTAGTCTCACATAACATGTGAAGTTCCAATGATAAGACTCTTGGCAAATACCTTACCCTAAAACGAAGGCAACAACTGGAGACTGCATTCAACCCAGTCTCCATTTATTCCCATTACTGTTTGAAAAAAAGAAATCCTTGCAACTTCCATGTTACACGTTATTGCCTCTTAGGTGGAATACTACTGCCAAACTTTCTGGGGTAGCCTTCAGATCGAACAGCGGAATTTGCTTGAGATCCCAACCATCTGCGACGCTTTGGCCATTTGTGATACCTACCTCTATCACACTATTGTTTCTGTGCTAATTCCAGGTACACTCAACACTGTCCCACAAAGGTACGTACATGGACCTACTTACACAAACATGGTAATTGTTCAGAAAGCCTCACATCATCGTCGCGACGTCCCGATTGGATGTATCGAAGATATTCATTAAGATTATATTCACATAGAAAGTGAGCCACTGCAATTATGAAGCTGCTGTTAAATTTTTCTCAAAGTGAAAGGGTCTACCCTTGATTCTAATATATCAAGCTACACGACGGTTCCTTCTAGTTGTTAGTATAATCCCGCCAGCATTACCTGATCTTTGATATTGCTAAGTAAGATAAATAGAAGACTTTATAAGTGGGTACAAAACTTTTTTTGTAACTCAGCATAATTATTTGTACTAGAATGAAAACAATGTCATAGTTGACATGAAAATATAATAATTAGCTTGGGTATTTTCAGCCACATTTAATTCATGTGTTACTTAAGAATCTGCCCACATGTAATCTGTTTTCTTCTTACTTTTGTTGAATATGTTAAGGTAATTTGATCTGACCATATACCAACACGAGCAAACATTTTTTTTCTGTACCCCCCCCCTCCCTCATCCCTCTGCGCCTCGGCATTGTTTACTAGATAGATGGCGCATAATAAACACTGTGTTTATTATTAGTGTTATTATTATGTAGTCGTACATTTTTTTTAATATGAAGATACACATTGTAAATCCTGTCCTTGGAACTCAATGAAATGATTAATTTCATTGAGAATGATCTTGTCATATTGAATTTTATTCTATTTCAGCTTGTTGCAAGGGATTCGTCACTTCTCCTATGAAGTCCCACGAATAATGCAAAATGTTCTCAAACCATTCTCAAGTCAATTGATGCTGAGTAAAATGCAAGGTAAACAATAAACTACAAATATTTATCGTCCTAGTTCTAAGACATTTCCAAGTATTACCTTTACCCTTTAAATCCTATTCTCTAATCTACATTCCTTTAACATTTAATCCATCTCTAATCCGCATGAAAGCATTGTGCAAAGTATTGTGCAGGATTACCATAATTAATCATCCAAATCAAAGAGCTGCTCCAAGCTGATAATTGTAGGACTTTAACAGATTTGAGTGTAAGCAAAAGACACTGAAATTTGCATTGATAAAGTTGACATTTCAATGTTTTGCTTTGTTTAGGTAAAAGGTTCAATGTATGCATTAATTAATATTGATACATTGATATGCATTGGAGAAGCTGGTGATGTCATGTCCCCAATTAAAGTGATATTCAGAGTTGTCCACGAAGAGTATCGAGATAGGACTGACTACTGATTTAATATGTAAGATAATTGCTGCTTTTACATTTTGTTTAATTTGATACATGTTTTACACACATGTTTGAAAATGTGAAGTGATTATGATTTCATTTGATAACGTAAGAAAAACGGAAGTTAAGTGAGGACATGGCATCATCAACACACCTAATGCATATAACTGGTTTCACAAAATATTGTTGAACTTCAAATTAAAAAAATCATTATTTTCCATCAGATTTTGATAAAACTCAGTGTGTGCTTATAGATTTTTACTCTATTTATTTAAGATACCCCTTTAACTATTCATGTCTCACTTTTTTACTTTCTGTTTGCCAATCTTATAGCTGTGAAGAGATTTTCGCAGCTCTTGAAAAGAAAGACCTCTCTAGCACATTTATCACAGGTAAATATAAGTCACTGTAAATATAAAGTTTTCTTTGCTTTTCTCATTTTCTTGCTATTTATCTCGGAGGATATACTGCGCTTTTTTTTCATAATAAACACACTTAATCGATTATCTTGCGGTCATACTTTTCAGTTGATGCTTCTACCAATCAATTTAAAAAGTCCATTTATATGAAGACAAAGTACTCAAGCTTCCACCGGTATATATACATTCTGATACATTAAACAGGATATAGATAACATTTGCATCCGATTGGATAAGCGCAAGCTGATTTATAATAATCTTAAGAACAACTTCTATCCCTATAAATGAAATGATAACGTTTCATTATGTCATCTCTGATTTCTTATATGAATCTACAAATCGTATTTATTTGTTGCTACTTGTATGCATTGATATATGTTATTTTGTCTTGTATTTTGAATATTCTTATACGGTGAATAAATTGAAATTCAATTAAATCTCTTACAGGCAACCCGAAGCGCCCTCACAGTTGATATCACCATAACTCAGATGAGACAGGATTGGGAGAGACGTACAGAACATGATACAGTCTGTTCCCAACTCATTTGGACCATGCCACAGATAAAAGCTCTCAAAAAACAGGACATCCGATCTCGTCAGTACATCCTTATATTTTCAATATTTAGTTTACTATTTTTTTTCTCCAAGATCCAGTGGCGAGTCATCGACCTCATCACACAAAATTTAGCGCTTGATCGTATTCCAATCTGCTCAAAATTCATAGCCCGGTCTTTAATTTGAACTTTGAAATATCAACACATTTCTCCAGTCCCAGTGGTTGCCAGTTCAGAAGCATATAAAATTTAAAATATTTCTTCTCACTTGGAAATCTTTAATGGTATGACAAAAATGTTTACGAGACGTTGTAATGCAATATACACCAGCTCGTAGCCTGAGATTATTACACCAGCTTCTTCTGAAGACACCAAAAACACGAGCAGCTTACCGTGAGCATGCTTTCTCTGCTGAAGCACCCTCTCTTTGAAATAATTTACCATTAAAATAAATTCAAGAAATATTTAAACCGAGGTCTTATCTTTTCTTGCATAACGTGACGCCATGCAAATGCATCTCATTATTGTTATTATATTTCATTATTAGGGATGGCATGCACAAATTATATTGATGACGAAGTACAATAAGCACAAATCTTAAGAAGATATTAACCAACCACTAGACATATGAAGTGAAATATTAAAATTATCTAATGTTAAACCGATCTAAGTTAGATATTAACCAACCGCTGACGTAGGTTGTGAAATAATAAAATTATCTAATGTTAAACCGATCTTAGGTAGATATTAAGCAACCGCGAGGCATATGTTGTGCAATTTCATAATTATTAAATGTCAATCTGATCTAAGGTAGATATTAACCAACCGCGAGGCATAGGTTGTGAAATATTAAAATTATCTAATTTTAAACTGATCTAATGTAGATATTAACCAACCGCAAGACATAGGTTGTGAAATATTAAAATTATCTAATTTTAAACTGATCTGAAGTAGATTTTAATCAACCGCTAGACATAGGATGTGAAATATTGAATCTATTGAATGTCAAACTGATCTAAGGTAGATTAACCAACTACTAGACATAGGATGTGAAACATTAAAATTATCTAATTTTAAACTGATCTGAAGTAGATTTTAACCAACCGCAAGACATACATGTATGCCATGATATATGTATGTAGGACTGGTCGTAGTTATTAACGGACCATGTTGCATATGTCGTGAAATATTCAAATTATTTAATTTTGTATTCATCTAAGACAGCTATTGATTAATTTCGAGACAAAGGTTGTGAAATATCAACATTATTGAATGATAAACTGATCTAAGGTAGATATTAACCAACTGCGGAATATAGGTTGTATAATATTTAAATCATCGAATGTCAAACTGATCTAAGGTAAATATTACCAACCGCTAGACATACACGTATGCCACGATATATGTATGTAGGACTGATCATAGTTATTAACCGACCATGTGGTATATGTCGTGAAATATTCAAATTATTGAATTTTCTATTCATCTAACTAATTGCGAGACAAAGGTTGTGAAATATCAGCATTATCAAGTGATAAACTGATCTAAAGTAGATATTAACCAACTGCGGAATATAGGTTGTGAAATATTAAAATCATCGAATGTCAAACTGATCTAAGGTAGATTAGCCAACCGCTAGACATACACGTAAGTCATGATATATGTATGTAGGACTGATCGTAGTTATTAACCGACCATGTGGCATATGTCGTGAAATATAAAAATTATTGAATTTTCTATTCATCTAAGACAGCTATTAATTAATTTCGAGACAAAGGTTGTGAAATATCAGCATTATCAAATGATAAACTGATCTAAAGTAGATATCAACCAACCATGGAATATATGATGTGAAATAGTAAAATTATCAAATGTTAACCTGATCTAAGGTAGATATCAACCGATCGCGGGGCATAGATTATGAAATAATGAAAATGTTGAATTTTGAACTGATCAGAGGTATATTTTAACCAACCGCGGGATATATTTTGATGTGAAATATCAAAAATATGAAATGTTGGACTGATCTAAGGTAGATATTAACCAACCGCTAGATACATGTTTTGAAATATTTCCATTATTGAATTTTCGATCGATCTAAGGCAGCTACTAACCAACCGCGAGATATAGGTTGTGGAATATTAAAATTATTGAATATGGGAACGATCCAAAGTAGATGTTAACCAACCGCAAGATATATTTTGTTGTGAAATATCAAAAATCTAAAATGTTGAACTGATCTAAGGTAGATATTAACCAACCGCTAGACACATGTTTTGAAATATTTCAATTATTGAATTTTCGATTGATCTAAGACAGCTATTAACCAACTGCGAGATATAGGTTGTGAAATATTAAAATTATTGAATATGGGGACGATCCAAGGTAGATGTAAACCAACATATATTGTGAACAAATCTAAGGTAGATCCATCCATACGTTAAACATTTATATAGCGCCTTTCCATTATCATGCTCAACTCGCTTTAAAATAATATGACAAAAAGTAAAATTCTGCTCTCCAAGTGCTTACAAAATATGAAGGGTTATTATTGGGAAAACAGATATGTTTTTAGCGTATTTTTGAATACTCGTAATTAAGAACAAGAACGGATATTGACAGGGAGACTATTCCAGATACTGGGACCAGTGAAGGTAATACATTGCTGACCTTTCTTGGAGTTCATGTTAGGAATCTGTAAAGGAAAAGGATCTAGAATTTAATGAATAGATTGTTGGACTGGAGAAAATAAGCACGAAATGTATTGTGTAAGGTTATTTAAGAACATGTACACAAACAAAGCAATTTTATAAGTTATTCTTTTTCGGACCGGTAACCAGTTAAGTTCTTGGAGCAATGCAGACACATGATCGTGTTTTCTGGCCATTCATATGATACAAGCTGCACGATTCCGAATATGTTGCAGTCTGTCAATGCCCGAAATGGTAATATTAGACAAAATGGATTGGAATGTCCAGACGACTTAACAAAGGTGAGCGAACAGCATGATAGCAAGCCTCCTCTGTCAACATCTTCCTGACCCCAGATATGTTGTATTTATAAATGAAATTTGAGCGTTTTACAAAGGGAATTTACTTGTTGACACATTATCTGCGACGAATCAAGTTCAACACCTAGAGTTCTGACAGATTCAGCCGGTTGAAAGATGAATATGGTCAGGTATAAGTATTGCCTAAAGGCGACCGCACACCTCACGATTGGTCTGCGACCCGATTTCAAAATAAAATGTAGTAGAATTGATGCTAATATTGAGACTTTGAATATCTTACTGTGTAATGTTCTAAATCATCGTACGAATACCTATGTTCAAATATGTGACTATGCTATCATCCTTCTTAGAATAAAAGTGAATTTAATATCTAGTCGTAATGACGTCATAGCAGTCGTACGATTTGAAACTAATTTGGCCTTTACTCCAAAATAAAAGCTTGCAACCTTTCAAAATGGTTATATTAGTATTCTTTCAATTAATTTAAACCTCAAATAAAATGATATGTTCCATTCACATTTTCAGGAAATGAGCAAAATGCGATTTGTTCCTAAATCGGATCTCGAACAGTCGTAAGGTGTGCGGTGGCCTTAAGTCTACATGTAGGAGAAATGATCAATATAGATTCTGTTTTTGTTCATTTAAGAGTAACTTATTTTTTACCATCCAGATGACGAGAATGCGTTGTTGTGATGTATTATGAAATTTACTAAATGTTGAAATATTGTGGTAGATATTAACCAATCACAAGACTTATGCTGTAGCATATTGAATTGATTGAATGTTCGGCTGATCTAAAGTAGATATTAAGTAACAACAAAATATATATTGATGTGAAATAATAAAATTATTGAAAATTGGGGCTGATCTTAGGCTCCTATGTTAGGTTATAAGCCACGAGACATATTCTGTTATGAAATATGAACGTTATTGAATGTTGAACTGATCTAGCCTTCTGCAATTCATATGATAATTTACAAAGACATGTCTTGAATAATTCATATATTTGTTTTTTTATTATACAGTAGAATAAGTCACATAACAATATAATTTTTTACAGATATTCAAGATGATAAGGAACAGAATTACAGGCAAGTAAACACTTACAAAAAGATTATAATAAGTGGAAAGTTTATTTCTTTGGCTCTTTTCAATTTTCTTTTCAACTCGTATAGATATGGACTCGTTCAAGAAGTTACTGGAATCACGTGCTTCTGTAGAAGATCATGTCAAATGGGTTGAAGAGGTCCGCTCTTTCTACGTCGAAAAGGTACAAAATATAATTGTTTGCTAGATAAAATAGCAAAACCCTTTATTGATATAACTATCACAATCATTTTGTAATGGTTGGATTATGAATAATAGAGTAATAGTGCAGGGGAAATCCCTTCTTTGATTTGAGACCAAGTATATAGTAGGTTGTTCACGCATGGCAGATCACAAAATATATTCTTAAGCATATCTGGGTCCCGTAACACAAAGGTTAGCGATTGATCGTATGCTTGATTTTTACGACTGATTGTACATTGTAGTCTATGGAATCAATCGTAGAAAACTGTTCTAAGATCATTGCTAAGCTTTGTGTTACGGGCCCCTGGAATGATTCGCACAGAAACCCACGTGTAAATATGAATCCACTCTCATTCAGAAATTTAGTGAAAACAGACCAATGATTTCAATAGCTTGTAACAGTTGTCAGTGAAAATTAATCATATGTTTGATCTCGGCCAATCAGATACAAAGAAAATCACTTGACAAATTGTATCGCGGCCAATCGGGTGCAAGGATTTCAGTAGCTTAAAACAGTTGTCAAAGATGTTGTTGTTTTAGCTTATACGGCGCGCATCATTCAGTAGTGTATGTTTGCATCCTTGTTTATACCATGGTCACATTTGTTCTACGGTGGCCGTACGGCGAGTCGAAAACAGCCGTTTTAACATTTTTTGTACCAGTTGCATATAGGTGGATTGAATTAAAATGAATAAAACGGCTGTTTTCGACTCGCCGTAGAGCAAATGTGACCAAGGTATTAGTCTCATTGCATTCATTCATTTATTTGATACAGGGAGGATACCCACGTGATAGCATACAGTACGAGAAAGCGGAGAGGGCGTTCTTCATGGGTTGGAGTCATATCTGTGGTCTTATCATACGTGATCAGACACTACGAAGCGCTACCAGCTTTGGTAAATTGAAGATTCAAGAATAATTCAACGTAGGGATTAGAAAGTGGGACAGACCAAGGAAGAGATAGCGGAGGAAAGAGAGAGAGTTTGGGGCTTAACAATTTTAAAAATTTGTGTTACTATCAAAATATTCTGTGTGAATAACTCATGGGGCCTGTTTCATAAAGGACTTGCAACTGTTGTAACTTTGTCATTATGGCAACTACCATGGAAACCTTTATTGCAGGGGTCACGGAAGCGGGGGGGGGGCTGATGATTGTGATTTTTTGCATGGTCAGCCCCCCCCCCCCCCCCACTTTGAAAACCGTTCCGTGGCCCCTGTATTGTGATTGGCTGCTGAACCCTGTTACCATGGTAGTTGCCATAACGGCAAAGTTACAACAGTTGCAAGTCCTTTATGAAACGGGCCCATGATCTTTGAGATGTTTGTCCGTGTATTCATCTTTGAGAACTATTTTAAGACACTAAATATCCGTATTCAGATATATTTTTTTTCAAAGAAATACTTTATTCAATATTTCTCCACAAATAATATAGTAAAATACAAAATGCATGTAATACATAACATATAATAATATACATGTATAGAAAAAACAAAAATATAAATAAGTGGGATGTGCCCGGATCCATCATTATCTACAATTAATTTGACTTGTTGCATATTCATGATATTCCCCCATGTTGATAATTCTATTTCCTTGGGAACGTTGAAAAAGATAAATAAAATAACCTTGTAAACATCGAATTGAAAATACGTAATGTGTATCGTATTCCATATAATCATGAACAGTTTTAAACTTTGACAACTAAATAAGCTTATTCAAAATGATAGATATACAATATAAAAGTGAAGGTTAGGGGCTATTTTGAAGATACCAAGTGCGTGGATGATGCCTAAACTTATTATTTCAGGAATCAACATAATATTAATAGGAAACTATGAACAGTCACATTTTACTTAAACGTACTCAATCAATTATTCGATTCGACTTGGATTTACTTTATCATTTTCATAAAAAATTTCTTTTTTCCTATAGGTTCGTTCCATCTTGTGAATCTCCTGTATGAAGAATATCTTCTCTATATGGTTGAGACACATCGATATCAGCGGGACGAAGTAGCACTCTGGAATGGTGTCATGGATCTTAATAAGCCAAGTTAGTTCCTCAGTCAAGCATCACATGAGGCACCCCCCCCCCCCCTTTCTCCCCCATATGATTTTCAAGTAGTGAAACATAGGGAAATGGGAAAAATGAATAGAATTTTTTTTCTGTTTTAATTATAACAAATTGAGGTTAATTACAAAATTTATAAATGATTAATAAGTGATTGCAAATCACATAAACACAAGTTGGTTACTAAAAAAAAAAGGAAAAATAACAAAAATAATAATAGTATTTGTGATTGAATTTAGAAATTAAAGTTGTGGACTTGCAAGTTTCTTGTCTCGCTGTGATTGGCATTATATTTATAAACCCACATGTAGGGTTGGAAGCCTGATATTCAATGCTAATTCTTTTTCAATGTCCAAATTTCCTGTCATGTGAAACAAAGTTTTCCATGACAACTTCGAAGCTTTCAAGATCGTTCCAAGGATAACACCAAGTAACATATGAACTGGGTTCCAAGTATTGTAAAGTTAGGTCAAAACACCCACAAACGTCATTCATAGAGTAAACTGAGCTATCGTGTCGACGTTGTTTTACACTTAATAATGATAAGGCCACATTTAAGTCCACGAAATAATGGATTTTTGTCAATACACCGTCACTTGTTAGTTTCCTTTTCTATCACTGTTCATGCCATTTCTCATTTATTTAATGTTAAGTACTGGTTAATGTTATGAGATTTGTGAAATATGTGAATAAATTTAAATCAAATGAAATCACATTAATTTCATTTTACATTGGTAGTGGTCGACGGATATCTCCTTGCTGACATCGATCTCGATTTCGACGACTGTGATGATATCCTTGACATGTCTACCAGTTCGATGATGTCCATGGGTGCTGGTGACCTCTTCGATGACGAGTCGATACTTCCGGGTTGCAGCGCTGTCAATGCTGTTCCTACAACTGTTCCTGATAAACCGGTAATGCTAAACTTACACCACCATAACCTACCGTACTGTTATGTGATTAGCTTAACAAATCATGCTTTTTTGTTTGAAAAAAAAATATATATATATGCATGAGCTCAATTAGTCCATAATCTCAGATGAGACTATAGGGACCAGACCTTTTAGAGCGAGTGTTCCTCTTTTTCTTTTTTTCTTTAATAAACCAATTATTACGGTGATAAAATCAGATACATCTTCCATTCTTTGTAACATCAACTTCATCGGGGCCTATAGTTATAAAAGCTTGCTTTAATGTATTATACGTAGGTCCCATCATATTTCTCTGACTCAAAATTAGCTATAACTATAATTCTTGACTGACTGTATAACTATGTCATTTGTATAATTTTCAAATGTTTTTGTTTCATGTTGTACATTATTGATTTTTTTTTGTGAAACAAATGTCAAACGTTAAATATCAAAATTAGTAAATGAAATAAAGTTAAATCAAACATTGCTTATCTTTAAAACGAAAGGTGTCAACACAAAGTACTGACACTTTCGCCAAAAGCTCAACGTCTGAAGGCCATATAATCGAGCATAAGAAACCAGTACTACCCAAATCAGATATCATCTCAATGGCATTTGCCGCATCAACTCAATCTGGCGTAGACCCAAGTCCTGAACCGATGGGAACAAAGTCATGTGATGTGACTGAACCAAGCCTCGCCCCTGTGGACTCATCAATGAAACCTGCTGATGTCGTTGATCTACCAAACAGTGGTAATACTCAGCAAGAAATTAACTTTCTTCTTATTGAATGTCAGATAAAAAAGAGGTTGAAATGCCAAAATAAAGGTATTCTCTACTTTGCACCAACAGGCAAATAAAAAGGATTTTATTTATTCCCTGCATCAACTGCAAAGTAGCGCTCAGTATGTACTTTTGTACAGAATTGATAACAGAGACATATTTATATTTAATATTTCCTCTTTGCTATCAACTAATCACCAAAGTTATGGTTTTCTTTCATCATTTAGCTTAAGTTTTTTTTCTTTGTTTTTATCATCGGTAAAGAAACTTTCAAGACATGGCTTCTTGGAGTGTCATGTTCTAGTGGTTGGTATTGGATTGGTATTTACTTTCCGCATCACAAAGTTAAAAACAATACAAGGTAAATGTAGGTCCTGATAAATCAAAATTATGGTGAAATGGCTTGATAAACTAACTCGACTTAGTTAATATAACAATGTTTTTCTCTGGGGGTCCAGAATATATGTAACAACAGTTACTGTACATGATAAAAAAAAAATTACACATCCAAGTAAGATACTTGACACATAAACAAAAATAAAAAAACAACAACAATGCAAGAGAATACTCCGTAAGCCACCCTTGCCCTTTCAGTTAGAAAGTTATAGGTTAAAATGAAGTTGTTTCCTTCAGCAAGAAATTTATCTACTACACTGTGCTGCACTGGACCCAGGTGGGGGAAAGGGGTACCGTCTACAGGAAGGAATTCCTCAAAAAAACTGAGCAGTGGTTAAATTGGTAGCCTGGCCCAGCCAGGAAATATAGAAGTACCTTCAGTGCCATGGGTGGATATGTGTGTAATATCAATACCCTTTATTATTATAACCATTATTATTATCATTATTATAATTATTCTTATTATTATTATCATATTCATCATAATTTTTTGTTAATCATTGCCTTACTTTTCTATAGCGACTTCAGACAAAGAGACATGTACCACAGCCAGTAAACCATCCGACTTTGTGACCACCAAGTTAATACATGCCACACTTCTCACCAAAAATGATCAGAAACCTTCTAACAACAAAGGCTCGAACAAAGCAGATGAGGTCCTAAAAGACACCCCTGTGGCGCCCCGGGTTCTCACTCTCAATGTACCCGTACTTCCTGGTCTCGATCTTCACAAGGGTCAGGTAAGTTTCCACGGCTGACTTCACTAAAAATCTATTTCAGCAATAAGCAACTAAAGAAAATGGTGATTGCTTGTGAGGACCCACTGCAGAAATGGTCATAAAGTTGAATGCAACTCTAAAAATCACAAAAACTTTATTTTGAAGTTTTTCTGCAACAAGCCCCTTAGTCCCAGATATTGCTTTCCAAGATTAACAAATCATTGGGAAATAAACTTTTTTTTTCTTAGTATTATATGCACTCCTCTAAATGTAGAATAGTAATAAAGAATAAAAGAACTGCAGGTGTAAATTAAAAACGTTTTAAAAATCAGATTCCCTGCAATTGAGATTAGGAATAAAAGCTTAATGTACTAATGTTGAATTTTCGGAAATGAATGTGAATTTCGATTCAAATTTACGTCTCCTCGATACCATGTAGATATAAAAGATGGGTAGTCACTGCCGTCACACTTGAAAAAAGATGGTTCCTATTCAATGGATAGGGCCTTTTAGAGATAACTGGTCCTGTGAGGAATTTCGATTGCTTGAATTCCATTGTGTGAGATTCACTGCCCAACATCTGAGAAATCCTATCCTCTTAGACCTATACTTCATTATTACTAATAGAATTCTAATTACACTTCATCCAAATTTTTATAATTTACGAATTATCTCATAATGCAACCATACACATCCTGACATTCGTTCCTTCGTCCATTGTTGTTGGGTATCTATCATTTGTGATTTGCATAATAATTTAATTCCTTCCTTATAGTTCTTGACCGCTGGTGATGGAAATAAATACATTATCAACGACGTACAGACAGTGGTGAAAACAGTCAAACACGTAAAGGAATCTACAACAGCTCTTGAAGGCGTCTAAAAGATCTAAAAGGGAGATTCTCCTTCACTACATTCCGCTACAGACCTGGCGTGTTTCACAAATATTTAAGTTTGACTCGCACTTTAATCCAATAGCGCAGGTATAAGCCTCATCATCGCGTTGGTTCCCAGCTAACAAATGGACATTTTCTGAACGTTTTTAAAACGTTCCAAGTTGGGTTTTGGAACGTTTTGTGAAAACGTTTTATAGACGTAAAAATGTGGTAGGTTTTAGACGTTTTAAAAACGTTTTTTAAACGATAAAAGAACCCAAAAAACCTATCGGACGCTTCAGACTTAATTTTTTTTTTGGAAAACGTTCTAAATTGATTGTTGACGTTGTTATAACGTGTAGAAAACCTTAAAAAAAACGAAGAAGTCCAGGAGCCTATCAAATCGTGCTCAGAGGACGCATGCTACTGCGTATAAAGAAAGAGATTGGCGTTTAATATCATGTTTTCGCGCCAAGATTTATGCATGAAATTGAGTCGAATTTAACTATTTGTGAAATATCCCATGGTGATATCAGCTCTGATCAGGGGCGGAAATCTCTCCCAAAAGGTAGGGGGGACAAGGGGCTGAAAAATTTGACAAGCAAAAAAAAAAAAAAAAAAGGTTACACCCCGAATTTAAGGTCGTTTCGACGAAAATAATTTTGACAAGCAAAAAAAAAAAAAAGACCATCCCAAAAGTAAGGTCATCTCGTCCTAAAATACATGTTTTATTTCGATTTTGAATCTCTTTCCATCATAAAAGACCAAAAATAGTGGGGGGACATTTGATATTGTGTCCCCCCCCCTACTATTTTGAGTAAGGGGGACACGTCCCCCCTGGGATTTCCGCCCATGGCTCTGATTGACTATGACGAAAATGAGTGATAGATAGCCTCCTTCATCGGAAAAAAGGGAAGTGCCAGGATTGAAATTCATTCCAACTTTTCTCACCAGAAATAAGCAGAAACATTTGACCAAAGCAGAATCTGAATGCAGCGACTCTTACAAAGCAGTCAGGGTCCTAATAGACACCCCTGTGGTACACCAAGTTATCACACTCAATTTGCATGTACTTCTTCATGGCTTTGACCGTATAAGTGATGGTGGCCTTTTTTTAATATGAATCGTCCTTCTACTCTTTAATGATCAATACTGAATTAGACATTATATTCAAGACCTTTGCACAATGCACCCTTTAAAAGTACATCTGCGTCTTCATTTTATGCAAAAGTTTTTTGCGCCAGCTTTAGTCTTTCCAATCTTTTTTTTTCTTTCAATTAGTCTTTCCAATCTTATGAACACTTGGAACATGACGATTGAATGTTGAATTCATTACTTGTATTTTTTAAGGTTTATTTCACCAAGAATAATTTCGTTTTCATATTGAATCTGAAAGATTTCATTTAAAAATGCTTTCAAAAGCAGCAATACTTACTTGTATGCAAATTTAAAGTATCTTTAATTGTCCTTCTTGCCAATGAAAATAGGCATTTGTCATATCAAAGCAATATTTTTATTATATTTTTATAATTATACTCTACTCTTGCCTTTGTTATAGCCCTTGTATAATGTATGATCTGTTTTATACTGTTGTAACATCTGTTTAACATAATAACTGGAATGTTGTATTGTCTATCAAAGTGTTTTTTAAATTAAGAAATATCCCCTCAACACTAAAACATTCCTGTAAACGTATACAATCATTTTTCTTCATACATTGGTATTGATTGCTAATGATGAGACAATACCATTTTATTCCATCTTGAATATCCTGACCCTAATCTATCGTTAGCGTTACCATGGTTACTATTCTCGATTTGAATATTTGTTAATTTATTAAAGCATTTATTGCATGCTTATATATACACGCATGTCTACATGTATAATTCTGTCGGATTTGAGCTGACAGTACATGTATATATGGAGCATCTTTTTCCAAAACAACAAAATAATAGGCCTATTGCCCGTTTTCAGGAGATAAGCCTATAAAGAACATTAATTGCCCTTTACAATGTAAGGTTTTGTATTATATGAGAAAGATCGTTTTTATCTCAGGTTTTCTTAAAATGTTAACGTTGCTCAATAAAAAGTGTGTTTCATGTTATATTCAGGCAAACTTCTCTGTTATATTGAAGAACTTTACATGTATACGTGGGTTACAGGTACCTTGGTGTTTTCTTTGTGAACATTTTTTTCCTTTCAATATTTAATACTAAGAAAACAAAGGTATGCTAATTATATAGTTCTGCAATTGTATAAACATAAATGTGCATTTTGTTACAAGGTTTGTAAGGTCTTTCTTACAGGCAGTTGCGTGATTTGTATTTCGATTCTTATAGATGAATATTCCATCAATAAAATATTAGGAAAACCATCACGATGGTCATTTGCGTTATCATTAGCAAATTGTGTATATACTTAATATATGTCTCTACGTGTTACTCTTATATGGGTAAAGTTTCATTCGTCTCTTTTCTCACCCCGGCCTTTTTCATATATTTTCTTTTGAATATACAACATAATTTCTCTCTTGCAACGTTCTAATTGCCTCTTATCACACTTAATAATTTATTTCGCACTTCGATTCCTTTCTCTCTTCTGTACTTATCTTCCTTTGTACATAGCGTTTGCATTCTTTTCAACCTCACTCGATCTACTTAGCTGTCTTCCTCCCTTCCCCCCCCCCCTTCTCTCTCTCTCTCTTGATCAAAGCCCGGATCACAGTCTACATCTATCTGTTACTCCCTCTCTGATCCCCTCTCGCTCTATGTATATGTATCAACTACCGTGTTATCTTCTCACTCACATATCCTATCTTCTTCATCTTCTTTACAATGTTTACAACGCACGAGCAGGAACATCACCACGCCCACCGTTGCACATAAAGACACAAACCAACCAATGAAAGAGAATTTCCCTTTTCCACTTAACAAATACGTCATCCAGAGTCTGTTGTCAAACTTAGATGAACTCATCGCATTCCATCACTCGCGGTTTGAATGAAGATTCCCTGATTTTCTGCAACTCGGCTAAAAATAACTGCATTTGAAGACATTCAAAGCACCGCTACTAATCTCCCTCTATCTTCTGCACGGTTGTGTCTGCTTCCTTCGAGATTGAGATGCTTGCAAAATTGTTCCCATGTGTTGACCGCAGACTGACAACTTTTGTGTGCCATTTACAGATCATTCACCAATATTAAGGACAAAGATTTAGGGTCTACATCTCAATAATGAGATGAGGTTCATACGAGACAACACTGGAAGGAGAATTAAAACATTTTCGTCAAATTTGTAAGTTAAAAGACGTGATGACAGATAAACATTGCTTCTTGAATGATAATAGGTGCACTCGAATAGTCGGCTTGATCCGGAGCAAAATTGCCAGGGTCTAGCGTCTTGCATTCTATTCTTTCAGCTATCAATTAACTGGGGGGTAGAAATGAGTCGAAGTGAGAAAATGTATAGGTGTAGCGAGTGCACTTATGCGACCCGACGTCGAACGAACCTAAAACGGCACATCGAGACGATGCACAGCCGTGCAAGCCCCGAGAGACGGATGGAATGTTGCGATCAAATCTTCCTCACAAAGTCTTCTTTCAGAGCTCACGTCCAAAACGCGCATCTTTTCGGATACACCTGCCAGAAATGTAAGCGCGTATTTTGCAGGAGGGCGTTGTTGAATCGCCATGCGAATGTCCACGCGCAACGAAAGGAATTCGCCTGTCTGTATTGTCCGTACGCGACGAGTTACAAAAGCAATCTTGGACGACATATGCAAATCCATTCAAGAAGTAAAATGACCAATCTGAAGGATGATGACTATGGCAAAAAGGGCAAAAGTGATAAAGAGATCACTACACGTAGGCCTACCTCTTTGTTATCAACATGTCTACCGTTTTCTTTACCTGTGGAAAAGGATAAACCATCATTGCATCGAATGAGCGATTCAAGCTTTGGGAATTCCAAAGAATATTCCTTCCCCCTTTATCAGTCAACTTTCCGACAGTACTGCTCATCGATATCGCCGCTACTCCCGGAACCGTTGCCATCGTCGCCAAATGTAAATGGAAGTGCATTAAAGATGCCCCGAAGCTCTCTAACGTCAGAATGCATGCGATTGTTTTTATCTTCATCGTCAGATTTGTCTTTTTTGTCCTCGACTTCTATTCCTAACTCTAATGCATTGCCCTCTGAGAAAACAAGTAAAATCATGTGTTTCCCAAGAACGACGTCATGTATTGAGTCAAGTATTTCTACACCAGAATATAATTTAAATGAAAATTGTAGGCAAAGTCATTGTCTTGTTTCTTCTATACCGCCTATCTCGTCAATATCTCAACAGTTGTCGCCGATATCTAATTCGTCATCAACTTTATCCCCTTCAATGGAAAAATCAACTTTGCCGCATTCAACGTCGTCATCTCATTTCAAATTACCGTGGACCGCCTTATCACCATCATCGTCAACATTCCCGATTTTAGTGTCGCCACCATTTTCAGCATCGTCATCACCATCATATTCAGCGTCCCCATCATTCTCATTTCCTGAATCATCGTCATCATCATCGCAATCATCATTGTCGTCGACATCGGAGTCGTTTTCTGGTGATGACGACAAACTACCAGTGAAGAAAAGGATGTCGACGACGCCCTTCCGATGTCAGATGTGTCATTTGCGATGGTATACAAAGCAAGAATTATTTGTTCATGTATGTTGTTAGTGGTAACGTGATGAATTATTGTTCGACTTTTACATCAGAATCCTAGTCGCTTTCTCGTAATGACAGCTATATAATTGCGAGAGAGGAAAAAGCGGGATCTCGAAAGCGCCGTTCTGTCACATGTGAAGCAAGAACTGGTTGCCCACGTTTGTTGTACAAAGTAATAATAATAATATCGAGTATTTCTAAAGCGCCAAATCCACATTGATTATGTGCTCAAGGCGCTGGAGTAGGAGGTAAAGTGATGAATGGAAGATCAAGTAGTTTAAATAAGGAATCTTAAAATGTATAATTTCAAGCATTTTAGACGGGACAAAAAGAAAGGTACACCAGGTATGGATAGATAGCATAAAATTTGTTAAATTTTGGGGAAAAGTCACGTCCACTCCATCAAAAGTTTGAGAGAGGGGGGTGGTGATCTAACAAGAAGGCCCTATAACGCTAAACCCCCACCTCCAAGCAAAATATTGGGGTGCTTCAGAAACCCTGCTTCTCACAGGGCCATCATACTACTCTTATTTAACTTAGAAAATATATAACGTCACATTTAGGTGGTCTTTACCACCTCCCCCTTCCCGTCAATAAATCCCGGCGCCACCCATGGTTCTAGATAGTCATTATACCAACTTTTTTTTCCGTCCAAGTTTTCTGTCTTAATATGTTGCTGGAAACAGGTACTTGAATAATTCAAGTTAGTATGTATGTAATACAAATTTCTAGGCTCATTTCTGAGACAATACTGCATTTTGTCTAAATGTGAAATTGAGTTCTCGCAATAAAAAAAACACGATTGTCATTATAATAAAACAATGAACAATAAAACAAAAATCATCGCTTCTATATACAGGCTCTTTGTGAGACAGGAACTCTTTTTTTTCTTGTTGAATAGGTAAGAAAGAGAGAGAGTAATAATTACCAGTTCGTTCTTCCCCTTCATCTAACTTTCACCAACCCAACCACCCCCTTCCCATATTGCTCTCTGGTGTTTTATAGGGGTAGGTCCCTTTTTTTATATATTGAGTTTGTAGGTGAAGAGTTTGTTTGCAAATGGGGTTAGATCTACTTTGGACCATTCCGAGAAAAATCATGTTTTTGTATTCTCCCATATTGCAATATTCTTATGACAAACTAAATTGTCATGATGTATTACCCTCATCATGTGAACATTAAATTGTGTATAAAAGAAATCTACCTGTCTTCAATTTATATATATATATATATATATATATATATATTAAATTATCACCGTGGATCTAACCCCTTTTGCAAGCAAACTGAAATGAATCCAATCCCTTTTTAATAAAAAAGTGATTTTTCTTTGCCACTATTATTAACGTTTTAATGTGAATTTCAAATTTTCTTTGGTATCATCAAAGCGAATTAAAATCTATAGGTTTTGAGACAAAAAACAATAAAATTTATTAAAAATTGATCTAATTACCCCTTTTGACAAAGAGCTCTTCAGAAGACTGGTTGCAAAAGGGATTAGATCAACTCCAAGAAATTATTTTTCTTTTATTCTCCCATATTCCAATATTCTTATGCGAAACTAAATCTTCATGATACCCTACCATGTGAACATAAAAGGGTATAAAAGAAATCTACCTGTCTTCATATTTTTTTAAATATTCTTTTCCAAAAATAATCTTTGTGGATCTAACCCCTTTTGCAACCAAATTTAAATGGATATAACCCCTTTTGAAAAAAAGGTGACTTTTCTTTCCCATTTTTGTTCACATTTGATGGGAAATTCAACTTTTCTTTAATTTTATCATCTTATAGAGCTACTCTATACATTGAGACAAAAAACAATAATAAATTTGATGAAAAAAGTATCTAACCCCTTTTGCAACTGAGCTCTTCATGTGTGGGTGTGTGTTAGCTTTATATTCAATTCAATTTGTTTTGCTTCATTTTCAACAGAACAAAGTAAAGTGGACGTATGCAATCAAAATGACAATTGCAAATGAAACTTATACAAACGATATAAATTGAAAAACTAGGTACAATACATGATTTTTGTATCCATAAGTAAAACAAAGTAATTCATATAAGCAAATTATCATAAACATAATGATCTGAGAAAATGGAGGGATCCACTAAAAAAACACCAAATACTTGTAGAGTGTGGACCCCTCTAAATATTATGCTACATTTACATCAAATAATCTCTCCCTCCCTCCCCCTTTGGTGCTTTGTGTGTGGGTGTTTTACATTTACCATTTTTAAATGGAACAAAATTGTCCAGTACTCGTGGCCCTTGGAAGCGAGGGTTGCTGGGTGTGGCTTGTGTCCATAGACAGCATCCCTTGGAAATATGGTATCATAATTTTTTTTCATTTCAAATTCGTAACCAAGAAAATGACTTACATTTTGTAGTGAAAACTTTTTTTCTCTCTTTTCAAATTCGAACCAGCACCCCTGTTAAAAAAAAAATCGTTCCCAGGATCCTGCCAGTACCTTAACCATATTAATACCCTCGTTCAGGGCTCCCTCCCCACGGGAAAAAAATATATAAACCCCTCAAAAAACGTTTGGAAATCTGAGTTTGGCCATTAATTTCTCCTAACTCCCAATTTTACACACTGCATATTTTACATCATTCAAAAGATCATTTAATTCTCTTGAAAATGATACCATGCTGGTTATGATCATGCCATCACGAAAAGAACATGTTTCAAAAGTGTTGGATGAGGTCTGAATTGAAAAGCTGCAAAAGTGCAAAACGAGCAGAAATAGTCATGAATTTAGGGTCAATAAAGAACATGATTCTTTTGTCTGCGTCAATAGAGATGAAAATCCATTCAAATCAAACCCCTGCTTTTTCATTTTTGATGTTTTAGTTGTGGTTTATGTAGTGATGGTTCTGTGAGATAACATGGTTTGAGTCATGGTTTGAATACCCATGCATGTTTGCTTGTTTGTTATGTGTTTGCTTGTGCAGAGGTGTGTTTGATTCCGTGTTAATGTTGATGTAAAGGTGCTTGAAAACAAAGAAACCGCTGAGAAACTCACTCATCACCAGGGAAAAAAGAAGAACAGTGACTTTCAATATTGTGTCATTTTGCAACTTATGAAATTTGACCTTGCCCACATTTCAAGGCACTGCACCTCCATGTGAACCATAATCATATCATGTAGGGTATCATTTTAAAGAGAATTAAATGATCTATTCATTGGTATCAATGGCACAGTAATATTTACTAAAACCGAGGAGGGATTATTGATCAAAGTCAGATTTCCAAACTTTTTTTGAGGGGTTTATATATCATGAGTGCCACTGCTCATACTACGTACTCCCTAACCCCCCCCCCCCTCCGCCTCTTTTATCTGTCCCCTTTTCGTCATCAGCTAATAATGAAAACGTCTCGCACCTCGTTCTAACTGCGAGAACAGAATGACCTAGATACTAATGGCGGTAGCTTTTGATTCATTAACTAGTAAATTCGGCCCAAACACTTCGCCTATAGATGACACAATTCGAATCTAACAGAGTGAGCGATTGGGGAGCGATTGAGCGGACAATGTGTGTCGTGTGATTGCAGATCTGGATTTCAATATCTATTTATCATTTATTTATCTAAATTTGGTCTCTAAATCTGTTTTCTGACTCTCAGCGTTATCCAGTTGTCTTTTTGTTTCGGGAGCCTTTTTGAATTGAGATCGCTTGGTAGCAATGTGCGTTGTCTAATGGGTGTCGATCAGATCACTTATGTCTTGTAATATTTTGACCGCATTTTAAAGCAAGTTGCAAAATATATTGAATGATGTAGTCTATAGTTGTTAGGCCCTATATGTTTTGCTGATTGAATATCTTTATTTTAGCGGCGGTAGGCCCTATATTCTTTCACCTAATACCTTATTCGATTAACGATTGAAATTATCGATCTTAATTCAAAAGAGAAAATGAGAGGTTTTGGTGTATACAATTTCCAGATTTCTTTGATCATTTCCCTGATGTTTGCCGAAAAACAAATTGGTTTCAACAAGGCATACGTGAAACATATAGTTTGGTGTTAAATATGCAATAAAGCTGATGTGTACTCAATTATGGTGTAAGATTAGCACCGATATATGACACATGGGTGAACATCTTACAGAATAAAATAACAATGATGATAAAAGTATTCCATACCTACAAAATAGAAATAATGCACACCATTAAGACATTACAATACACGCACAAGGTTCTTTTGGAACAGATCTAACACGCCCGAGGCGGCAAAGCCGAGGGCAGTTTGGAATGTTTCAAATGGAGCATCGTTTGGTAATTATTCCAATGCCTTAGAATACTGATGTAATATCATGTTTTATGATCGGATAGCAGTGATGTGGATTTCTTGTCGCAATGATCCCCCTCGGAGCTCAATATTTAGACAAAGATTAGTCACCTGTCTTTAGCGGCCATCGTGGGCTTCTTCATCTTCGCTTTGGATAATACGACAATATAGACTGTGTGATTGTGTATAGGCCTAATGTATATATATATATATATATATATATATACTTTATTTTCGTTTGGCGGCAATTTGTTACACTACACTCAACTCGCTGCTATTACGTTTGTCGGCTTTGCGGGAATTGGAGATCAAACGAACCGCTTATTTAAATTTGTCAATGGGTAATCGAGCTGAGAAAAGTTTGTTAAAATGAAGATACACCCCATCCAATTTGATCTTGGTGCACGTGTTTGAATTGTATACCACCTGAAAGTTGATGCTTTATTGCAGTGGTGGACAGGGATTTGATTAAAATTCCATTTTATGTGGCCATTTTTATCAATAAAAAGATAAGGAGAGAAATTACTGTCTCCTAAAGAAAAAAAGATAAAAAAAAAAACCCCTAAAAATGAGAGCACTAACCCCCAAATAATCGTTGTAACATTTCCCATTTCAAAACAGACAAGTTTCTTGTTCTTCTCCTCTTTCTTTTTCTTTCTCTTCCTTTTCCGTCTCTTCCCCTTCTTCTTTCTCTTTCTCTTCATCATACTCTTCTTCTTCTTCTACTTCTTTGTCTTTTTCTCTTCCTCCTTTTTATATTCCTCATCCTCCCCTCTTTTTTTCTTCTTCTCCTCCTCCACTCCCGTCCTCCTTGTTCTTATTCTTCTTCTTCATCTCCTCCTCTTCCTTCTTCTTGTTCTTCTTCTTCTCCCCCTTCTCCTTCTCCTCCTTCTTCTCCTCCTCGTTCTTCTCTTTCTCCTCCTTCTTCTTCTCCTCTTTCTTCTCCTTCTTCTCCTCCTCCCCTTTCTTCTTCTCCTCCTCTTCCTTCTTCTTCTCCTCCTTCTTCTTCTTCTCCCTCTTCTTCTTCTCCTCTTCCTTCTTCTTCTCCCCTTCTTCTTCTCCCTCTTCATCTTCTCCTCTTTCTTCTTCTCCTCTTCCTTTTTCTTCTTCTCCTCCTCCTCCTTCATCTCCTTCTTCTTCTCCTCCTTCTCCTTCCTCTTCTTCTCCTCCTTCTTCTTCTTCTCCTCCTCCTTCTCCGTCTTCTTCTCCTCTTTCTTTTTTTTCTTCTCCTTCTCATTCTCCTTTTCATAATCCTTCCCTTAATCTCATCACAAACCAATTATAGCTTTTGTCAATTTCACTTTCAAATTACAATCTTCAGATAACATAACTAAAACAATGCTATTGTGATTTTAATATCTTAAGCTATCATTTATTCTTCATTGAAACTTGCTCGTTCAGATAAAACAAAAAAGGAAAGAAAAACAGCACTTAGTGTCACAATATATCTCATAAGCCACCAATTTCGAAGCAAAACTTGGCTTATTAATCATTCTAACATCCTTCTCTCTTTACAATACGATTTATGTTAACACGGAGCAAGCCTTATAAAAAGCTTTGAGAATCATATTACTTTACATGCCTAAGAAATCCATAATGAAATGGAAACCTGGCTCATTCTCAAAAATCTACTTCATTTTTTAAAGACATTCAGTGATAGTACATGTTAAGTACATACATACATACATCCCTTGACACTGCTTAAATCTTTGTATTCATTTGTGACTCCCTAAAACACAAGAGAAACTCAATCGGTGCAAAATAATTTCCATCTTCTCATCAGTCTCTCCTTTTTTTTCCATAGCAAAACACACTTCATTATCAAATAAGTCATCTTAATCACATTGAAATATAACAATTTGTTTTTAAATATATAAATGGTAGTTACATGCGCTGGGTACAGTGATATTCATCATGGGGAAAAACACATAAAAACACCATACTTCTCGGAATAGATGAATTTAAATAATATAAACAGAATCAAACATAGTATTTATAGTATATGCAACTTTTAACATCGAGTGGAATCTCCATTCAATGACAATTAGTTAGTGAGAATGTGCACTATAAAATGCTGTGAATACAGTTTCACAAATAACTGACCTCTCACAATTAATTTCAACAAATATTTATGATTTACAAGTCCTAACAGTTTCATATGATCAAATTATGGCTAAAAAATATATGAAATTCAACAATAACATACACAAATATAACACGTACATCATCGTTTTTTTTTTATATAAAGGGATTAATAAATAACAGAACAAAACCTTTCTTCTAGCTTTTGGCCGGGGGATTTGTTTGCAATAAAGATATGTTCTATGCTTATTTATTATGAAATATTAATAAATGTGGATGGCTTTGTGAGGGAAATAATTAGGGGAGAGAAAAATTCAGTTTAAGTAATCATAAAAAAAATAATAGCTGGATTTGTATAGTGCTGTTACCATAAAATACCAAACCCAACTGATTTAAAACCTAGCCTTAGCTGGAGCTGCCCCTTCATTCCAGCGCTCAGTGCATTCAAGGAATTAATCATGCCAGGTATCCAATTCCCCTCACTTGATTTGAGTGTAGCACAATGTTTATCCTCAGTTACTAGGCCTATATTGATATATGATTTAACTGAATGAAAATATGGTATGATAAAATAATTAAACTAAATAAAATCATAGGGCCTAGACTGCATGAACAGCAATTTTGATTGTTCTTATAAACACAAAGCAAGAGAGAGAAAAGGAGGGGGGGGGGCAAAATAAAGGGAAATAAAATAGTCTTAACTTAGATTCAAAGTATTAAAGAAGATATCATTTGAAACAATGAGAGGAAGAGACAGACGAACATGACATACAAATATAAAAGGGATGAGACAAAAAATAGAGATATGGGGGGGGGGGACAGAAAATGATATCTAATCAAAACAACTCTGTTCTGTATCAAAGGTAAATTGCATATTTACAAACATCAAATAAACAACTAATTAAAGATCATATCTATATAAAAACAAAAACCAGTCTCATTGCATATCATTTGCAAAAACAAAAACAAAAAAAAACGTAATAAAAACGCACACACAAAAAACAATCACAAAACACATGTATTCATAAATCATATGGATGAATGAATTTAAACAGCACAAAATCGTCAAGTCGTTACATAAAAGGAGGTGCTTTCCCTTAGAAGACAGCTCAACAGCAAACAACGACCGGAGAACATGTACAGCTACAATTAGCAACAGGTGACGTCACTGGCGTAAATCCCGGGGGGGATGGGGGGGATATATCCCCCCCACTTTTCGAGGAGGGGGGGATGGCCTGTACAAACATCCCCCCCACTTTTTACGAAAGAAATGAAAAAAAAAATCACAAGAGATAATTGTTTTATTGGTGAAAATTCTTCCTAAAATACCGCTTAACAAATAAAACAATATTATTGAATCATAAAATGCAAATAAAGAGCCAGTTCACTATTTCCAAATGAAATACTTATGTCCTTATTATAACATTGAATAGAAACCCCCGTTTCTTCCAATTCATCAATGTTGGGGTCTTTGGGAAGGGAATAAGATGGAATGTCAAATTTGTTTAAATGTAATCTCTAATAAAACCATTAAACCATCATGGGGTAAAACAGATAATAATATTGGAGGGGTATTTGCCATATGGACATACAGTGGCGTAACTACGGGGAGCATGGGGGGCACATCCCCCCCCCCCCCCATCGGCTGACCAAAAAAAAAAGGAGAAAAGAGGGAAAAAGGAAGAGAAACGTAGTGGGAAAGAAGAAAATATTATTCAATATAATGTTATACTATATTCTAATTATGTTATGTTACATTATACATAAGAAACATTTTTATCATAACTTTATGAAACATAATTTGCCCAGGGCCAATGTCTTCATTGTTCCTGGTGCTCGCATTGTCTGTTTAACGAGATATATAATCATGTTGTACTAAACATCCCGTTTTCAAGTCAATATAAACCAAATATATTTCCTAGCACTTGAGTTATCATTGTTTTATGTAGTGGCATATGCTTCTTTTTCATGACTCAAAAAGTGATTGCTCCATGTTAAGGTCTTCGTATATATGAAACATTTCCTGTCCGTGATTACGTTCGCATTAGTGGATTGGTGAGATATGTCTGCTCTTCATGAATTCCTAAAATCAGTCCTTAAAATGTCTCTTCTTCTGAACTGAATATCAAAAATTTTCAGCTCGCGCTTCGCGCTCGCATCATTTGGTTAATGAAATACGTATGGTCCTAGTTAATTCCTACAAATAAACCTTAGAATGCCCCACTTCAGGTCTGAATTATCTAAATTTTCAGCTCGCGCTTTGCGCTCGCATTGTTTAGAGAGACAGGTACCTATCATGATTACACAAATTTGATTATAATGTCCCTTTTTAGGTGTGAATATAAAAAAAATCAGCTCGCGCTTCGCGCTCGCAATATTTGATCAGTGAGATACATACCCGTTTAATGACATTGTCCTTAAAATGTCTCTATTAGGTCAGTATAACTGGCAACTGAGCGCGCTTCGCGCGCTCATTAGCGCACTCACTCGGTGATTCAACATTTTTGTTGGTGCCCCCCAATGCCGTGACCCACGGTACGCCACTGTGGACATATCAATGACAATTCCTTGCATATCTAAAAACATGATTGCAAAAAAAAATGCCAAAATATTTCAGTCATCCCCCCCACCCATCAACACGGATTTACGCCAGTGGGTGACGTCATATTTTCTTAAGGGCACAGGCAGACACATAGTGCTGTATTTAGATTAAATAGCTCTTGCAATGATTACGACCATGCAAGTTTTCTCATTTACATTTTTTGAAAGATACGTTGCCAATTAGAATCTCAAAAATTTCATCGCATTCTCTTAACTACCTTTACAACAACTCCTGAAAGTATACTGCTTTGTTAAGTTATTATTAACAAACCTCTATTTTTTTTCATGTACACTGTATTTTATCACATCATATACAAATTGAATCATATCACATTAAAATAAGAGATATCTCCCTGAATATAGCAGAGCACTGCCATATTCTATCCCCAAAATTTCCGATTCCATACTTCCCAAAATGAAAGCTGCTAATACGCAAGACTTGGAATGGCAACACTTGAATTGCAGAGACCATTATGAATATAAAAAGTGCATGCAAAGAAATAATAATAAATAATTAAAATGAATGAAATTCAATTTTTGGTGTTGCAAACTATTTTAAACAGATTGTAGGTGCTTCTTCCCTGACATGAGCATCGGTTTGTAAAGCTAGGGCTAGTTGAAGAGGAGATCAGGGGCCCGTCTTACACAGAGTTGCAATTGATCCGATCAATCGCAACTATGGACGGCCAGCAACGTCAACATCTATTATGCATGTTTGTTCAAAATATTTTTTAATTATGATGTATATTCATGCATTGTTTTCTTGAAAATTCAGTGTGCTTCTCTTTTACAAAGGACATTGTGTAAATTTCCTGTAGAAAAAAACAGGACATTAACGGATTTCCATAGAGTTACGATTGATTGGATCATAACTTTTTGTAAGACGGGGCCCAGGGCTCTAAGGTTTGCAATCAAACTCTTAACAGCAGTGGCCAATTAAGATCATTGTTGCATGCACATTTCATTCAGACTCTGATCAGGAACCAATCACAATTGTTCTTTCATATGATGAAATGGGGATCTGGGCCCCGTCTTACAAAGAGTTACAACTGATCCAATCAATTGTAACTCTATGGAAATCCATCAGTTTCATAATTTTTTTCTTCATAAAATTTTCAAAATGTCCTTTGCAAACAAAGGCGAACACACCAAATTGTCAAGAAAACAATGAATTTATGTACTAGTAATTTACGTCATTTCTAGACAACATTTTGAACAAACATGCATTTAAGATGTTGACGTTGCTGGCCGTCCATAGCTGTGATTGAACGGATCAATCGCAACTCTTTGTAAGACGGGCCCCTGAATTGTAAAAGAAACTTAGGAATAAAAGGCTTTTATTAACCAATAATTGTACAGTGGTGCTCAAAAGTTAGTGAAGCCCACCAGAAAATGAACATATTTATTTGCGAAGTCAGGTGATAAAATATTACATTCAATAAATTTTGTTTCTTTGGGCTCGCCGAACATTGTGGTGTTGTTGTCTTCATTCAACACTCGGCATGAAGAAGTGCATTTTATGGTGGTGTTCAACAACTTTTGAGCACAACTGTATATCCAAATCTTATACATGTAAACATTGTTCCTGACAACCTAAAGCTTGCCAAACACCAACCGGACATAGCAACTAATGTGTGTAAAGTGGATTACAAGTATTGTAGTATATTTATTAATTACAGCTGAAAGGAATACCTTGTAATAGTTACCACGTTCCCAGGAAAGAAATTGGACTGACCGAGTAAACAGGGCCCCCATCTTACAGAGTTACCATTTGATCCAATCAACCTTTAAATATATGGAAATCCAACGATGTCCTAATTTTTTTCTTTAGGAAATTTGGATGATGTCCTTGGTAAATAAAGAGAAGCACACTAAATTGTCAAGAAAACAATGAATGTACGATTATACATCAAACTTAGAAAACATATTGAACTAACATGCATTTTAGATGTGGGCATTGCTGGCTCTCCATAGTTGTGATTGATTTGATCAATCGTAACACTTTGTAAGACGGGGCCCTGGTCTGTTATCTTAATGTTGATTTCATGAAATCAACAAGAGGGGAACTTCTAGGAAATAAATGTGAGATATCTGAACGAGTGTAAATGACTTTTGTAAAATAAGGGAGGGCTCTATAACAACGTTAAACTGCTTGTGAAAAGAACTACATATCAGGTTTCTAAGGTGCAATACTATGACCCTGTTGCAAAAAGAGTTACAATCAATCACAACTCCAAACATTCATTGCAACTTGATTTTTAACCAATGAACACAACTCTTTTTGCAAGGGAGCACAATAACTCATATTGGTCAATATTAGATGTGTTCATTGACATTTGCCTACTTCTTTTGAAGAGTATAGTTTTATGAAACAGCCCAATCGTGCACTGCTGGGGAAGCTTACAGTACATGCATGAACTTACGTGTTTTTTCCACGACTTCCGTCCTGATTTCAACTCCAACATTCCTTTCTTTCATTGCCATCCAATAGAATGTTATTCTGAATTACCAAAATACACCAAAGATTTTAAATCCAGATCCCGAATAAGCTGGCTTCATTAACCCTTTGGCTAGTAAAACCAGATGGGCCTAACATAGAGCCTTGGGGGATTACATCAGTCAGTAGTCATTGGGTTATCAATTTCCCCACTGGCAAGCCGCCACAGGCATAAATTGTTCTGGCACAGGAAAACACTAAACATCTCCCAAGATCATAATTAGTATCAACACAACTCGTGTGAGTTTGTCCCAATTTTTTTTTCTCTCGATTAATTTTCTCACAGGACACTGAATGTTATTTCTAATGAAACTTTCTTTTATCTCTTAAGGGTCTTATGTATATGGCATTTTTCCCATCACGAAACCAGATGATGTGCTATCTTATTGGTGATGTGTGCTTGGAAAGCCCCTTAAAATTTGTAAATTGCTTTTTGTTGAAATTATGAATAAAATAATAATAATATAAGCCATTCCCCTGCGCATAATCAAAGGATGCATAGTCCCTGTTGACGTTCTGCTTAAATTACAGGATCTGAAAAATTCACTACAGATTATCGTGGTGTCTCTTCTATTGCAAGTAGTCACTAAATGCTTATCCTTACTTCAATGATATCATCTTTAATACATTTTTTAAATTATCATTCATACTACATGTACATGTATGTACTATCCAAAAAAGAGACTAACTTTAAAATCAATTTGGAGTCATACTCTTTCCTAGACCACCAACTAGGAATTTGTAAAATCTCTTATCACTAAAACTTGAACAGTATATAGTCCCTTTTTCTCATCACTTTTAATCCAATTTATGAATTCATCAACATTTATTAATTCGACTCCAACAGTTCAAGGACTTGTATCCCTTTACAGTCATCAGCATCACAATGAATGGTGTAAAAAGAATGCTACCATACAGCGTGGAGTTCAGCTAGGATCAAACAACATCTGAAAATCACTCTTGAGGACATGGCTGAAGCTGCGAAAGTTCCTCTTGGAGAAGTGATGAGTGCCATGCAAAGCAAGCTTAATGACGTTTCCCTTAACACATCCAAGCATCACCCACAGGACAAATTGTCCACAAAGATCTTTAGAACCTTGGTACTTTACAAAGTTCCTCTTGAAGATTTGTAGATCAAGCGATGGGTGCATGCCTGCTGGTTCCTTTGACAAATTAGAGGGTACCTTGCTTGCTCCTTAATCAAAGAAATTGTCTATACAGCATTATGTAGAACAATGCAAAGGACATACAATCACGTGTTCCTTTCAACATGAAAGGATTCTCACTTGTTTCATCATCACAGGATATTCGCATGGTGTTTTACAGTTCAACACCACAGCTTCAATGTTTCATCCAAAGAGTTTTATAGATTCCATACAACAGGAACAAGTTGATGGTTTACCATAGAACTGTCTACCAACCAATACTAAAGGTTCTGTGATGCCATAGCCTAGTGAATACAGAGCCCTCACTTGTTCATCAACATCCAGCTAAGTCTCCTTGTTGCTGCCCCCTTCCGTCTTCTCATCTAGTTGCCCCTCTAGTGGGCTCGTCTGGGGGTTAGAGCCAGGAGTGGAGGTGGTGGGGCTGGTCGTGCCGCCCTGCTCCGGACTATGAAGGGTGTTGTTGATAGTGTTTGGGTGCTTGTGAAGACTCCCAACCTGGCCGCCCGTGCTTGGAGGAGCGTTTTGGGCCGGTTGCTGGTTGTTGGGCACTTGTGGCTGCATCTGGCTATTCTGAAAAACAAAAAAGAATCCAACACAGGTTCTAAAACAGGTTCAAAACAATAATTCACCTGATTTAAAATAGATGGCAATTTTATCTACTGGTACAAAGATGAGACAGGAATAAAAACAAAAATAATATAAAGCAAGGCATCCCCTCGAAGGACTGGGCTATTTGAGATGTATTGAGGACACTACCACATTATACCACTAGGTATTTCAAATTTCAGTATGAGGGGCCAGCTTCCAGGATACACACAATTTTCAGTTTCATTTTTATTTTTTTCTTTTTCAAGAAAGAAATAATAAAATCAATTTGAGTATCATGAGTGAAGAAGAATTTAAAGAATACACGCAATAGAAAGAAAATAAGAATCATAAACTTAGAATGTACCAATCAGTATTGCAATCTTAACACCTGAATACAAATGTTCACATATCTTTTTAAGTTTTACGTACTTCATCCAAAATCAAATTCAGATTGTACATGTACTTGCTTTCATGTACATTCTTTCATCCCCCCGACAGAATTATAATAAACTTTTCTTTTTTTCCATGTCAGAAAAATTGTTGCTCCCACTGAGAGGGTACACTACTGCCAATATATGATCAAATTTCAATGACAATCACAAATCAGCATTGCTATGCCCCATCCATTATATCAATACCCAATACCTGGGCCGCGTCTTACAAAGAGTTATGATTGATCCAATCAATCGTAACTCTATGGAAATCCATCAGTGACATAATTTTTTCTACAGGATATTTGCAAAATGTCCTTTGTAAACAAAGGAGAACACACCAAATTGTCAAGAAATCAATGAATTTATGGATATACATTCATATCTAGAATTTTTTTTTGAACAAACATGCGTTTTATATGTTGACTTTGCTGGCTTTCCATAGTTGCGGTTGATCGGATCGATCGTAACTCTTTGTAAGACGGGCCCCAGACCCGACTCTCAATTCATCACTTACCTGTGCTGTGACTGGTGGCTGTTGCTGCGACTGTTGCTGCGATGACGATGTTGAGGAGGATGAGGAAGGTGGTGGACTGGGTTGCTGCTGTTGCTGGTTGTTGGGAGCCGTCTGTAGGTGTGGTAGGGACTGTGGATACGTTGATGGGACGGGGGCTTCGTCCTGGGGATCGGAACCCTCGTGTTCATCCATCATCTCGGGTTCATCCGGTTCCTAATTGTCAAAAGGATTAATGTTATTATTTATGATGATAATCTGAAAGGCATTTGTATAGCGCCATCTACCAATATAGATATATATCACATAAGAATGATTGCTCTAGAAATTTAACTAGAAATAGAATGAATAATGTGGAATTGCTCTCCACAAAATTGAAGATTCTTTGGGATTCCTTTGCATTTAGCCCAGCAAAAATAACTCATGGACAATCTGTGGAATTTAGAGGTGATTTTGGCTGTGATTAGAGAGAAATTCGCCCAATGCTCTCACATATTTCCTATTCTTCGTTGACATGGCAATTGATACTCAACAGCCAATCAAATTCAAGGATTCCATGGGAGATACCATTGGATAGCAAAAATACAACAGTAAATATTATAGAACAAAGCTCTGGGCCCCGTCTTACAAAGAGTTACAATAGATTTAAATCAAACTCAAATCACCATTGATCTGAAGATCCTTTCTCTTAATTACACAGATTTAGAACAACCGAAATTTGAGTTTGACTGTTAATACATTGCAACTGCTAGTACTTTGTAAGACAGGGCCATGGTCTGGCCGTATCATTCCAACACCCACCTCTTCAGGACATAGCTGGCAAGCCTTCTCTAGCGTAATACGAGCGCTGTGCGATCTCTCTAGGAAGTACCCATTGGATATCTCATTGCTTTGAGCTGGTGGTGACCAGCTGTTGTAGGTGTACTGCGTGTTTCCGGAGTAAGGTCTCTGAAAATAGTAATGGAAAGAAACAATGGTAATGTTCACATCATGCTCCATCATCCTATTTTTCTCATTTTTGATGATTACTAGTTAGCATTCATAAGTTTATCTGAAGATTAAGACTAAAAGATAATTATTGTTACTGCTGAATAGGACAACACATTGTCTTACGGCCTCAGATGACTTTCTATGTAAAAAGTGATATAGCAGTTGGGTTGAAAGTGTTGTATTCCCTATGGTGTTTTTTGTACAGATGAAACCTAGCCCACTCAAACATAAAATTCACACATGTAGCTCTCATGAGAGATCTCTTGAAATTCTTCATTTTGAGGAGAGACAGAATTATTGATAAAAGGTCTAAAGCATCCCTGACATGCATTGTTCAAGCAATGAATATCTTCGATGGCTTGAGAGAAACAGTGGTAGTATATACTAAGGTTTATACTCGATCCTCTCCAACTACTTATCACATTGTCATATCGCTATACAACAGTTCGAATGAACACAGACAAATTGATGATTGACACAGACACTGCAGCCACTACAGAATGAAATAAATAATGTCTAAACTTATGACCTACCCTGTCTAATTCATCTCCAAGCCATTCCACAGCCCAGTTCCACTTCCTCTTCAGATCGCCATGTGACTGAAGCAATCTGTGCGCCGCCTCGCAATTACTGAACAGCGCCACCATGCACTTGATGCACTGGTACGCACGCTTCTGATAGTGCGTCTTCGAACGTTGGATCGTGTCGAAGAGGCCGTCACGATCATCTGGGATTCCTGGGAGGAAGAGAAAGAAACATATTGAAAAGGGGGTATCATGGTCCCATGGTCTGACTGTCTCTTTTCAATTAGAGGGTCATGGGTTCAAATCCCAGCCAAGGCCTTTTTTGTTTCAACAAGATATTGATAGACGTTGTGCTGCGCTCAGCCCGGTAGAGGTGAATGTGTACCAAGCAGGATCAATTCCTTGAATGCACAGGCTGCTCAAGGTAATGCCTGGATAATATATACTGCCACTTTATGATACAACATTTGCTCCTGTGACATCTCAAGGGGCATAGGGTTAGAGCCAGAATTGTGATCAAGCTTTTGATTCAGAGTAACGTAGATAATAATTATGGTTTATTTAGTAGGTTTAATTGACGTGCAGATTTTCCATCGCAGCAATTGCCACCGCAGCAACTGTCATGGAACCCTTTGAATAGGCAATTAAGGTAAACTGCTCTTTACAAATAACATAATTATCATTCAAGTTGAGTTTAAAAGCTATCGATGTAGTTACCTTTTAAGTGTTGGTAGGAGGGGCAAGTGGTATTCAAAATATAAGGAAAAAGGAAGGAAAGCAAAGAAGTCTTACCTTTGAGGGCGTTGAGGATGCGATGGTTCTGCCAGGAATCCTGCAGGAGTAGGATCTGTAGTAGAAGGTCCATGTAAGGTCTGAGCTCGTAGGTGTAGGAGTAGGCAACCTGCCACAGGAGTTCACCCAGGACAACCAAAGTGAAGTTTGGATTCTCCCAGCTACAGAACTATACGGGGAAAAGTGAAGAAAAAGATAGATAATATATATTCTTGCGATAGTTTGGAACCCCAATGAGATTTGGTGTGCCTTCTATATCATTTTTCTCAGATCTATTAATCAATTATTCAATAAAATTCCGCACAATCATAATAGCAATATTTAGTTTCTTATTAGTTTCATTCGATTCCAGTTGAAATTATTCTTTAGAACTTGCAGGACCAGAGATACCGAATTCCCAACCTGTATCATGGACATGAGCATGCCATTGTTAAAATTTTTCAAAAATCTTTGTATTTCTTTGTTATGATAATTTTCCTGAATCTGTTACCATAGAAATGCCCTCTTGTTTATGGTCCCCCTTTTTTTTGTTCTATATGAATATATACTTGCATTTTGGTTAGTTTTGTGTGTCACAGTGCCCCCCAAGTTAGCGTTATCTTACTACTGATACAGCTACGCTGTTTGAAAAAAAAAGATACAAAAATAGACGAGTGAATGAATAAATTTCACCTCATTCATTGGATACTTACTTTGAGAAGTTTGGGTGTCTCTTCTGAGTTATTACAGTCCTCAATGAGTTTCTTGATGTAGGCCCCACGTGAGAAGAGAAGATCCGCGACCTGCGGCTGAATAGCCATGATAGGCTTGGAGCACATGTGATCACCATGAGGGTTGGGTAGAGGATTGGCACCCTAGGAAAGAAAGGGGGATAATATCAAACAAATAATAATAATATAGGGTATTTTGTATTTTGTATAGGGCACATTAGGTGCTCAAGGCACTCCTTATTTCTCCTGCGAAGCTAGTCTACCGATTCCAATGCTCACAGCTTTTTGAGGAGTTATTTCCTGTCAGTACCCATTTACCTCACCTGGTGGGTGTTTCATAAAGCTGTTCGTAAGTTAAGAGTGACTTTAAGTACGACTGGTGATCCTTTCTAGAGGCAAATTGTATATTCATTGGCGATGGTTTAGCGCGTAAGAAAGGTTCACCAGTCGTTCTTAACTTACGAACAGCTTTATGAAACGGCCCCCTGGGTTAAGTGCAGCACACTGGATAAATTTCCTGCTGAAGGAAATCATGCCATGGCTGGGAAGCGAACCCTCGATCCTGTGTTTCAAAATCCGGAGACTAATCCACTGCACAAGATCCAACTGGTAATAGTACTATGTTTTTCAATGGTTTTCTAGGAGGGTTTGCATGCCTTTGGGTGCGAGTATTGAATTTTACTTTTGCGAGTCCTAGCCCATTTTTTTAAATCTCCTGCTTTCTTTCATTCTAATTTACTTACATTCAATTAATAACATTTTCACACAACTTTTTGATGTCCTATATTTTATAAATACTTTATCAATAACAAACGATCAGTTTTCATCATGATGATCGTATTAACATTCATGAACAAGGTATTCATCATCTTGAATATCAAGATTTACCAACCGATCCCTCATTCTCCCCCAGACAAATGAGATATCTAGTTAAATATTTAAGTTGTGTCTGTTTTGTTTCATTGCGTAATAACATCGTTAAATTTGGCTGTTTTTATGGATGGATGAATAAATGATAATAAATAATAATAGATTTGAATCACTCAGTAAGTAGGCCTTTTGAATATAAGCCAAGATAAGATTCAATGAGCCTAATTACATCAGGAGGGCTAAAGATATTCGTTCAACCCAACCCATTCAATTTTTTTTCAATTTGATATTGCTGATTGACAAAAGTGTATGAATATAATTGAAAATCTAACACTGATTCTAGAAATGGTAACCACTGAACTTCCTTTGCCCAAATTGGGAAGATATAAATAAAATGACTTTGGAACTATTTTTTGACTGGCGGAAGAATTAGGGCTATTTTACTGTTTCAGTTGATAAATTTGATCCCATCATAGCTATCTTCATAAATTGCGATTTATTTTTAAAATGAGCTGGCTACGATACCCTTCTCTGGTCAGATATGTATCCTATCCATTGGTAGTAAACATTCGACCGTCTAATTTCACGTTTATTTTTTATGAATTTTTCACAAGTGCCAATTAACACACAAGTCTATGGGGAATGTTTTACGCGTGTGACGCCATAACTCACCGCCATGGATGACTTCGTCCTGGAAGAGACATCGCAGCATCTGATGAGAAGAGAGACGACCGAGTAGAGCTTACTCAGTTCAGCATACTGGTACTTGATAGGAGGACCTGGTCCTTCATCTAGGGCTACTAACATGAAGGTCGCAGGAACGTTCAACTTCAGCAGTTGTGTCCTCTGAAAGACATTGGGGAGAAGAAGAAATAGCAAATTAAGATATTCAGAGCATCTGTGGGTGTGTCATCACCTAGTTTATTAAAACGAATTTGTTCTGAAGCGGAGAGAGCCAAAACAAATTATGTGATACAGCACCACACTGCACATAAACTGTTTGAATACCATAACCATTACCTGATCACTAAACAATGGCATGTACTCACCTCCCACCAAAAAATGTACTGTAAATGTTGATATTTCTTTCAGAGTTGCATGTGGTGAAATGCCTGAATAAGCCATTTCATTTATTCTAATCATTACACACGGTAAATTGGCAACAGAGTGCAAACAACTAAACCACTCTTTCAAAATGTCATTTTGCAACTTCTTGCTAATATCTTGCTATTGTCTTTTAAATTGACAAATGTTAAATCCATATTTGAATTTGTCAAAGTATGAAAATGAATAGAAAAATTAACAGTTGTTGCCAATTTGAGAAGCGATATATTTTGACTCTACAAAAAAGTTATGTCCCTCTGTAGATTAAAGGCAAAAAGAGCGATATCAACTATCCGATTACCATATCATCAATTTTACTCACCTCAACAACTCCTAGATTAGCATACATCTGGAAGAGTTGGAAGTACTGCGTCAGGTGTCTACCGTGCTCAGACACTTCCTTCTTTAATAGATCTAATACGGCCCTCAACAGGTGATTGCTTAGCGTCGTTGAGCTGTCTGGTGACACCGATCCTAATGAAGGAAAGAAATTTGGACAATGTGAATTTGTGAGTTTCATAACACATAGAAAGAATAAGAATAATCAGTAAAACATTATGTAAAATCCCAGTTCAGGGAATAGTCTTATAAAGTACACTCACTACAATGGTGAATCTAATCTTTACAACATCCATATCACATTATTTGTCAATATGTTTCTGGGTATTCTGGTTGTATCAATAGAGATCCACTGACCATCATGTTTTTTATAACCCAAATCCACAATACACCTTTGATTGTTAGATGAAAGGATTTAAGACCAGTCCCACTGCACTTACGGATGCAGAGAGGATGTAAAACGGAAAAGAATCTTGCCATCCGTTGGAAAACGTCATGTATTCGTTGTGTACTCTTTGCATACGTGTTTCATATGCTCTATATCCATCAAGCATCCGTCCACTATGATTTAATTGTTCGCCGATTTTGACCATTGTCTGGAGCAGATAAAAACGGATGGAACCACCCAGAAATTTTGCTGTCCGCTTTATCTATTATGAATACGTTTTGTGTCCGTCGGCTAGAAGGACCAGGTGGGTGTTTCATAAAGCTGTTCCTAAGTTAAGAGCGACCTTAAGAACGACTGGTGATCCTTTCTTGTGGTAAATGGTATTCACCATTAAATGCTCATTGGCGATGGTTAAGCGCGTGAGAAAGGATCACCAGTCGTTCTTACAGTCGCTATGAACTTACGAGCAGCTTCATGAAACGACCCCCAGGCCTTTACATCGAGACTATCATAATGTACATAGCCTTATGCCATGAGATCCACTCTGTTCCGTGTACAGTTCTCCTGTAACATACCTTGTAAGGATGGTTGAAATGCTCCATCTTGCTGAGAGAAGTGGGCCAGGATGACAATCACTTTAGCAAATGCATTCCTCACCTAACACATAAGAGAAAAAGAATCAAGTCAAATGGTCTATTCCACAGGGAGTGGAAACTGTGCATATAAATCTCTAGCAAAGCATTCCTTACCTGATAAATGACAGAAAGAAATCGTCCATTTTCATCTTGTGCGAGTTCATACAGATTCTCAAGAATCAAATCAATTGGTGCACTCCCCAGGGAGTGGAAAAGTAGTATACCATCACTTTAGCAAATACATTACACCAGGTAAGCAATATGTAACTTTTATATCATGCAAGTTCAAACAGATTCTCAAGAATAAAATAAAATGATCAACTTCTCTACTACATAGGAAGTGGAAAAGGTGCATACAATCACTTCAAAAAATGCTTTATTCACCTAAAACATAATAGAAAAAACAATGGTCAACTTTAATATCAGGCAAGTTCGCACAAATTCTGATGAATAAAATAGTCTGGTCTACTCCACAGGGAGTGGAAAAGTACATATGATCTGAGAAATAGGATCAATTGCTTGTAGATCAAGTGAATATATAAAATTAGAGAGCTGGTAGTTGGAAATTACCTCTGAACTTGGACAATCAAGGAGATACTCTGAGAACCTGGCTGGTTCTGAGAAGAGCATGTTTTGTGCAAACCATCTCCGTACCATCTTACTGACCCTTAGGAGGATATAGAGGGCGTCATACCAGTCGTTGGCCGGTCCTCTGTACAAAGCACACAAAGAAAAAGTTTTAGAAGTCATCTGGAATAATTACATATTCATCCATCTGTCCATCCAAAGAGTTTTTTTATATGGTGCCTGGAGCACTTAGCAATTTGCTCCACTTTATATGGGCTCTTCAACAGTCATAACATTCCACGAGACTAGTTGAGCAAGTAAAACAGTCAGAATTCATGAACAAAATAAATATGCCTTTATTTTTGTCTTGAAAAATATTGAAAACATTTCAATTTTTATTTAGAAAAAAAAACAGGAATGAGCCTGGATGGAAGAACTAATTGGTATAATAGAGGACTTTCATCAAATTTCAAGCTGTTTTCAACTATTCATATACTCATCAACATTATATTATTATCCTATAAAACGTATACCTTTCATCATTTTGCGTGGGCATAAAAATAATAACACACATCTGTCACCTTTGAAGCTGTCTAAATGCCCTCGGCTTTGCCTCGTGTAGAAACTGTTCCAAAGGTAACCCATCATGTGTATAAATCTTACTAATGCCCTGGATGGTGTGCATTATATGTATACTATTGACCAGTACATACCTGAGTGTTTTCTTGGTATGAAGACCTACTGTGAAGAGAAACCTTGATGCTAGCTGAATACTGAGCATTGCTAGCTCCTCAGACTCGGTTGTCTACAGAGAAAAAAAGTACAAGAGAATAATCAGAAATCAACACATATCTTCACTTAATATTCCATGAGTGAGCTGATGAGAGTATCCACAAGATAATGAACATGGGTGGTATTCTGAAAACGTTCTTATATCTTATACCAGCAAACATTCAATTATCTTGGAGAACATCAAATAATAATTAAAGTAATAATAGTTACATTTAAATGGCGTTTAATATTTGTAAGCAATTTACATTGTAATCATTATAACCCCGATCATTGGATCCTGGCATTTAAAAAAATTATGTTAAACAAGTGCACACAGAGCTACTAAGAATACACTTCCATTTATTTGAATGCAGGATAAAAGAGCAATGTCAATTAAATGCCTTGCTCTCGGCATAGGTGCCGCAGCCGGAGATCGAACCCCAGACTTTTCACTATAGTCAGGCGCCTTTATTGACCACAGCACCTCCTGGCATGCCCACACAAAATGTATGCACTTATTCCACTCCCTGGGGAGTATTCCAACAAGAGTTCTAAGACCCAATTGCCAGGCATACTACATAGGTTTTTCAAATCCCACTGGGTACCATTTAACACCTGGGTGGAGAGTGGTAAAATGTGGCCTTGTCAAAGGACAATAGGCCGCAGTGGGATTCGACCACACGACCCTCTGATTACAAGGCGAGATTCAGAACCGCTAAACCACAACGCTTGTAAAGAAAATGTAATCTGCTAAATAATTGGCAATTTGGTTTAAGGCCTATTCTGTGCAATAACCTTCACTTTTCATCTGATTTCTGAGAATTTAAATCTGTTTTACCACTTTGATATCTTTTTTTAAACTTTATTATCAACTTAATAATAAGATGGATGTACACTTTTATTGGTAGAACCTGGTAAGTTATTTTTTTTCAGAAACAAGTAAACACTTCATAGTGACAAGCACTGACAAAATCTACAACTTTACATCTTATCTGAGGGACTTACCAGCTGCAGCTCCTGACCCTGTGGTGGATTGAAGAGCCCTGCATTGCAGGTGACCAGCTTTCGTACAAACTGAAAGTATTCTGGACTGTACTGCATGCGGCTATGCATGAACTGTATGTTCTGCTTGCGGACACTGCGCTGGATGGCCGGGGGCATCTTGTTCAGCATCTTAGGGGCTGCAAAATAGGGCAAGGTAAAGAAACACATAATGAAAGGACTTTGTTCTTTGTCACACCATACAATTGCTTTACACAACTTTGGATACTATATGTCCTGATCTTGTCTTATTTAAAAGTTAAAGCAAATAATTGAACATTTAAACAGCAATGTTCAACATTTGATATTTATTGTTGAAAGTGCTGTATTATACAATACCCATTCAATTTATATAATAACACTAATAATCATAATAATAATAATAATAATAACGGCACCTTCCGGGTACCCATTCACCTCACCTGGGTAGAGTGCAGCACAATGTAGATAAATTTCCTGCCGAAGGAAATTACGCCATGGCTGGGATTCGAACCCACGACCCTCTGTTTCAAAGTCTGGAGATTAATCCACTGGGCCACAACGCTCCACATGCATATACTGCATTATATTGCATAGAATGAATACAGGATGTTTACCGTAATTTTGATTCCACTTTCACATTAAATATTCAATCAATGATGCATACATAAGTGTCTTTCTGGATAATGAATTATGCCATCTTACCTATCGTGAGTCCTTCAAACTCCTTGTCAAGTTCCTTCTTGTTATTATCCATCCTTTCATAGAGTAAGATGTAGGCATTCCACCATCTCTTCTGTCTCCTGTATGACATCCTACACGAGGTTTTCAACAATAAATAAAACAAAAATAAGAGAAGTTATCCACAAGATAATGACCCGTTCTTTAACAAAATGCACATGTTAAGACAGGGGTGTAAATATATTTCAATATGCTTGATTTTTTTTATTGGAACTTTTCTTTGCTGTACTCTTACAGTTGAGTGCTCTAATCAGGAATGGTCTTAATCATGAATTAGAGGGATTATCTTTCCTCATTTTAAAAGAGAATATAAACAACACCTTCAAGAATCACTATCAGAAATAGTTCAGCTCAGCTTGGATTTTAACGCTTTCTTATTAATATCATAATGTAATAAACAGCTATGTACTTTATTGATGATTTTCTCAATTTTGTTGGGTACCCAAATTCTATCAAGCAATTTTGCCATTAAATTTGGAATCCTGTCAGAAGTATAAATTTTTTGTTCAATATTTACTTGATTTTTTTTTTCCCATTTGCATTATGTATTTTTAAATAGTTGATGAATAAATGAATTGAAATGATTGACTGATTGTACTACGTAGAGTTACTGACACTTTTACGTTACACATCACAAAACAGGAAATGGCGATTCAGGTCTCATGATATTTTCAGTTATTTAAAAAGACAGCCAAAATATAATGAATCTCCTGCAATGTTTTTTTTAATATCTGAAAAAATTTAACTTACTAATACCCTCACAACAATCAAGAGCAAATTCATAAGTCTCGTCCTGAGACGTTACACAAAAATTTCACCTTTAGATTCAAACAAAGGTGGCTATGATCATGAAGAATTCTCACTGAAAAACTACAAATACTAACAAGCAATCATTGTTATTTCCCAATTTGTTGCCGAATTCAAGTATTTCATAAATTGTATATTTTCTGAATTCCTGGCACCGATTTCCACATAAAGAAAAACATTTCCCCTTCAACTCATTTCTTAGGGTTTTAACTGGAAGAATTGTAGAAGCAAACCAAATATATGGATTTATAGTTATCTAAATATGATAACAGTAAGTCACATGACAAGTCACATGACACTCACCTTTTTAGCATGTGATCAAAGACCTCACCCATAAACTCTCCCCCAAAACATTGGTTCTTCATCTCCTGCAAAGAGAAAGGAAATAATTATGCTCAGTCATATTTTATGTATAATGGAAAACGTAGCCCTTGAGATGCTTGTACATTACGATAGTGGTCAAGCTGAAGCCAAGGACTAAACAATAGCTGACAACTCTGAACACTTTGCATGGTGAATATGCAAGGATGCCACTCAGAATTGACCAAAGTCTGAAATTAGCTAGAATGGGCAATTTCAAACACAAAAATGTGTTTTCTACGGCTGAAAATAAGTTGAATTCAGACATTAATCTGTTTCTATTGAAGTAGCTCCCGTAGAAACGCAGCAAAGCAGCTTTGCGCCGCATCAACCCAAGCTGGTTTATCACCAATTACATAGGAAACATTTTATATCTAAGTTTATCAGCCATAGTGGCTGACCTTCATAGACGAAAGAAATTCCTCTCGGACCTTATTGGTAAAAGTGAAGATAATTGCTGAACTGGGATTCAAACTAACAACCTCACAGTCAAGAGTCCAATGATTGAACCACTATACCACACATCTAAAAAGTGGCAACCCTGGATATGTGTATCACATAATTACATAACTATCATTATACATCACAGGGACTTGTTCATGCAGAAGAGTAGCAGTAATGAAGTCAAAATAGGCAGACCTAGCAAGGATACAGTATACAAATATACCAGTCTTTGATTAAGTATAGCGGGGAAAAATAGTAATTTTGCCAGCACAACCGAGGATGAAATATCCCTCTATACTTTCAAATTAAAGGCCTGGTATATTTGTTTTATATGCTATATCTTATAATTTAGAACAATAGATCTTGATAATCTAGTTCTTGTACACGTAGTTCATCTTTTTTTAATATGAACCAAAATATTAATAAACGCGCTGCGCTGACTGATCTACTTTTCCTGAAGCCACGTGCTCAGCGAACGCGTATTAGTGCCTGGCGCCGTCCCTTCACAGTACTTGCCCGGTAGAGTCACCTCGCTGACCAAGAGATTGCATGATCTGTGACGTCAATGATATATTAGTGCAATATTCCATAATTGACGGCACAGAATAGTAAATTTTTTTCAGTGGGCGTTTCATTTTCAACACCATTGCAAAATAGTGAGAATATGTTTGGCCACATGATGCTAATTAGACCAATCAGCACACAGGATTTAATTTATATAGGATATAATACCTGCTAGACTTTACGAATGACTTGGAATGAGAGTAAAATCAAGACAGAGCAATTTGGTCTTGAGAATTATAGTCTGGAATCCCAACTCTGAAAACTAATTCTTACTATATGCCCTCGACATTGTGTATTATCTCTATATTACTAGTATTCTGGTTTAAAAAACTACAATCATTGAGGAATACAATTTACCTCATCATCTTCCATCCGGCACTCCGTCACTTCACCATCATCAAACTTGTACCATTTACCCTGCTGGTTCCCATCACCACCGTTCCTGAAATGTCAAAGAAAATGAGAGAAATAATACAATTTTAGGGATTTCCTAGCATCTTAATGAAGATTCATCTAGTAACAATCTAAAACAATATTGGTGATGTATACAAAATGTATGGATGGACGTTTCTTCTGCTTGTCCCTGCAACCATTCTTCCCCCTCAAAGATTTCCAGAATTTCCTGCACATTCACTAGTATTACACTTCAATTTTCACTCTTATGCACATTCATGGCAACTACTTCTACCTTGCCATTACGCAAATTTCTAATTGAATGGAGGTTTTCAGAGATTTGGAGATGCCGTGGCCAGGTAATCTTCAGCATCTGACTGGGCACATGAAGGTCAGGGGTTCAAAACCTTTGCCATGGCACGGATGGCGACATAAAAGGTCAATCCCAGATGTAAATTATCATATCTGGGTGCCGTTTCATAAAGCTGTTCGTAACTGAAGAGTGACTTTAAAAATGACTGACGATCCTTTCTTGTGGAAATGGCATTCACCATTAAATGTTTATTGATGTTAATTTTGCGCCTAAGAAAGGATCATCAATCGTTCTAAAAGTCGCTCTTAACTGACAAGCTTTATGAAACACCCACCAGATACACAACTGTGAGAAGCCAAGCACACACACACACACATACCTATCCAGATATATCATTTTCTTCCCCTATGTTTGGTTTTTCGCTATGCAGACTTTAGCCAGATTATATGAATGCGTCATGACATATATATATTTATATATTTTTCAATTCAGATAAACATTTGTTTTCTTCCAATTTCACAAAATATCATTTTCAATATAATGCACACAAAATCATTTATCATAAAAGAGTGTAAATATATAAAAGATTTGTTAACAGAAAGCGTAATTCCCTACAAGCAAAAGCTTATGGCGAGATATGCCTGTAACACAAATACAAAATGAGGATGTACGAAATACACTTACCTATGTAGAATGTATGAATAATAGTGTCCACCACTGGCTTGTCCGCTATGTACAACGACTCCTACTAATCTATACTTGGTACTTCTTGATCCTCCTTCCTCTTCTTCTTCACTATTCTCCCTCTCATCATCCTGGATGATCTCACCTAAGAAGGAAAAATAGAATTACCAAAGTTAGACATTTTCTTTCAAATAAAAAGGCAGACTCAAGTGAATGATGCCTTCAGATATTACCGTTGCAGTTAAGAAAATTTCCTGCAGTAATAAAATCGCCATGTAGCAATTAGCTTTGAGACTTCCAAAAATTATCATCATCATCATCATCATCATCATCATCATCATCATCATCATCATCATCATAATCATCATCATCACCACCACCACCACCACAACCATCATCACCACCACCATCACCACCACCATCATCATCATCATCATCATCACCACCACCACCATCATCATCAACATCATTGTCGTCTTCTAGATCAGTATATCGTCATCGTCATCATCTTCTAGATCAGTATAGAGTGCAGAAGATTAATGGTCATTAAAGGAGAATGAAACTCTTGGAGCAAGTTAGCTTTTGTGAAAGCAGAAAAATCAAAGAATAAGATCAACAAAACTTTGAGTAAAATAGGACTAGCAATAAAAGAGTTATGAGCATTTGAATGTCGAGATCACTAATGCTATGGAGATCCTCCCATTGGCAATGCGACCAAGATCTGTGATGTCACACACGTACAACTCTCCCATTTGGACACTGAAAATATACCCCAAAACATCTCTTTTTGCTCATTCTAATCATATGACAAACGATTCATCAATGATATAATGTTGTGAAACCTCTGTACTTGTCATCTCATAAAGAGAACACCTCACCTTGTGATAGACTCTATAAAAGTGAGAATATAAGTGAAATAAGTACTAAAGTAATGAGGGAGTTGTACGTGTGTGATATCACAGATCTTGGTCGCATTGCCGTTGGGAGGATCTACATGGCACTAGTGATCTCAATATTCGAATGCTTATAACTTTCTTATTATTCATTCAATCTTCCTCAAACTTTCAACAATATGTTTCTTTGATTTTTCTCTTTGATATGGATTCAGCTGGTTTCAAGGGTTTCATTCTCCTTTAACATGCCCTCGTAGCAACGTTCAATGAGTATCCTGACTTGGAGCATTAATAATCCAATTTAGTTTTTAGAGATCTTGCTGAATCAAGGCACATCAAGCTTAAGTTTTGTTTTCCATACAGTGAAGCTCAAAAGTTAGGGAACCCCAACAGAATATGAACATATTTAATGTGTTCAAGTTCTGACATATTAGACATATTTAATTGTGAAGTCATGTGAAAATAATATTACATTCAGTAAAGTTTGTTTCTCTGGGCTTGCTGAACATTTTAAGATTGTTATCTACATTTAACATTCGGCATAAAAGAGTGCATTTTATGGTGGGGTTGACCAACTTTTGAGCAAAACTGTACATGTATAATATTGTACATTTTGCATTTAATTATATGATTTATTGAGAAATATTGAATTAAGGCTTTATTTGAGAGAAAAAAGTTAGGCATTTTTTTTCAATTGAAAAGCAGACTAACATGAATGATGAACTATGATGTATTCAGACATAACTGCTGCAGTTAGGAAAATTTCCTGCAGTAAGAAATTGCCCTGTAGCAACAGCTTTGAGACTTGCAACAATTATTACTGCTCCAAGTCAGGATACTCATTGAACGTTGCTACGAGGGTATGTTAATGACCATCAATCTTCTGCACTCTATACTGATCATGGTGTTTGTGGTGGTGATGATGGTGGTGATGATGGTGGTGGTGATGATGGTGGTGGTGATGATGATGGTGGTGATGGTGGTGGTGATGATGATGGTGATGATGGTGGTGGTGGTGATGATGGTGGTGATGATGGTGGTGATGATGATGATGGTGGTGATGATGGTGGTGATGATGGTGGTGATGATGGTGGTGGTGGTGATGATGGTGGTGATGATGGTGGTGATGATGATGGTGATGATGGTGGTGGTGGTGATGATGGTGGTGATGATGGTGGTGATGATGATGATGGTGGTGATGATGATGGTAATGATGGTGGTGATGATGATGGTGGTGATGGTGGTGGTGGTGATGATGGTGGTGGTGGTGATGATGGTGGTGATGATGGTGGTGATGATGATGGTGATGATGGTGGTGGTGGTGATGATGGTGGTGATGATGGTGGTGATGATGATGATGGTGGTGATGATGGTGGTGATGATGGTGGTGATGATGGTGGTGGTGGTGATGATGGTGGTGATGATGGTGGTGATGATGATGGTGATGATGGTGGTGGTGGTGATGATGGTGGTGATGATGGTGGTGATGATGATGATGGTGGTGATGATGATGGTAATGATGGTGGTGATGATGGTGGTGGTGGTGATGATGGTGGTGATGATGGTGGTGATGATGATGGTGATGATGGTGGTGGTGGTGATGATGGTGGTGATGATGATGGTGATGATGGTGGTGGTGATGATGGTGGTGGTGGTGATGGTGGTGGTGGTGGTGATGATGGTGGTGGTGGTGATGGTGGTGGTGGTGATGATGATGGTGATGATGATGATGGTGATGATGGTGGTGGTGATGGTGGTGGTGGTGATGATGGTGGTGGTGGTGATAGTGATGATGTTGGTGATGGTGATGATAGTGATGAGGATGATGACGATGATGATGATGGTGATAATGATGATGATGGTGGTGATGGTGATGATGACAATGACAATGACAATGAAGATGATGATGATGGTGATAATGATGATGATGGTGGTGATGGTGATGATGACAATGACAATGACAATGAAGATGACGATGATGGTGATAGTGGTGGTGATGGTGATGATGTTGGTAATGATGATGATGATGATGATGATGGTGGTGGTGATAGTGATGGTGGTGATGATGGTGATGGTGATGATGATGACGATGATGATAAAAGATGGTGATGATGGTGATGACGACGATGATGATGGTGATGACGACGATGACAACGATGACAACGATGATGATAATGATGAAGATGATGATAGTCATGCTACATTGATATTGCACCTCAATACAATGTTTAAAATAAGCACTGCATACTATTATCCCAGTTTTAGCATGGCTAGCCTGATCGAGTGCTTGGGCATTCAAGGAATTCCTTCCTACCACGTACCAATTTACTATACCTGGACCCTGTCTTACAAAGAGTTACGATTGATCCAATCAATCGCAACTCTATGGAAAACCATCCATACCATAATTTTTTTCTACAGGAAATTTGCACAATCTCCTCAGTAAGCAAAGAGAATCACGCTAAATCTTCAAGACAACGATGAATGTATGAATATACATCATATCTAGAAAATATTTTGAACAAATTTGCATTCTAGATGTTGATGTTGCTGACCGTCCATAGTTGTGATTGATCGGATCAATCGTAACTCTTTGTAAGACGGGGCCCAGGATGGCAATGTGGATAAATGCTTTGCCATGATGCAAGTGCTGCATTGGGATTTGAATCTCAGACCTTGTGTTTCAAACTCTGGGGATTTATCCACTGAGCCACAACACCACTACTTCAATAAATAGATGAACCTTTCTGATCATCATTCAGGGTTTCTGACACTATCACCCTGTCAAGCTAAATCTATAAATCTGCAATTGCAACAAACTTATTACGATTGCTCCACTTTCCCAATCTTTAGCATTGTAACTCACCTTCAATTTTTGCTAGTCCCTCCACAGTGTAGGGATCCATGTCAAATTCTTTGGGAAACTCAAAATAGTCATTGAACTTTATTGCACATTCCCTGCAGAGTAAGCCAAGAAAAGAAGAGCCATTTTCATCAATATAATCAGGGATGAAATGATAAGAAAGACGTGCTTCAGACAATAGCATTGATAACATTGAATACATATTTCAAACAGGTAAATTAGCACATTGTTTAGAAACACAGCCTTTAACAACATAAAAATGATTCGAGCAGAAACTCATGTGCATGTCGGCACCAACTCTTATTCAGAGATTTAGTAACAGAAGCATAACAGAGGGCATGAGATAAATGATAATGAGCCATCACTTTCTTGTATTCATCTGTCATATCCTATTAAAAAATCTTGACCAATTTTTCAGGGCAACTTGATTTTGACATTGAAATTTCAAAAATAGCATGAATCATTTGCCTACACTGAAAAAATGACCGGAATCTTGATTGTTTTGGGGGGACACATTGTACATCACTGCCACAGATTTCCAACACTGTACCATAAGATAAACGTTATCAGAAAACTTTAACCCTAAGAAGACTGGGGGGGGGGGGGGCTGATTCAGCCCCCCCCCCTCAACATTTTTCGCGATAAAACCGCCGTGCGAATTTTTTTGACCGCGTCAAAATTGTGACCTCCGGGTACGCGGTTCCGAAATTATGCAACATTTCGTAAGTGCATGCAGACCCAAAATTGCTAAAAAACATGAATTTGTGCACAAATCCAATGCAAATAGTATTTTTAGCCAAAATTCATAAAATGTATCATTATTTTCCTTTTACTGCTTAAAATCGATTAATTTTATCTTGTTTATGGTCAAAATAAAGTCCCCAACGATTTCCATTGAAAAAACAATGAAAAACAAAAAGTCGAAAAACAAAGAAATACATAAGAAATTTAGAAAACAATGAAATACATAAGAAAATAAATGTGATGTTGACATTTTTTTTAAATAAATTTGATCAGATGCCTATAAAGAGTATGTGAAATAAAAATTAGCATTTTAGGGGCATTATTTAGTTAATTAGAGCAAACTTATGATTTTACGCATGAATTAGCATAAATAATGAGCAATGAGATTTTTCACAGAATTTGATATAATAGTTTTGTAGATAATGCCATGGGTAACGCGCGTGCCAATTTTCGTCGCGATCGACGGCCGAGATCATAAGGGGGGGCTGAATCAGCCCCCCCCCCCCCCCGTCTTCTTAGGCGTCGAAATAGCCCAGTCTATTTAGGGTTAATGTGACATGAAAAGTAAACATGGTAGGTTATTATTTAAAAGGGAAGAACTAACCCTAAGTTTCCTAAAGAGCAGAATAGAATGGCCCGTATTCTGAAGTCAGGTTTAACTTAGACCATGGTCTAACTCTGTGATAAAATTATGGGGAGCCAAAAATTAAAAAATTCTGTTTATATTGTATATTTCTTATGTTTACTATTTTGTTTCCTTTTGCTTTCATAATGAAGAATCATACTATAGTTATCATTCCCAGACAATTACAAACAATTTGGGTGTCATATCAGTTAATTAATTGAGTGTGAACTGTAAGGGATTTTCGCTCCAATTGGCCCTCCATAGTTAAACCACAACTGAGTTTAAGTTAAACCTGCTATCAAAATACGGGCCCATGTGTCAGAAATGGATGACATACCGTTCCCAGTCGTAGTCGAATCTCTTCAGCTGAATAGCAAGGACCTTCGGTAGCCTCTTGATACACATACGTTTAACAGTGTCCACCTGAAGATAAGAAAGCAAAAAACTTTTTTATAGCTAACTACCTATAGTTGCAGCAAACAACCAGTTCGTGAAAGTGTCCTTCCTACATAGATTAAATCCTGTATAGTGACTGGTTAAAAAAGCATTTTGCGTCCAAATATATTTTAACTACGATAATGCGTGACGTCAGGCCTCTATATATTTTTCGCTATACCAATATTCTGACGTCATTATTTAAGAAAACTGGATATTTAGCTAATCTCTCGGGGGCGACGGTCTCTCCCGGGCAAGTCCTGTGATGAGTCGGCTACATTGGATAATAAGCTTTAACATTGTAGTGAATGAGAATTTTCAAGGGCTTCTTTTGTCATTTCCAGGGTTTGTTTGAGCATCTCAGGGGCAACATTGCTCTGCGCCCCAAAGAAATTTTTCCCCCTGATACCCAGTATCAAGCGCAGCAGAGTAGATGCATATAGAAACTGCGCTGTATAAATGGATCTATGATAAGAAGTAAATATGATCAAATTATTATCAAAGACAGCAGAATTTATAATTTTTAAAGAATTTTTAGGATGGGGGTGTTATACAAGCAACTTATAATCAAACAGATGCATTATGAATTTTAGGGGTATGAAAGTTATTGCAGAATGTTATTGCTAATTCATTTTATTTATGTACAGTTGTCCATATTGTACTGATATACTGAATTTTCCATCTTTGTGTATACTTATTGTTAAAGCCATTGGAAACCAAATTTCTTTGTATACACACATTGACAAATAAAAGAATCTTGAATGTTCTTTATGTCCTACCTTTTTGTTGCACTTTTCACACCTGTACGCATTGTCCCCTTCAAGTAAGTCTCCCTTGACAAATTGTTCCAGTGAATCTAACAGGTTTTGATTGTTGCGAATGTCCACATTCAAGGTGGTAAACATCGACTCTCTGGAATACCTGAAATATGATGGAAAATTATGAAAATCAAGCATAGTTAAACTCTCACAGGGAATCTTTTAATATCTTACAGGAGTAATCCTGTTACCGTCACAATTACCTTTACAAACACCATATGAATGATTTTCATTCATAGCAATAAACGGTATAAAATAGTTCATACAGAGTTTGCAAAGGTATATGTGACCGTAGCGCTATCAGTTGTAAATATGCTACATTGGTAAATTGCAGCTGATCTATGCCTGCTTTTTCTTCATTACGTTTGGTCTCCTGTGGTATAATATGACCATATGCTCTAATCCTAATTCGTCTGGAGCATTGTGGCCCAGTGGATTAGTCTTCAGACTTTGAAACAGAAGATCCTGGGTTCGAATCCCAGCCATGGCGTAATTTCCTTTGGCAAAAAATGTATCCACATTGTGCTGCACTCGACCCATGTGACGTGAATGGGTACCCGGTAAGAAGAAATTCCTTGAATGCTTGAGCGCCTAGGCAGCCCAGCTAAAGCCGAGGTAATAATAATAGCAGGGCCCGCTGAAAGAACAGTTTTTAGAACTGAAGTGGCTTCCCTGGGTATATATACCTATATTATTATTATTTTATTATCTAAAACTAGATTGTCTAATAACCTTTTATCTTTATTGTCATCTAACCCATTTACCATTTGTATAATTCCCAGTTAGGCTATACCCAGTTTCAGTGGCGGACCGTAACCTGAAGGAGACAAATGATTGGAGGGGCACTGTATTCTTTGTGAACAATGCTGTGCCCCTCCAATGCTTTGTCTCCTCCGGGTCACGGTCCGCCCCTGCCTAGTTTGTCTAATGCCAAGATTGTCTAATATCCACTAAATCTAATATCAATTAGCCTAATGTATATGATTACATTACTAAATAATGCATTTGATTAGCTATACTGATAATGAACCAAACTTTCATTCTACAAAGTGCAAATTAATAAGTAGACCAAGTGGGTATTAGACCATATGGCGTTAAGAAGTAGACCAACTGCTAGTAGACCAAGTGCATGTATACCAATATATTTGCATGAAAAAAAAATCTCATCGTCCACGTACATAGTGCAATAAGTAATAGTCCATCTATAGACCATGCGCAATGACATCATCTCGCCTCTAGCTTAGAGGCTGAAGCCATTGCCGTGCATGCACTGATCTGGCGCATCTCTGACAACTCCTTTCACACATATTCCTATATCCTCTGAGGGAGGGCGCTTTGAGATTATGACATCATATGCATAAGGTCTGTATCAAAAACCACGAAGAATGGCTTACCTATGAGGGCAATCTTTGCATATCATTTGATCAGCGTAAGAGCCACCGAGTACTTTGGCAAAGACGGCATTGGCTCCATGAGCCTTGAGGGCTTCATCAAGACTATCCACCAGGCTGTTGAAGAACTCTAAGGCATCATGCTGCTCTCGAAGATTCACAGGTTCACCCGCCAATCTAGAGGGGACAGGAAATCAAAACTATGGTCAGTCAGTCATTCTTTTTTACATAAATATGAGCATAAGGGCCAACAAATTTAGACTGTAACACAAAAGTCAACAATCCATAACCAAGATGGCAATGGACAAACGAAATATAATTACATTTTCGTGTTGTTCTCAAGAAAATCTGTGACCAATTAGAATATTTTCTCGAAATTTGTGATAGTCCTGGGTCAAGTGCACAAAACCTTAATAAAGTCTAGTCATTAGCTAATAGTGTACTGTTGACTAGGTGATAGGTGATAATTACACTTAATCAGTCTTGAACATGGGCTCTGGTTGATGTTTCATTAAGATGTTCATATGCACAACTTTATATAAAACTTTACGCAAGACTGGTGATATCTTGGATGCAAAACCAGATTTTTGCTTCCCATCAACTTTAGTCGAAATTCAATACTTGTAAATTGAAATCCTCATTTAAAAAATGATCTGAATGGACATCTAAAAAAATGTTCAAGTTTTGATAACGCTTATAGGAAATGGACTCACATAATGTCACGACAGATACATTTTGGGCATCTCATTGGCCCGTATTCTGAACTCGGGTTTAACTTAGACCATGGTCTAACTCAGTGCTAAAATTATGGGAAGCCAAAAAGTATCAAAATTTTTATTAAGTTGCATGTTTTTTATGTTTACTGTGGTCTTTTCTGATTCATCGAAGACGATCATCTATTTATACTTCCTACCGTTATTGATTTATGTAACAATTGGCTTTCCATACTTAAACCACAACTTTAAACCCGAGTTTAAGTTAAACCCGACTTTAGAATACGGGCCATAGAGTATAAGAAAGGGTCACCAGTCACGAGAAAAGTCCTGCATATACAAGCAGCTTATGAAACGGCTCCCAGATCAGAAACAAACAACTCACTTGAATTGCTTCCAGAATCCCCTAGGTACATAGTACTGGAGTTTGCTCTCTGCCAAGTGGCCAAAGATGGCTTGGACGTGCTTCAGGACACCCAGGTTGTATTCTTTGGTCTCTTCTTGCTTGCTCATCGGTGGTCCTTCCTCGATGACTGAGCTACCCACCTCGGATTCAACAATATCTATATTGCTCTAAACAAACCAAATAAGTGGCAAAATATCTGGTTAACACACTGCATTCTAAAATTCTTAACTTTTTGAAACATCTGTCAAAGTTAAGTCAAATCCTACTCAAAGTGTCTATTTCTTTCAGCACGAAATGTATCTATATTGTGCTGCACTCATCCCAGGTGAGGTAAACGAGGACCTGACAAAAATTCATTCCTTGACAAATAATACGATACAAAATAACCATGGCATTACGGTCAGATATAGGGTCTTTTTCCAAGCAATAATAATACATTGTCCCACATGTGCTCATCTATGTTAATGATCTTTAGAGTGATCATTTTTCAGCTTTGATTTCATGATTTCACAGAGTTAGGTCTATTTAAATGAACCAGATATAGATCTACCTTGATGTGGAGACATTTGACCTTGATTTTAAAGACTTTCTCATGAACTCACTATTTGCTGCAACTACAAGTATATAGCTCTGAGAAGCAATAATGCAATATCAAACAATAACTGGCTATATTCAATTCAGGAGAGAAGAATGATACTAATAAACCACAAGGAAATTAAATACCTCATTATCTTGTTTCTCGTCATTGTAGAAATCATCTTCCGTGTCTATGATAGCGCCCTCGGCTGACAGAACTGCTCGTCTAATCTCAGGAACCATGTATATCTGGAAGTACAAAATAAAGTACAGATACCATGACAAACAAATTTGTATGGTTTATAAAATCTATATTGTTATTTATGTACTAGATGTCTGGATAAGACAAACATTATTTGCGATTAGGCTTGGAAGAGGTGAATTAATTTGTCTCCAAATAAACTTTTCTCTGAATATTTTTTTAACATTCTTACTAAAAAAAAAATCAATGGCAAAAAGAAGCTGCTGAAAACTGCTTATCTAATAAAAGAGAGTCAATGGAGTAAATTAGAAAGTCAAAAAGGGGCCTAAGCTTTCGATCCTAGCAGAATCTTCGTCGGAGGCAAAAAAAACTCAATCACATGTATTCTAGATGTAAGTGCATAACTTATTATGTATATGCTTAGTAATTCCTAAACAATAATAATAATAATGACAGCAATGATGACAACAACAATAATGTTAATAATAGTAATATTATTAATAAGCAAAATATGACACTTACATTAGCTGAGACAATTTTGATTATCATCGCAATCTAATTTATATGCACTCACTATATCTTCAGTATGTATTGCAATTCATAACCTGTGTGTGTACATATTCAAATCATATGATTCATTCATTTGTATGTTTTGTATATATGCTGTATGTTTTTGTGTTACAACCTGTAGAAAATAAATTTAACTTTGAAGGGCAATGAGAGTACCAACCTGTTGTAAGACAGAGTTCATATAGCAGGTTGCTCCAGCATTCTTTAGCCCCACGAAGCCTTTATTAGGTCTTGGACCGACAGGCGGCAGATACTCCCATTCTGTCAAGGGTGCATCATTACCTGATCATCACAAAGGAGAAGAAACAAAAAAACATACATCTCTATTATCTGCCTCTCAATCAAGTGAGCCAGAAAAAAAAAACTTTACAAAATTGCCAACAAATATGATATATATGTCATAAAAGAGTGCATTGTCCAAAACAAATTGATACCATTTTTGTGTGGTATATGTTTATGCTTGGTTAATCTGGGCCCCGTCTTACAAAGAGTTACGATTGATCCGATCAATCGCAACTCTATTGAAATCCATCAGTGTCACAATTTTTTTCTACGAAAAACTTGCACAATATCCTCTGTATGCAAAGAGAAGCACAGTGAATTTTCAAGAATACGATGAATGCATGAATACACATCATAGCTAGAAAATATTTTGAACAAACATGAATAATACATGTTGATGTTGCTGGTCGTCCATAGTTGCGATCAATCGGATCAATCGCAACTCTTTGTAAGATGGGCCCTGGGGTACTTCATTGCTGTGTTGTAAAATATGCACTGATTTTCACTGTTTGGCACTTTGAAGTTGAATATCATTGTAAAATGGCATCATGAATCACAAAGAGTCATTATTGCCAATAATAATAATAATAATAATAACGGTTATTTATATGCGCTATACACAAAAAGTATCACAGCGCTTACAATTGTCAGAAGTAAAATATAAATATAAATCTTAAGTAACTAAAAAGTATAGAATTGTGTACATTAAATTGCATCAACTATTGGTGTTCTCAACTGCGCCAGATGAGGCCTGGAGGCCTCTTGCTTGCTGCTTCGTTCACCAACAATTTAAGGGACAAGCCCGGTCAGCACATCATTCACAGAAGCTCTAGTATAGCACTTGAGGCCACCAGGCCCCAGATGGGTTAGCCGAGTCAAACCAATAGTGAAAATCATCAAAACAAATACATATTAAATAAATGAAAATAGAAAACTAGATATTTGGAACAAGATATGACTTGAGTTGTCGTTTGAAAGATGAGGTACGCAATACAAACCTGAATAGTACATGTCAGTGAGTGCATCCGTGACAAGCTTTAGGTTTGGGACGCAGTTCATGCACAGCGCCACCAGTAAATCGAAAGCAGCGTTTATTGTGGGTGGGGTCGTGCACACCGGAATGACGGGATCTAGCGGCGTCTCGGCTCCGTTCTTTAACGTCTGAACGACGATCTTTGATGCCGGGAACAGGAAGTCATCCAGTAATTCCTGAGGAGAGAAAATGGGGGAACATATACTTGTTCCTCTTAATGACTTGTATTTTGTATGACTTATTACAAGTTTCAGAACTCTTGTATGTACCCAGGATAGTGCCCAGAATTTCACACATTGTAGAATCAGCGAAAAATCATAGAATTGGCAGAGAAAAATGGAAAATGTCAGTGTCAGAATATACACATATAAGGGTTAGCTGTGTATTCTGAGAAGTGATGCAAAATTGTATGATCTACTTAATTTTTGCAATATTTGCATCTTGTAATCTTAAATTAATTTTGAGATTTTGTTTACTTTTTGCAGCTTGTTTATATAAAAGATAACTTTTGCTGGGCTAGTGCCATGACTGTCTCGGGGCAGTGCCTGCATTCTATAAATCCACCACCACCATCACCATCATCACCATCATTGCCATCATCATCACCATCATCATCATCACCATCATCATCTTCATCATCACCATCATCACCATCATCACCATCATCATCACCATCATCATCACCATCCCCATCATCACCATCATCACCATCATCACCACCATCATCATCACCATCATCATCATCACCATCATCATCTCCATCATCATCTCCATCATCATCACCATCACCATCATCACCATCATCATCACTATCATCATCACCACCACCATCATCATCATCATCACCATCATTATCATTACATTTGTATAAAACAACTTAAGTTATAGCAGGGAAGAAGAGAGAAATCTGGGCTCACTTTAATTAACTGGCAGCCATCTTTCTTAGATCCAACCTGGAACTTCTTCTCGCTCGTCATGAAAGCCAAAAGTTCTCTTGTAATACCTAGATGACCCTCTAATAATGTCTCTTCACATAGACACTCTCCTGTTGTCAATACACCATCCTGTTTGAGAAATAAGAATGATCAGATCGAGTTTCAGAGATGGAGGATAGTTGATTACTATGGTTCAAGTTTATAAGAAAAGGGTGAAGTTGAAGTCATTTATGAATGAATGCAATTATTTACTCAATCAATTATCCATCCATTCATTCATCCTTCTATTGAATTATTCATTCAATAGTCCATTTATTTATTCATTCATCCATTCAATTATTCATTTATTTATCAATGCATCCATTGAGTCATCCATCCATTCATTAATCAATCAATTTTACCTATTTCATTATTTGTCCATTTATTCTTTCATTCATTCATTCATTCATTCAATTACTTATTCATTTATAAACATTCATCCATCCATCTATCCATTCATCTCTCTCTTAATTTTTTCACACAATAATTCTTTCCAGGAGTGCAACGATACATTTTGCTAAATTGCACATCAGAAATAAAAATTGTGCCTTTTTATCATTTTCTTTTAACAAGTCTTCAGTAAGACCTCTTTGAGACATGTAAAAAAAAGTGTTAATAAATAATATTATCAACCGTATCAGACATCTGAGCAGGGCAACTTTAATACATTATTGCTTATAACTGTGATCAAATGGTAGGTCAATAAGTTTCCAATTGTTTATCCACGGACCCAATTTATTGCCCGCTCAGGAAAGTCAATAAGAACATGCGTGAAAATTTAGCGGGCAATAAAGTGGAGCTAACATCCGGCTATTCTACGCGTTTTTGTACGCGTCCTTGAACCGCGCAGTGCTATACGTCACAATGTTAATCAAGTTGAGACAACGCTGGATACTGCGTCCCCTGGCCAGGGACGGATCATTTCAATTATGTCACAATGGTTAAGTTCAGAGGCCCAGTCTGCTCAACATGGCAAAATAGATTCCCATTCTTAAACTCTAAAATATCTAAATCTTAAAAATTTTTCCTGGAGATGTCTGATTTGGTTAATAACAGCAATATTGACTGGCCTGGGGGCGAAAGGACATACATGTATATTGCCCTCACTAAATTGATATCACCCTAAAACCAGAGGCCAGTCAATATTGCTTTAATAGACCCAGTTTTCATCATCTTCATCATACTCACCCTAACTTTCTTAAGCCAGTCGATTTCATTGTTGAGGAGAGCCTCGGCATTGGGCATGGAACTGTTTGACACGTAACCATAGTTGAGCAACCGACATAGCAACAGGAAGTATTCACTACAGGAGCCTGGATGCTCTTTTGTCTTGTTCTGAAACAGAAAATGAATCAATTAATCTTTTCAATGACTTCTTTTTTTAATATATATCAAGTAAAACAAAGATTAGAAGAAAGCAGAGTGGAAGGGAGAAAAGGAGGACTTCTTCCAGGAGTAAAACAAAATAAGATGAAATAAAAGAGATAAAAGCAAGACCGATCTTGAGAACGCACTTCACTAGTATTGATATCTATTTAATAAATGCCTTACAAGTAGGCAGGGGATCAGAAACTAAACCTTAGGTTAAGATTTCGATAGTGATTTCCCGAACATGGTCTAAATTCATTGACCCTAAATGACCTTTGACCTGAAACTCACGTAGGATGTTCAGTAATATTTGATTGCCATTATGTCCAAGTTTCATGAACTGGGTCCATACATTTTCTAAGTTATGATGACCTCCGGTTAAGATTTTAATGCCGCCGCCGTCAGAAAAGCGGCGCCTGTAGTCTCACACTTCTATGCAGACGAGACAATAATAGCGATGGTGAACTTACCTGAAGGACTGAGAAACAGAGTGTGATGAAGAAGACAAGAGGACGATTACCCGATGAACACTTGGTAGCTATCAGCTGAAACTGCTCCATAGCAGATACACGTACAGACCTAAAAACATTGAAACAGATAATGATTAGATAATATGATATCCCTTTTCTTAATATTGCTACATTTGGAGTATAGGAGATAATAAACAGTTTTATTATGAAAGGTGGTTACTGTGAAATAATTCTTTTTCCTTGCTGACAGCACAAAAAATTCATTTTTACGAATAAACAAAAAGTGAACTGCATTTTTTATTATTCATATGAGATGATGAATGATACAGGTAGAAGAAACAAATATACTATGATTAACATTCTAAACAAGCTAAACCTATTTACACTAAAAAACATCATCAGTACTACTTGATGCTCCGTTGATTTATTTTTACCTACATATTGAAGTGTCACGGTATAATTTCATACTAACTATACCAAAGGAATAAACACACTCTACGTGTTAAATGTATCCCCACGCCAAAATGCGGATTGCAGAAAATTCACATTTTTCAAACTAGATATGATTGACCATAGTAGATTGCGAGACAAATGAATACCCTCTAGCGATTAGATATGAAAGGTTCAATCATTTTGTTGCAAACAGGTGGTCAAATCCTGCGAAATCCCATGCTATTACAAGCTTACATTGGAAGAGGTCAACTATTATTATTCCTATTAGGTTTGATGTATGATTTCTGCAGGCTTGATTTTAGAGGAAGCTATTGCTTTCTTATCTGCAACTCTAGATGGTTTTGCGACTAAGACATTCACCAAGAATGGTTTCCATCCCAACATTTTCATAGTCACAAGGTATTCTATTCCATTCACTTCCACTTTGATAAAATAAATTCATGAAATAAATCAAACGTGACAATACAAACCTTGTCTTCGCTAGAAGTAATAGATCTATTATACAGCATTGCCAGGCCTTGTCCTTGTTGAGTGCGTCCAACGCTTGAGGGCAAAGAGCTAAGCATACTGTCAACACCTCTAGAGCTTCCCGACACAACGCGGCATCATCACCATCCGCTTCACCGCTATCAGCCTTCTCAAAGGATTTATGAACCTCTTCGTTTGAGCCATGAAGGAGATGGGAGCACCCGCAGCCAGCAGACCAGGCGATCTTCTTGATTGCTTTCACAACACTCAGATCTAGGGTATCCGTCTTGGCCTGAAAATTTAGGAAATCAAATTCTTCAAATTCTCACAGTGAAAATGAAGTGTTTTTACATGTATTTTGTCCTTGCTATTTCGCAAAAATCTGAAGCACCAAACAATATCAAAATATACATCTCCATGTACATCATTATAGTTAACCAGACGATCTTCTTGACTGCTTTTACAACACTCAGATCTAGGGTATCCGTCTTGGTCTGAATATTTAGGAATTTAAATTCTTCAAATTCTCACAGTAAAAATGAAGTGTTTTTACATGTATTTTGTCCTTGCTATTTCGCAAAAATCTTAAGCACCAAACAATCAAAATATACATCGCCATGAACATGATAATTGTTAACCAGATGATCTTCTTGATTGCTTTTGGGCAATTCCATAAAATAATCAACCTTTTTGTACATCCAACCCCCATTTTTCTCAAGTCTTACTTCACTTTATAAACTGACCAAGTCATGGACCCTTGAGAACATTACTGACTGTCAAACGAACAAGAAATCAGAGACAGAAAATTTCATGAAGTCCCCACATGTAGGGGGTCGGACGTACATATTTTATGGAATTGCCCCTTTACAACACTCAGATCTAGGGTACCTGTCTTTGCCTGAAAAGATTTAGGATTTAAATTCTTAAAGTTCTGGTTTACAGCTCCCAGTTGAAATAAAACGTTTTAAAAGTACGTTGCCCTTTCTATTTCGCAAACTACCGGTACTGATTCACAAAACAGAAACAATGTACATGTCCATGATTCTTGTTGACCAGGCATTGACACTCAGGTCTTGAATATCAGTCTTTGCCTGAAAATTAAGAAGTTTAACTTCTTTAATACTGGTTTAAAGCTCAAAGTGGAAATGAAGTTTTTTTAAATGCATCTTGTCCTGGCTATTTTGCAACATTTTGGTGCCCCCAAAACAAGAAGAAAATGAACATTTTCATAAACAATTTGAATTCTACCTTTAGTTAGGCAAGCATTTCAAGTGTACAAAATTATTGGATTTTTCACATCAAGAGTGCAAATTGCTCTTCCTGGGGCTATGGTCGGACAATCTAGACGGAAGAAACCTTGGTACTAATGGAGAAAATGAGCAATCACCTCTTCGGCTGCCTGTCTTCCTAGCCGTACAGCAACGTTTCTGAGCACACACTCTGCGTTAGGATTAGGGATATGCTGCATGGCCTGCTGGAGTACCACGGCCTGTGTGTGCGTGGTCTGAGAGACTGCCGACTGGCTAGGGCCACCGGCAGGGTCCGTCTGACAGGCCTCGGCTACCGCCGTGATGCGGGCGTACGCTAGCGTTGTAAACATGAGCTTGCCCACCTTCAGCACCATAAGGAGAGCAGACCTGATGGGAAAATGGAAGGAATTGAAGTATTTTCAATAATTACTTATGCTAATTTATGCATGAAATTAGCAGGTTGTAAATCTTTAATTTAAGCTCCTTAACTGCTCGTCTTTTGGCTAGGCACTCTCTTTAATATTCTTATCAAATGTACAATGAAAAAGGGCAGTTTCAAAATTTATTCTTATATATCTTATTGCTGTTGACATTTTCCAGTTTTCTACTTCTTGCTTTTCATTATGTTTTAATAGAAATCATCGGTAATGCTTTTCCCATCATGATAAACATGAAATAAGTTTATTTCAGTCAGTAAATATAAAATAATGATACACATTTATGATTTTGGCTAGATAGATAATTTGATTTGGACATATAGATTCATGCGTTCTTTTCTTGCAATCTTGGGTCTGACATACACAATATGTTATGTAACTTTGGACCCTCGTTTCAAGGCGTCACAAATTTTGGTCTCAAGATATACATGTAACTTGGAGGATCCGGTGTGATGGCTCAGTTGGTACAGCGTTCACCTCAGGGAGTTCAAGGCAAGCCCCAGCCTTGTCAGACCAAAGACGCTACCCTGTTTGGCGTTTTACGACCTAGAGCAACAGCGATATGGCGTTGCAAGGTGGCTGCCGGGCCCACGATGAATTGGGCAAAATGAATTTACATAGGTATAATATTTCTGATTTCTCCTTGAACGAGATATGGATTTTTGCTTCATTTTCGTTTTTATTTTGAAAGTGATGACCATTGCAGGAAGAGCTTTTCATGTTACAGATTTTTAAGGAAACCAAAACCCAAGAAGAGAAGCAATCTTACTGGAAAGAGTAAAACAAGAGGAACCATTTAAAACAATTTCATAAAAATTGGTTAAGAACGAAATTATGGGCGTTTCAAAAGTCTTGTTGAACTTTCTATGGGGATCCTCAAATTGGCAGACAAGCTTCAAAATGGCTGATTTTGTGGACAACCCTCCATTTGTTTTGTACACAAATTTTCAGATTTTCCTTTATTTTACATATTTCGCATCATCTTCTCCTGACCTTGACATATGTGGTGTGAAATATATTTCCCGATGACATATGTTATGCTCAGAATGAGACAATATGCAATTTTAAAGATGATAGGGAAAATCTGACAAATTGTGTACAGAACAAATGGAGAGTTGTCCAAAAAATCTGCCATTTTGAAGCATGTTTGCCAATTTGAGGATCCCCACAGAAAGTACAACAAGTCTTTTTAAACGTCCATAACTAGCTTATTTCCAAACCGATTTCGATGAAACTTATTTTAAATTGTTCCTCTTATTTTACTCTCTCCAATAAGCTTGCTACTCATCTTGGGTTTTGGTTTCCTTTAAAGGTTACGCATGTTCCCGTACACACTCACCTCCTTGTCTCGATATCAGCATTAGGCAAGAAATTATTCTTCGTCAGCATGTTCATGACTGCAGATACTCCACCGCTTTTCAAGAAATTGTACTGAAAGAGCAAAAAATAGAAAGAATTCGGTCATCAGCACCCCTTCAACGACTGCAGAGGTACTAAAAGACGTCATGATGAGCTACACATAGGTCGCATTTCTATTATCGAATCAATCTTAAAGGGGAATGAAACCTTTGGAATAAGTAGGCTTGTGTCGAAACAGAAAAATCAAAGAATAAGAACAAAGAAAGTTTGAGAAAAATAGGACAAATAATGAGAAAGTTATGAGCATTTGAATATTGCAATCACTAATGCTATGGAGATCCTCCCATTGGCAATGCGACAAGGATGTGTGATGTCACATGTGAACAACTTTCCCTTTGATGGACTACAAAATACTGTCAAAATGTCTCTTTCTGCTTTTTCTTGTGGTGATACAAACTCTTTATCCAAGATGTATTCTTTAAAAATCTGTATTACATGCCCTCCTAAAGAAAGAACACATGATCTACTGATAGATGTGATAAAAGAGGCAATTTAAGTGAAATATATACTAAAGTAATGGGGAGAGTTGTTCGCAAGTGACATCACACATCTTTGTCGCATTGCCAATTTGAGGATATCCATAGCATTAGTGATCGCAATATTCAAATGCTCATAACTTTCTCATTATTTGTTCGATGATCGTTGATCTGTTTCTTTGATTTTTTTGTTTTCACACAAGCTATCTTGTTCCAAAGGTTTCATTCTCCTTTAAGAAGTGGGGCTACATTAACTGAATGTGATAAGTGACATGATTTGCTCCATTACGGTTTGTGGGGGGGCACATAATAATAAGTATAATGGATACCTTTATTTCATGGAATACCAGAAATATTCCACATACCTGGAAATCAAACGCTGGTTCACTGTGTGGCTGTTTGGCTGGCATTAGTAATGAGTACACAACCTGGAGTGGAAAAGAAATCGGTAGACCGTTATACTCAAGCTGTTGCAAAGATTGACATTAAAAAGCAAAATGAGAGTGATTAAACAAGGGCTGAATTATTAGAGTGCATCAGATATTACACTAATAATATCTGGTATATTTCAGTGAAATATCAAATCAGAACAATGTAAAAATAATTTCGAATCAAATGGCCATCACCACAGTTTGTATACTCTCTCACACGAAAAGAAATCTTGTTTGACCCTGTGTAAGTGTGTGCATACTTGGTAGGAGTCATTATAAATAATTACATAACCTGTCTCTGTAACATCACCCTACATTCCTGCTCCTGTTTGCTTAAAACCAGGGGCCCGTAACACGAAGCTTAGTAATGATCATAGAAACGATTGATTCCATTGACTACAATACACAATAAATCGCGAAAATCAAGCGTACGATCAATCGCGAAAATCAAGCGTACCATCAATCGCTAACCTTTTGTTACGGGACCCAGATTTTCATGAGGATCACAAATATTCTGAAAAGGTTTTGCAAGGGTGCAGATGTCAATAATTGGTGAAGCACGCCATTTACATTTTCATGTGCTTACCTTTACGAATGATTCACGAGTCGCTTGGATTCACTTCTCGTTCACAAATAGTTCTGGATTATTCAAACTACTCGCAAATGACAAGGGACTCCATATGCACAAGAATTGTGTACTATATATTTGCCACATAAAATTTGAATGTTTTACTTTACCAAGTTTTGACAATTGTGTCCTTGCAAAACCTTTGCTAAAATGATTGAGAGTCCCATTCAAACAAGGCACAAGAATTCATCAGAAATTTATTTTTACCTAGCTACTCGAAATCAGAAAAGAAGAAAAATAATAAAATATTTTTAAGGTCTTCCAAACCGGGGGGCTTCATTTATAGATAGCAGAAATATTCTAAGCTTATCCATAAATTAGCATGATTAAGTCATATAAAATACAATTAAAGATTTAGTAAGATTTTAATTCTAAAACCCATAGATTGTCATTTTCTACCATCATGCAAATATCTGTCGCAATAATCCGATCTGCGACAAGATCTTAACAGGAAATAATGACATCCCCCCCCCCGACTATTAGGGTTACAAGGGTTTCGTACAGAAATTACAGAATGCAGAACTCAATGAGTGATGGGTGATACGAAAGAACAGTATTAGCTGTGCGTCATTTTCTACTCATGCCCTGAATGATGTGTATTATTTTGATACTATTGACCTACCTCAAGGTGATATAGAACCTGAGATGAAGATGACCCAAAGAAGAGAGATTCTAAGGATGGAGACGACGACTGTTCTAGCTTGGCATTGTTCCGACAAATCTCTATCAGTTTATCAACTATAGTCACATCTAAAACAGAAATGTATGGAATCAATGATAAATCAGTAGTAAGGATAGCAGTTCATCGAATGTAAAATGGTGGCATGGTTCCAGATCCTATGATTGGCTGAAATATATCATGTGACAAGTCAGGGATTTGTTTTATGGGTTAGGTTTAGAGTTAAATAGCAAGGATCCAATCTGTGATAAGGGATGTGAGTACAAAAATTGGTAGACAAGCTTACCTGGATAGCAAGGTAGATATGTGCTCTGATTTTGAGTAAAAGTAAAAAGGTGAAATACAAGCTAACCTTGTGAAAATCTACCCAGCCTTTTCTAACCTTCATTTATATAATGCATACATGTAGATGAATATCACAAAGCGTGTCATCAATAGCTACGGTATCCCTTGCTGCTAGGGATGTAAGAATTGCTTCTCAAACATGCCAATATTTTCAAGTTATTAAATTTGCGACAATTCAGCAGTTTGCAAAATGCATGAAAATATGAGCTATTGCAGTATACAAAGATGTGTATCAGATAAACTACAATGCGATACCAGGGTAATTTATGTCCTACTTTCCGTCAATTTTGTTTTTTTTCAAACGAGAACAGAGTAATGCTGAAATCATAACCTGAGAGAATCTTACCTGCTGGGATGATTTTAAGTAATGCTCTAGCCCCTTCCCTGAGCGGACTAATATTGATATTACAGCCCAAATCAGACAGGTGGAATAAGAACTCCACATAGGTGTGTTGCAAAGACATCAGCTGTGACAGGAAAATGAACAGGTTAATCATTATGGATCTTTAAACTTTACATAACACGATTGAACAACGCTAAAATTATTGATTGTTTTGTGTATAACCACCAAGAAAAATTATGCTTAAAAGCTAAGGGCCCAAGTTTTATGCAATACAGAAAATGAAGAGTACAGAATTCACAGAATTAAAGAGAAAACACAATTTTCAGACTAAAAAGGTTTGATTAACAAAAAAAATACAGTAAAAATCATGAAAATCAAAGTAAATCTCATACTAGACCATAAATCAATGGCAAATTTACTGTTCAAATCTGTCTGCAGTTCAAGTCTTCTTTTACCTGTATGTGGTATATGTATATAATCAAATCTCACATATTTTTCTAAGATCTTCAGTATTTGCAATTGGTTCGTCATAGGTTTGGAATTTGTCACCAAAAACAGAGAATTTGGTGATGAAAACACTGAAAACACAGAATTTGTATGTTATAAAATATAAAAATGTGAAGAGAGGTGAGGGTGATGGGTTAACTTACCACTCCTGGAAGACATTTCTCAGCTTCCACGTTGGGTCCATCATAAGGATGATGCGGTGATCCACCTGATGAATCCGATGAACTATCAGGTGACGATGGCATATTGGACCCCACCTGACATAGCTTCGCTGTTATCAGCTGTAAGGAGGTCAGAATAGAGAAGAGAATTCAACTGAATAATGGATGACTCAAATGAAATTAAGTTTGTACAATCTGATACATATTGTTTTTTATCTTATCATGACATTTTACAAAGCATTTTTTGACAAACATAACTACTGATAATAAATACTAATTATTTCCCACCAAAGCCTACATTATTAACGAAAGCAACCACATGGATACTTATGATTGTATTTGCCATTATTGCAGCCATTTAGCCATCAGGTAGCTTTAATCTTAGGTGATTTTAGTCTAACCTAAAGGTTTGCAATTATGATTACAGCACTAAGCTGCAAATAAAACAAATACTTTTAGATCTTGAATGAAGTTAAACAATCCATTTAATTGCCCATCTTCACTCACTGTTCGGTCTCTAAGAGGAATGTCTCCAACCAATCGCCTGTCTTCGGCAGGATCTAGAAGCTCACCGTTGATGTAAAGATCTAACCGTGTCGTCGTTAAATTAGCTTTAGCTCTGAAATGAGTTAAAGACAAAAGAATACAATAGTATACAAATGGTGAATAGGCATGAGTGCGATGGTCCGAGAGTTCGCATGAGGTGAATGAAAGATGCTCTATTCAACAAGGCATTAGCCGAGTTGAATAGCGTCTCTTTTACCGAATGCGAAATGTCACACCATTGCACGAAAAAGAATATTCGCTATTCGTGTTGTACAACGCCTCGGAAGTTAGAGAAAATACGAACAATAATCACATTTTTCCTGTGTTAATCTATGAAAATTAGAGAGAAATTTTTTAATGCAGAAGTAAAGTGCCTCAAACGTGCATCTGATCTGCATTAACAATGTGCATTTTGCCAGTAAAACCTGCGCGTCTGCATTTACTAGGGGAGAAGTAGAGTAAAAGTGGGGTGTATGGGAGGGGGAGGAAGGTGTAGGGGGTAGGGGAAGAAGCTTACCTGAGTAGGATCTGTCTCCTGACCGATGCCAAGGATTCATTGGTGTGAGACTATACATCAATGTCATCCGCAGGCAGAGGGAAAATGGGGGGGGGGGAGTTCTAGGGGAGGGGAGAGATAGAGTGAAAGGGGGAAGGAGGTGTAGGGGAAGAGAGTTGTGGCTTACCGGAGTAGGATATGTCTCCTGACCGACGCCAAGGATTCTTTGGTGTGAGCCTACATATCAATTTCATCCGCATGTAGAAGGGGGAAGTGAAGGGGGGGGGGGGTTGTGGGCTTACCTAAGTAGGATCTGTCTCCAGACCGACGCCAAAAATTAATTGATGTGAGGCCATAAATCAATGTCATTCACAAACAGAGGGAAAATGGTGGGGGGGCTGTAAAGGAGGGGAGAGATAGAATGAGAGGGAGAGGTGTATGGGAGGGGGAGGAAGGTGTAGGGGTAGGGGAAGAAAGCTTACCTGAGTAAGATCTGTCTCCTGATCGACGCCAAAAATTCATTTATGTGAGGCCATATATCAATGTCATCAACAGACAGAGGGAAAATGGGGGGGGGGGGGGGGCTGTAGAGGAGGGGAGATAGAATGAAAGGGGAAGGTGTGGGGGTAGGAGAAGAAAGCTTACCTGAGTAAGATCTGTCTCCTGACCGACGCCAAGGATTCGTTGGTGTGGGACCATATATCAATGTCATCAACCTGCCTGCCCTGATTGGGAAACCTCACATTGAGGGTCACATGCTTGCCCCTGTGTGCTCTGAATAAAAAAAATATATATACATAATGTTAAGAGTCAACTCATAAGCTGCTGGAACAATTTCATCAATGTAAAAAGCCTATTATCATTACAGAATTCAAAAGTTTAAAGGAAAAAAGCAAATGTTGCACATGAAATACTATTGATATATTTTATTGTTTTACAATGATATCCTTTTTACGTTTTCAATGTCAGGATCATGATGTAATCAGTTTTCAAACTGATCTTGAAATCCTGAATAAGTATGTTTGTTTAAATATATTTTTAAAAATAAATAACTAAATATATAAATAAAAGAATGAATGAAGGAATGAATGAATGGAATGAAATGAATGAATGAATGAATGAATGAATAAATAAATAGATAAATAAATTAATTAATTAATAAAGAAATAAATACAAAAATAAACAGAACAAGTGGAACGCCTCTGGCAGTCTCGCCTGCATTACGCAATTTAATATAGCAGCAGTGCTAACTTTGAAAACTACTATAAAATAATCATTCACAAAAACATCATTCATATAATGACATAATACCACGTTCATTGACCATAAATGACATTTGAACGGAGACTTAAGACTGTCAACTACACCCATGTCCACATTTCATTCACTCTATCCATAAACTTTCAAAGTTATGATGGCACTTCAACAATTACACCAACATGGCCTAAGTTTATTGACCTTAACTGACCTTTGACTTGGTTTTGTGACCTGAAACTCACAGGGGATGTTCAGTGATGCTTGATTACTCTTATATCCCAAGTTTTATGAACTAGATCCATAAACTTTCAGAGTTAGGATGGTAATTCAACAAATACCCCCAACACGGCCAAAGTTCATTGACCTTTAATGACCTTTGACCATGGTCATGTGACCTGAAACTCGTACAGGATGTTCAGTGATACTTGGTTACTCTTATGTCCAAGTTTTATGAACTAGATCCATAAACTTTCAGAGTTAGGATAGTAATTTAACATATACCCCCAACACGGCCAAAGTTCATTGACCTTAAATGACCATTGACCATGGTCATGTGACCTGAAACTCGCACAGAATATTCAGTGGTACTTGATTAACCTAATGTCCAAGTTTCATGAACTAAATCCATAAATTTTCAAAGTTATGATAGTAATTCAACAAATACCCCCAACTTGACCAAAGTTCATTGACCCTAAATGACCTTTGACCTTGGTCATGTGACCTGAAACTCAGGCAGGATGTTCAGTAATACTTGATTAACCTTATGCCCAAGTTTCATGAACTAGGTCCATATACTTTCTAAGTTATGATGTCATTTCAAAAACTTAACCTTCGGTTAAGATTTTGAAAATAATTTTCCCAACATGGTCTAAGTTCATTGACCCTAAATGACCTTTGACCTTGGTCATGTGACCTGAAACTCAGGCAGGATGTTCAGTAATACTTGATTAACCTTATGTCCAAGTTTCATGAACTAGGTCCATATACTTTCTAAGTTATGATGTCATTTCAAAAACTTAACCTTAGGTTAAGATTTGATGTTGACGCCGCCGCCGCCGCCGCCGTCGCCGTCGGAAAAGCGGCGCCTATAGTCTCGCTCTGCTATGCAGGCGAGACAAAAACTAGGGGGAGGCAATCTTCATCTGTCTGTACAACTCTACAAATTGACCTCGGCTTAAAATAGTCAATGGCCGCCTCTCTACATGGTCATTTTCCTGGGTGGAAGGTGTCATAAGGTAGATTAACGCCTTGCCAAAATACGCTAGGCCACAGAGGGATTCAAACACAGGACGCTCTGATTACAGGGCGAGGGTCGGAACCACTACACCACGACACTTTGATGCAAGTCCTCACCTTGCCATAGGTAATATGGTTCTCTCCTCTGTGAAGTCCAAGTCATATTCACTGATATACTCTCTCAAGATGGTCAGTATTCTTGTCATTCTTGTAGCTTCGTGTTGCACCTGGCATTGAAGAGAATTGCACAGCAGATATAAGACCAATACAACTCATTCTATTAGGAACATGCATGTTCATACTTTCATTAATATTTAATATGGAAGATGTAATAGATTAAGATAATGTTGTATATCACCAATATCCTCCTCCTACCATCATCACATCATCTTTATTCACACAATCACCATACTCACCTCCTAACCATCATCACCGCCACCGCCACCATCATCATCACCATCATCATCATCATCATCATCAACATCATCATCACCACTACCATCATCATGATCATCCTCATCCTTTTTACCATCATCATCATCATCACCATCATCATCATCATAACCATCACATCATCATCACCACCACCATAATGATTATGATCATGATGATCATCATCATCATCATTATCAACACCACCATCATCATCACCATCATCAACATCATCATCATCAGGATCATCATCATCATCAGGATCATCATCACCATCACCATCACTGTCATCATCATCATCACCATCATCATCATCATCCTCATCTTTTTTACCATCATCATCACCATCATCATCATCATCACCATCATCATCATCATCATCATCATCACCACCACCATCATCATCATCATCATCATCATCACCATCATCATTATCATCATCATCATCACCACCACCACCATCACCACCATCATCACCACCACCACCACCACCATCATCATCATCATCATCATCACTGTCATCATCATCATCATCCCCATCCTCATCATACTAACCTTATCTGCACATTCCTTGTCGGTCTCTAGTATCCTGAGTGTGTCGTACATAGCTTTCAGTCTGTCCATACAAGACTGGATAAAATCTTCATGTATATCACTCTGAAAAACACAAAATAATAATAATATAGGATTTGTATAGCGCACGTATACACCTTGCTAGGTGCTCAAGGCGCTCCTATATTACCCCGGCTAAGCTAGTCTACCGATTCTGGTGCGCACAGCTATTTGAGGAATTACTTCCTGCCGGTACCCATTTACCTCACCTGGGTCGAGTGCAGCACAGTGTGGATAAATTTCGTGCTGAAGGAAAACACGCCATGGCTAGGATTCGAACCCATGACTCTCTGTTTGAAAGGCGAGTCAGAATTACTAGACCATGACGCGCCCACACAAAAAACAAAACAAATCAATATTCAGTAAAATGTTCAGAGACTCAAAATAAAAACTGCCAGTGCTTTTTCACCTGAATTTTTACAAGGGTTATAATACACTTTTAACCTAGCCCATCGAATGTTTTTGTTAAGAAAAATAGCTGTGGACAGTGTTGTGCGTTTTTTTAACTGTAATGTTAATCAAATAAACTATAGATAAGAATTCTCCTACATCTGTTAAGAAATCGCCTAAATTCTATGAAATTATTGGCTTAATCCTCACCATACTTGCATCTCCTTAGAAGGAGTAAACAAACAAATAAGCAGAGGGCTGGTAAATCTGGATTGGTCAACACTTTTCAACGTTTGAAGTCATCCCACATGATCTTGTTCTAGTTTCCCTGCTACCAGTTTGCCTACTGACCATTTGGTCTTTGCCATTTGGCCCATTCACCAAATAGTAATAAGACAAAAATGATAGAAGAGAAATTGGGTTTAGCCCATATGTGCCCAGCGCACTACACGATCCGTTACAACATGATTTTTCAACAATTAGCATTTTGCATTACATGTGAAAGTTCCAAGAAGCAAGACATTTTCACATGTATACAAGTTCTGTAAAATGTTAGGAATACCAAAATCAGAATTCTCCTTCGCTGAAAGCCTTGTGCTTGAAGTAAAGTCCAAATGGGCTTTTCATCGCAGCTGAAAATGGCGTCATAATGATTGGGAACTGAATTTGCTTTTGTTCCCACAGGAAGACTCCAAATTGATCTGGAATTAGAATTCAGCATCACTCTCCAGAACTAAGATTGTTAACTTTTTTAGGTTGGAATGTTCATATTAAATGTCATTACAATTTCTTTGCAAATTGGGTCACAATAGATCAAGTGAGGTGTAGCGGGCTTTAGACTATTTGAGAAGTAGACGAACTGCTTGTAGACCGAGTGATCATGAACTGATGGATTTACCTGACTGGCCTGCAGCTTTGGTCCAAGGTTTGTGTAGGTTTCCTTGAGTAGCTCGATGGCCTTGAGGGCTATCTCGTCTCCCGCGCAGAGGACCACCCTCCAAAGGTAGTCAAGACCGATCAGCTCAAGATCGTCCATCAGGAATGCTCGTCTCTTGGGCACCAACTTACCCTCCTTTGAGTTGACGGCTTTGAAGAAGCGATCAAAGCATCTGATGGAGAGGAGAGTGCACAAAAAAATGTTATTTCAGAAGGGATGGTTTACTTGATTTGGGGCATCTTCCAAACAGACTTCCAAGAAGAACGGCGCTATTATCGGGTGGTCAAGTCCACCCGACAACAAGTTGATTTTGAGTAGAAAGAGAAAAATGCAAAAATGTATAGCTACTGATGATGGAAGTGATGGAGCAACCAGCAGACATGTAAGATTGCATTTGAATACTGATCCACGGAGTTCTGCACTGACATGACCTGGAATTGATGAAATCTGAAAATTACTATATCATGGCCATAGTCAATCATTTCCTACTCTCAAGTTTATATGGTGAAAACTCTACTTTTCTCACCCCTACACAATGTCAATGCAAATAACTAAACATGAGGGATATCATCGGGTAAAATGCTCTATACATGAACCATGTATTATTATAATCAATTATAAACTTCTCTTTAAGAGTGTCAAATAATCTGTTCCTCTGATTGGTCAAAAGTGGGGTCATGTATTTCACCATGCCTGCAAAACAACAAACTAAGGCAGCTACCAAGGGCAAAGGAATAGTTGACAAGATTTCTGCCCGTTAACCCTCCATCCGCCCTGTAACAACGATGGACATGGTTTAATTTGGCTGAGATTCCAATTGATCGTGTGCATTGCCTCTCATAGCAGTCCATATATCTATATTTATGTCAGACTTACTTGATGCCGTTCTCTGTGAGCAGTGCTGGATCCAGCTGTAGGATGTTATCTTCAAAGAAATCCCGGTTTATCTCTGGATCAAGATCAGGCTCCTCCCCCATCAGCTGAATTACAAACACAACAATGACACAGTTATAGGTATACATGTATGTACTATGCATATGAATAACTTCGAGTGTCAGAGCATAACTTAATAAATGTTCTAGATATCAGGGTAATACATCATTTTTATTTTTAATAATAATAATAATATAGGGTATTTATATTGCGCACATATCCACCTTGTTAGGTGCTCAAGGCGCTCCTATATTACCCGGCTAAGCTAGGCGTTCATAGCGCACACAGCTTTTTAAGGAATTACTTCCTACCGGTCCCCATTTACCTCACCTGGGTTGAGTGCAGCACACTGTGGATCAGTTTCTTGCTGAAGGAAATTACGCCATGGCTGAGGGGGCACTTTCCCCCCATATTTAAGCAATTAATGTATTTGGGGGCCATTTCTTTCATTACAAATGCTACTATCTCATAATTCCGCTATATGTTGAAAATTGATTTGTTAAAGTTCATATTGTTGTGGCAAAAACTTAGGGCAACTTTAGGAAAGATAATCGCCCCAAAGCATCATTTTTAGGAATTTTAGGGGTGACTTAACTGGGCTGTTATACCTGTTATGTATTTTTACCCTGATAGACATAACAATGGAATTCAATACAAATGAAATATTGCCACTTTAATAGATATACATCCTACATTCAAATTAAAGAAGAAAAGAAAAACATATAGGCGTATCACAAGTTTTGGGATCGATTGCAGATCAAATTAACATCCTATCATCAATTTTGTAATCAATACAAAAAATTACAAATGCTGATCTTGCTCTTATAAATAAATGAACAAATCGAATTGCTGAAATTTACTAACAACTGCCTATTTACAAAAAAAAAGGTATTTGAAATCAATTTAAAATTTGTTTTAATTCCTATAATGGATTTATACTTTCCATACAACATATTATGTCACTGTTTGTACTGTCAACACTCCTACAAATATTCTGTATAAAGTCAATGTGACAAATAGGATAGGATATAGGATTGCTGATGCTTAGGATAACATGGAAAGTTAAAACTTGATTCAATATCTCACCTTTGAAAACCACTTGAAGCACGCTTCTCTGTCACTAACATATACAGAATTCTCAGCTAAACAATGCCAGATCTGAAAATAGAAGGATGAATTATGATATTTTAATTAAGTGTTGATGAGTTGACTGTACATCATGTCTATTTGAATATGATAATGGCACTAACCACTTACACAACAGCCACTGCTTCTTATAATAATAATACTGCTAATATTACTACGGTATTTCACCCATATCATAATCTACTACTACTACTACTTAATAATAATAATAATAATGATAATAATAATAATAATAATATAGGATTTGTATAGCGCACGTATCCACCTTGCTAGGTGCTCAAGGCGCTCTTATATTACCCCGGCTGTGATTTAAATTCTTTTACTCCTTTGTTGTTGTATACTTGTACATATGTTTTTAAAGGATGTCAAATAAATAAATTGAAAATTGAAATTGAAGCTAGTCTACCGATTCTGGTGCACATAGTTTTTTAAGGTATTACTTCCTGCCGGTACCCATTTACCTCACCTGGGTCGAGTGCAGCACAGTGTGGATAAATTTCTTGCTGAAGGAAAACACGCTGTGGCTAGGATTCGAACTCACGACCCTCTGTTTGAAAGGCGAGAGTCAGAACCACTAGAACACGACGCACCAACTACTACTACGACTGGCCAATTTGCTTGGATCCGGTATTTCAGCATATCATAGACTGGTACTACTGCTGCTTCCACCACTACTAATATTTCTTCTACTACTACGGTACTAACATCACTTCTATATCTACTACTGCTATTACTATATTACTACTAAGGACAGATATATGACAAAAAATGGTCGATTTGCTTGGATCCGGTAGACTACTACTATTACTTCTACTAAAGTGTTACATCTCAATTTCAATATTCGATACACCAAGCAGATATGTTAACAGTATTCCATAACAATATCTACTTACTTCTTTGGCTTGGGGTGCACATAACCACAGCTGACCATCTTTTAATAGGAACCTGTTCAAAAAGATCAAAACCAAAAAAAAAATCAACCAAAAATCTGAACAGAATGTGAAATCAAGGCAAAAATGGAAAAAGAGCCATGCTACAATATCAGCCATGTCATATATGATACCCATTTTATTATATAAAATATAAAAGATTTTGATTTTCTCCTCTTTATAACAAAGTTGGATTCCTCCCTGGATATGTGGAATTGGCATTGGTATAACATATTGTAATGAAGAACTTTGTCATTGTCAAATCTGACCAAAAAAAATGAAACAATTGTAAAAATTCAAAGTATTAATTACAAAAGAAATAGTGACTTTACTGTACAGCATCAACTCTTATTTGCACATCACTGTTTTATGCATATAGCTGAGTTGTGAAAAATAACTACAATTTTGAATCATCATAACTTTCTTGATTAACATCCGATTTTAATGAAATTTTCAGCATTATGTCGTATTGATGATTTCTCTTCCAAAACGAACCGACTCTTTGTTGGGGTGGATTTGACCTATGGATATTAAATAAAACAAGCACTTACCTCAAGAAATTAAGTCTCTCCTGGACTTGTTGGACATGACTGTACCTGCTGTTTGGTGATATATTATGGGGATCTGGGTTTTCTGTATCAAATACAAACAAATAATAGGAAAAGTAAAGAGGTGTACATCACCACGCGAGAAAATCAATGACAACGCTGAACAACTCTGGTTTTCACAAAACAAGAAAATGCACTTCAGGCGAACCTCCTCTTTTCTCCATTGAACTGTGTGGGTGATTGTGAGTGAAAAATTGCAGAAATTATCTGGAAATGGCTCCAGTTGCAACTGCTCCTTTTTTTGTACAGAGGAAGTGCACAAAAAGGAGAAAATGAGCAATAAAATTTTTAAAAAGGTCAATAATAATGATTTAATTCAGAAATATCAACCCAGTTGAAATCTTCGTTCTCATTCAAAGGATCTTCTCTCTGAAATAAGAGTAAAGTCCAAGACTTTTGGTGATACAGCTTTTGGGAAAATGGCACCAAAATTGTAGAACAATAACAGATTTCAACAGATTCAAATCTGTGTTAAAAACTTATCTCTTTAAGAAACACATGTATTAGCCCAATAGAAAACAACAATTCTTCTACACGCATAGAGACTATTTATATAGTATTACGCGTCTCTAAGAACTGCTTATTATTATCATTATTAATAATCAGCTAAAAAGCTCAGCTCTCACACCCTTGTCCAATATCACTTCACTTCATGAAATGCCCAAGTCATGATCGTTTAGCACGAAAACAGACCAAAAAAAAAATGCATGAATGGCCAACAAATAGGTTGTCAGATGTACACATTTTGTAGAATTGCTCTTGTTCTTCAAATGATTTCTCATGTAATATATAAGCATGACTGGTATTAATGTCATCTTCACCCCTATTTCACCTCATTAATCATCCCAGGGAATATACCTGGTTTTTTACCTGAGTCTTCTTATATTGTTGCTCATGATATACTTTATTTTATGAAGTTTGACATTTGCACTTAGATTACAGTTATCACTGTTGTAGGAAAAAATGTGCATATTTAATTCAATTCAATTCAATTGTTTTATTTTCCACTTTCAATTTCATATTTACAATTATGATACAATTGACATGGTAACATATAATCACATTTGAAGTATATACAAAAATGTATAACATTATAACATTACAATAGACAATTATCAAATTGAAATATATAAATAATTGAAAGGGAGAAACAATGATATAACAGCACCTCATAAATTGGCCAACTTTAATTTATCAAATATAGCATTCTATGGCGGTGAACATTCTTCTCCTTAATAAGGGAAGAATTATCCCATAGAGTTTTAAAAAGTGAAACCTATCTACAGTGACCACCAAAGGAAAACACAAACTGTGGACGTTATAGACAGGTGGCTGCTATAGACAGGTTCTTAAACACACAATCTACCTCTATGAGAATCATTTTTAGTGGTCACTTCATACTGGAGCCTGCTTTAGATTGGTGGCCACTATTAAACACATGTTTTACTATATCATTTTAAAGCTGAGAATCTCCTCTTTCAGTAGGGGTATCTCACTGAAACTTTTTTTCTGGTGTTTTTTTTTTTTTTGGGGGGGGGGTTGCCATGTGTGGTCACAATTTTAATAACCCGGAGAATCCAGTCTTACCCTTGGCAAACTGCCTTGCATGATTCATGTAAGTGGACAGGTTCTCGGCCACCAAGGTGACCAGCGAATGCTTGGTTTGCAGCGAGTTGATGACGTCATGCCGATATTGCACATGGGAGCTACGCTGGGCAGTAGGGTAGTTTTGAGGTGCCTAGAGACATCGAAAGGGAGAGAAAGACACAGATTCCATATTTGAATCACAAGACTGACGAGAGTGATTATACAACAGAGGAAGGGTTCAGAGCTGAGAGATAAAGGCAGCTTTAATTGAAAAGGAAGATTGATGCTTATGTAACCGAGAAAGACAAATATCATGTTCAAATGAACAAAGAAAGATTCTCTAGAGAGATTTACCCCAAACGGAGCCAGGTCATTTAGACCCATCTCACAGCCAGAGCGGATGGGTAAAAATTTACTTCACATTTCAATTCAGAGAAAATAACTATACTTCATAAAATAAAATACCAAAGAAATAGTGAATGGGTGATATTAACATTTTCCCTCATTTGTGGACTAACACGGATGTGCATATGAATGTTTTTGTGAATTTAGGCGAAGCTTTAAACTGTCATAAAATCATTGTTTACTGTCTCATTTGGACAGAATTTTCAGGATAAGTCTTAATAAGGCTAACACGGGTCGTGTGGTCCAGAAGTAAGAGCATTGGACTCATAATCGGGAGGTTGTGAGTTTGAATCCCCACTCTGCCATTGTCTCCACATTGATAAAAAGGCCCGAGAGTAATATCTGTCGTCTTTAAGGTCAGCCACTAGGACTGATTAACCTAGACGTAAAATGTTTCCTAGGTAATTGGTTACATACCAGCTTGGCGTTTACTAGCAAAAATGCTGTCCTGCCGAGTTCCTACGGGAGTCACTATTATCAGGAAACAGGAATTTTTCCTTTTTTAATTCAAATCAAATTTGTGATGGGGTGGAGTTCCCCTTTAAAGAAGAGTTAACACTGAGATGAAAAAAATCTACCTCTGAGTATATTCAATAGACTTTATTTATTTATTTAAAAGAAGGGTAGCCCAATCAGCTACAAGCTGGTTTTCGTTGGGGCCCTTCGTAAACAAACACAAATATAAAACATGGTGACACATTCAAATATAAACAAAGAAAAGAGCATAAATACTAACATCAAAAAATTAAATAATGAAATAATCATATTTAACTATGGAAAATAAAAAAATAAATAAAATAAGATACTGTACAAATGTTACCTAAAAGTAAATGAAAATTATATATACACATGAAAAGAGATAAGATATGTACAAAATGAGGAGAAAGAATAGAATAGATTCCACCATTAATCCCTATTACATATCAAATGTTTTTTCCCATTTTGCCATTTCCCGTTTAAACTGCTTAATGTCTTCTATGAATCGGAGGTAGTCGGGTAATTCATTCCAATGCAAAGGGCCCATGACAAAAAATGAGTTCTGGTAAAAGGTTGTACGAGCATATGGCACCCTGATTATCACCTCGTTTGACTCACCTCAGCAAAGAGACTGCATATTTCTTTTATCTGTTTGAGAGCCGGGATGACCCAACTATCTTTCCTCAGCTCCTCCACAAACTTATCTATCCAGTGCAGCTTCTGAGAGTCTCGATCCTGACAACAAAGATAACATTCATTGAATTAGAAATAATCTTTGAGTTGGTTCCATTCAAATGGAAGCTCTATGACCCTTAAAGGTATTGTTTAACTTTGTGAGCAGCCGATTAAAAAAATTCTCAAACCAAGATGAAACATGTGTACAAGTGCATGTATTTGAACTAATAAACCCTGAAAACAACCATTATTGAGAATGAAAAGCTAAAACTACAAGGCAAACCCCGATTTTGTAAATAGGCGTCTTATAGCCGCCTAAATAGTAAACATAAGTGTTTTGGATGAAATTAAGATGTTGTTTTCGGTCACTTTATATTTCAATTTTTGAAGCACTAAATAATTATTTTCGAACGCAATTTTTTCTGGGCTTCATTTTTGTAACATATCACAGACACGGGTGACAAGTGTGACCTTCTAGCTCAGATTTTTTTAAAGTCAAACCAATGTTAACCAATCACTTAAAGTATTATTGCAAGTCCATAAACAGACAAAGAATTACAAAACAAGGGAATAATAGAGATGTCTCTAACTTTTCTACACAATCCTATGGACAAACATTCACTGAAATAGGGACACAGGGTCATTATGGGTGAAAATTTGTTTCTTTCCTCAAAACAGGGTCTGTCCTCAAAAATAGGGTCTGTCCTCATTAAATAGAGACAGTTGGCACATATGATATGTAATTGGCATTCATAATGTTATCTATTACAAAGTATTCTGAGACATGTATTATAAAATATATTATTGTTACTACCCAAGCTTCAGCTCCAGTTGCCTTTTCAAGTGCTTGGTGCATTCAAAGAATATATCTAAATCATACCAAATACACTATATTACCTTTTTCAAGCAGAGAATTTGCCTGCGAAGATTTGACAAGGTACACGTTTCCCTTCGATGTTTTAATTCAACCCGGAAAAGAATATATAAACTGAATCAAGACTAAACCTGTGAACAGCTACACACCAGAACTTTGCACTTTGTTATCAGACACATAATTATCATGATTATTATAATCATAACTTGATATAAGTCTCATTTGGTCTTACCTGTGAACAGCTATAGTCCAGGATCTTGGTGTGGGCATGTAGTGCCTGGTCCATGATGTCTGTAGGGACATCCTGTTGGTGGGCCAGGGTCCAGAGTAGGGACAGGACCTTATGGGCCATGAGACCATCCTTGTCATCTTCAGCTAGTCTACGGATTAGCTCCAGTAACTTCTCCCTCTGTTTGGTGCTGGCAGTGGCCCAACTCTCCTGTGGGTTGGGAAAGTACAACACTATGTAGTTGCGATGTGGACGATAGATATATCAAGATATCACAAAGGTTTTTACATGATTTGGTAGATTAATCAGGGATTCCACCTAGAATTGATCTTTAAAAGCCTGAAAATCATCTACAATGACCCTGCTTTTCTATGGCAGAAAATGTCTTGAAAAAGAGTATGAATTCAGATTTTTGTCTGAAAAGTGGCATCCCAGAGATTTAATCTATGGTTTGAATATATATCCTTCACTAAAGTTGCCAAGTATACATCACAAACTCAGTGCAAACCAAATTTAGTTCATTTCACCACATTGGTAATGATTAATGACAGCTACTAAATCAAATAGCCAGAGACAAATATTTTTGGACCACAGAAATCTGTTTCACTTAGGCAAAAATAGACTTAGAAGCTGTAAATAAAATAAAACATGTTAGCATATTCTTGTCAGAATGCTGACTTAAGCACTCTACTGTAATAATAATTCATAAGTACCAGTACACTAACTATCATTTGCGTTAGTGATGGAAGAGTCACAATTAAGTTCAAATTATTATTTATTTGTTCCCATTTAACATGGTATGATTGCATATTTATTCTGAATCTCAAGCTCGATCTCACAAAAGTGGCTGAGACTATTTCAGAGCATGGTTTATCAGCTCAAAGGGTTAATCCATTATAACTAATGTTTTTCCATTTGATTAGAGTTTAGGAACCCTTAAGAATATCCTGAAAATAGTAGCCCCCCACTCCCTCCCTCTTCAAAGCTCTTTTGGACTTGAGTAAATGAGAAATATGCAGAGGATTAAACAAACTAACCTGAAAGCAATCAAAGAGATGATCTAGTTGTTCAGGGGAGAAGTCCCAGGCAAGCTTGGCTAGTAAGTCATGGACGTTCTTTACAATGGCTTCATGTTTCCCAACCTAGAATGGATAAATGAAGATAGTCAACAACATGAAGATAGTCAACAACTTTGATAAACAGACACGAACCTCCACCATACAACAACTTATACATAAAAGAAGCATGGACATTCTTCACAATCGCTTCATGTTTCCCAACCTAGAATGGATAAATGAAGATAGTCAACAACATGAAGATAGTCAACAACTTTGATAAACAGACAGGAACAACTTATAAACAGAAGTAGCATGAACGTTCTTCACAATCATGGCTTCATAATAACAATAATGATAATAATAAAAGAGTATTTATATTGTGCAGCTATCATCGTAATATATTTTGCTGCACATAACAAAATAAATGATAAATCTTATAGAGGGTTACTGAAAAGGTAAGATTTGTTTGAAACATATTAGCTGTGGGTGATTCCCTTATAGAGCGTGGGAGTATGTTCAAATGGACTATCACCAAGCATTAGATGTTGATCTTCCAGAAGGATATTTCAAGAGTGTGTTATCTTTTAAACTATGGATGCGGAAAGCGAAATATTTGACAACTTAGAAACTTGGTATAGTGGTTCTGACTCTCACCTTCCAATCAGAGGATCATGGGTTCAAATCCAAGCCATGAATTGTTTTCCTTCAACAAGAAATGTGAATACACTGTACCTCAACTTGAATCCAGGAAGGGACTGAATCATTTAAATACTTGCACACTGGTTTTGCTTGATGAATTTTACTCTATTTTATCTTTAGATATGATAACTTTAAGACCGGATTATTCTTATTACATAATGGTTTTAATCTGAAAGCACCAATAGCAGTATGAAGTTGGCATCTTACCTGTGCAGCCCAGATGTTGTCCAAGTCTTCCATGGTGAGGGCCTTTTCTTTGATGACAAATCTAAGAATCTTCTCCAGCTTCTCAACATACTATTAAACAATAAAAACAATGAGATATGCAAATATGAGTTGCACTTTTTAAGTACTTTCTCACATCTGTTTTCTATTATTCAAGGCAATCCTCTTCAGTTCAACATTAAAAAGTCTCTTATTTCCTTAACATTCTTCTACATGATTTCTTTTGTAATGTAACTTTCCATTGTTCTATGTCATTCTGTATGATGACACCTCTAATTAATTAATGTATGGATAGTCGATGTTAAACAAATATGATTTTGAAATATGAGCAAAAACATATTTCCACAGTGTGGACAATGATTTTAAAATGAAATTGAATTGAATTAAATCGAATTCAATCTAACTATACTTCAAACTTGAAATGAGTATTTACCTGAGGCTGATGAAGACTGTCTCGTAGAACAATACTCAACACTTTATTCTCTTGGATCCACTCCTACAAGAAGGAAAAAACATCAAGTATAGACTACATCAGCGATACTATTATGTGCAAAGTGGGTGTACCCTTTTGAGAGGCAATCCCCATCATATTCCAAGCCTTCAACATAATCAACTAGTCAAACAATCTGTATATATGAAGATGGAATAATTTTCTATCACAATAAATGTTTTTTCCCATTGCAATGAAAATGTCTTAATTGGATTTCAGCTACAGTTGTGCTAAAAAATTTGTAAAACCCACCACAAAATGCACTCCATCATGCTAAGTGTTCGATGTAGACAACAACACTACAATATTCGGCGAGTCTAGAAAACATATCGTATAGAATGTAATATTTTATCACCATATGTCACATTTAAAATACCTAAACATGGCAGAACTTGTACACTCTGAAAATGTTTATTTTCTGCTGGGGTTCAATAACTTTTGAGCACCACTGTATATCGTTTGACTTTGAAAAAAAATTTGTGATAACTAATCGTTTTAGACAGACCATCACCATACATTCCTTGTTGCTATAAGGGGGAACCACACCCCCCCCCCCCCAAGAAAAAAAAATCAATCAATCAATAATCAAATAAATAAATAAGTAAATAAATAAATAAATACATACATAAATAAATAGAAAATAAATACATAAACAAATAATAAAAGAAATAAATTAATCAAATATTCCTAAAAGAATAAACAACAAATGAGTACACAAATACATGAAAAATAAAGAAATCAATGAATGATTAAAAATCTATAAAAAAAAAGTTTAACATACAGCCATCCTCTCCGCCGTAAGGTACTCTTCTTCGTCCATGCCTGTCTGTTTGTGCGTGTAGTATGTTACGTTGGCTATGACCTTATTGACCTCATTGAGTGCGTTCATCTTCCCGTTGAAAGACGATATTTGTAGTAGCCTCAAGATCATCTTGAGTCTGAACATCTCTAAACTCTTGATTTTCTCCTCTTGGTTGGGAACCTTGGAGACAAGATTCCTCAGTGCCTGTAGAAGATGAAGAAAGATCACATAAAATTGATGAATAATTCAAATATTCTATTTGTTTCCATGGTGCAGTGTTGTCATCAGGGATAAAGGGGACAAGATGATGTAAATTTTTTTCTCAATATATAAATTGATTAGCTTAACCCTAAAAGTGCCGGGTTATTTGGACCCCTCTCACAGCTGGGGTGGGGGCGTAATCTCTGCCTTCTCGATCGCACAAGCCTTGCGAAAATTTGCAGTGGTAGTGTGCGATAAAATCTACAAGGCTGTATGGTAAATTTTTTTGAAATAATAAGATTTTTCATTTAATGAATTAATTATGCTAATTTATACATGAAATAAAACATTTGCTCTGATCAACTACTGTATCATACGGCCCCAAAACTAATCTACAAGGCTGTATGGTTAATTTTTTTGATATAATAAGATTTTTCATTTAATGAATTAATTATGCTAATTTATACATGAAATAAAACATTTGCTCTGATCAACTATCATACGGCCCAAAAACTGCTATTTTTTCATTCACAGACACTTTGTGGGATCCCAATCCAAAAAAAAATTGGTATAGCATTTTTCTCATGTATTTCATTGTTGTTGTTTTTTCTCATGTATTTCTTTGTTTTTCGACTTTTTGTTTTTAATTTTGTTTTTTCGATGAAAATTGTTGCAGACTTAATTCTGATCATAAAGACAAAAATTAATTTAGTTTAATCAGTAAAAGTAGAAATAATGATACATTTATGAATTTTGGCTAAATACACAATTTGCATTGGATTTGTACATGAATTCACGTTTTTGAGTAGTTTTGGGTCTGACATGCACTTACATTATGTCGCTTAATTTCGTAAATTTGGTCTGAAAAGTCGTGCGAGATTTATAAGTAAAAAGTCAGTGAGCGGCGCAGTTGAAAAATTTCGCGCTGCAGATTTATGGTGAAAAATGTAAAGGGGGGGGGGGGCAGAATCCATCTCTCCCAGGCCTTTTCAGGTTAAGGGATGACTATTTATGCAAAGGCTTCCTGAGAAGAGACGAGTGTGAGGAGATTACCTCCTATTTGTGCACAATGTGATACTCCAGATATGCATTTCATGTTGTTACTGTTGTTTTATTTCTTTCATGCATTTAAGTTATACTGTAATTGTAAATGTGCCTTTTAGGTTTAATGCTTTGTATAAGCTGTATATATATTCATACATGATTTTCAAAGCGAATAAAGTACATATGAAATGAATTGAAAAATACTTATTTCAAAGTGGTCATGACAAATGATCTTTACCTTTATGATAGATGAAAGAGCATCGTTCCTTGCTTCGTTCTTGGACTCCTTCTTTAGTTCATCATCTGAAAGACCGTCCAAGTATGCCACAACACGATCCTAGGGACACGATTGACAGAACGAAAGATTGCATTTTGAATGAGATTGAATTAAACCATTCGATAGTAGACCAAAGGGGTTACTCCCATGTGGCATTGAAATATCTAAGAACAGAGGGTCGTGTGTTCAAATCCCACTGCCGTCTAGCGTCCTTTGGCACTCTAAACCCAGGTGCTAAATGGGTACCCGGTAGGAGGCAAAAGTTATTGTATGTTTGAATTTTCCAGTGCCATTATGAAGCTGGGATGAATGCAAGGAATGTTCCCAGGAAGTAGATATTGTGCACTTTTCGGGGATTGTGCGGGATTGAAATGAATCAAATGACCAAGTAATAATATGCTATAAAACGTTTTGAGCCATTATGGGAAAAGCGCTATATATATAAAAACTAGTTGTTGTTATTATTATTATTATTATTATCATTGTTATTATCATTATTGTTATTATTATTATTATTGTTACTATTATTATTATTATTATTATTATTATTATTTCCATTGTCCACAACTTGATGTTCTGTTGGTATATTATACAGCAACCGGACTTCTTCCAGAAATCTAGGGTTATTGTTCTATATTCTATCAAATGGGTCCTCTTCTCATTGTTCACTTCTCTTTCTAATTCAAGACCTTCCGTAAGATATGAGCTGTTCCAAGCAAGCTTGCCTTCTGTATCGTTTCAAAGGACACCTCGACTCCTAGAACAGCCAGAAAGCTGTTATTATTATTATTATTATTTATTATTATTAACAAACTCAATTGCTTACAGACTAATCGAATACAAAGCTTTATTTTGACAACTTACCACAATAGGCATGAAATGTGTTTGTACAGTGTGTTGAGTGATAAGCTCATAGCACTGACCCCAGGGCCTGTAAAACAAATCACAAAAAAATAAGGAAATGCAATATTATTACAACACATACATCATGAAACCTTACAATCTATCTACATCCATATCAGGGGGGATATATGTAGTGGCTCGGGGCGATATTGCCCCCCGAAATGCTCAAAATAGCCCTGGAAAATAACCATTTATTGCCATTTAATGCTTATCCAATGTTGCAGGTTTAGACAGCAATTTGTTAAAAGTAGCCACAAAAAATAAAAATTAATGTTATGCCTGTTTCACATACATGTAAGAGTTCATTAAAGATCATTCCAAATACATTAAGATCACTTCCAACTAAAAAAATATAATCATAAGAAGCATGCAAGGGACATTTCCTCAAATTGACATTTAAAAGAAATAGGGATTTTTTTTTCTGTGACGTGACACATTTTTTAATTCAATTAGTATGAACTTACATTTATGATTATTTTAAAGCCCAGATGAACTATCAGCCTTGTACATCACCACCTCACATCCTAAACTACTCAAATCTGGCCATGTACATGACCCATAATGCAACATTCTAAGCAGTGTAGTCTTGTAATACAGGCCCACTTGAATACTAACACACTAATTCACTACCAAAGCATTCATACATGTATCACAATAATTATCTTACCAAGTAGCAAACAGGTACTTTTCCCATCCAAACATTTAAGTTTCCCTCTATTATATTCCCTAAAATCATAGGCTGATCTATTCTCCGTCATGTTAATATCTATCTCTTGAAGTATTCTTTAATGTTAACTCCTTATAATAAACAGTCAACTCGAGACAACATATTAATATTGGGACAGTTGAAAAGAAACAGAATATATGTAATATATGAAAGAGTTATATCTTACCTGAGTAAAGCATGAATGATTGGTACGTTGAGAGATTGGCTTTCATCCAAGAACCTTTCCTGAAGGATATCGAATCCACCGAGTGCTCCAAACCGATTCAACAGGTCTACCAACCATCCCTAGACAAGCATACAACCAAGAACAAATTAAATCCATTGGGACCATATTCTGCACTCGGCTTTCAACTAAACTCTGGTCTAAAGTTGTGGTTTAACTATGGATAGCCAACTGTGACACTCGTCCCAATCAGCTTCCCATAAGTTCAGCCCCAATTAGACTATAGTGTTAGTTAAATCATAATTTGACATACAGCCCATGTTATCTTAAAAATAAGTAGGATTACGATTATCGGTTTCAAATTACATGTACATGCAGTTCCACTTTATTTTCAATAATGTACTATAAATAATAACCATGAAAACGGTATAGATAATGACTGTCATTATGGTAATCTATGTCATGTGAATTTCTTACTCACTTTCAATTCAGTGCAATGAATAAAATTTTCTCTTTTCACCTTTCGTGTTTTCATTGTCTTTATTAGTTATAATGGCTTTTAACCAGAGACCAGTGAATAAAGAAAATGTAAGCGATTCAATGTACCCATAGCCTATGAAAATTACCAGTTTAAGGACGTTCCACAGTTATGTTTGTGCGCATCATGATCTGCGCATATTTTACATTCTGCGCGCTGACGTCACAATGGATGAACTGGTGATTAATCAGCTGTAGGTATGTGAGCTGATTTTTTTTCCTTTTCTGCACTAACTGCAGATTCGATGTGTCATCTTATGAAGCTGATAAACTGGAATTATTCCATGGACCATTTTTTTATTCCTCTACAATTTCAAAATAGTTTCTCTGTAGTGCTGCAAAGTACGATGAATATGACACCGAGTTTGAAAATGGTAGAGTGGATTGGAATTTTCCCTCACATAAATAAAAAGCTTTTGACGCGTTTGGGGTGTTTTAAGAAGCACATTTGCTCTAATAAGAGTGCTGATAGTTTGAAAACAAGCACATGAACCTATATTTTTCAATGTTTGCATCTCTTAGGTATACCTTCCTCTACAACTTTGCAAAGTTTGGTGAAAATGACATGGGTTTTGAATAAAGTGCAGCATTTTTTTTACTTCTCAAGTTTGTTATTGAAATTTGAAATTTTTGATGTTGAGTATTTGTTATCTTTCCCGCAATATCTAAGAACTGAGAGTGCTGTTTAGACTTGAATGAGCAAACAATTGATAGCAATATAATTAGATTATCCATCTTAAGGATACAATTATTAATCATATTGCAAAATTTGATGAAATTTTCATGGATTTTGACTGAGTAATAGAGCTTTAAACTCATTGTTGTGATCTCGTATAAGGTCTAAAAATGCCAAATTCTTTTGAATGCGGAATTCTTAGGAACAGCCATTTGGGTTAACTTTGAAGCTCTATAGCAAAAAATCAAGCGCATAGACCCATGTTAATTTTTAAATATTTGGAATATTCAGGTGCTAAAGTATCTATGTGCAAAGTATGATGAAAATGACATGGATTTTCAATGTTTGGGAGCAAGACTACGGAACCATTCGCATTTTAGACGGTATTAACAAACTTTTGCTTGTTTTGGGTGCATTTTGGGCTGTTTCAAGTCAACTCGCAATACTTTGGACACTGATCATTTGAAAACGAGCACATGGACCCTATAATTTAAATGTCTTAACTTCTTTAGAATATATTCCTCTACAAATCTAGAGAGTATGATGAAAATGACATGGATTTTGAATGCTTGGGAGCAGAACTACGGAACCATTCGTATATTAGACAGTCACGGTATTATCCCAGACTTTTGCTTGTTTTCGCGGGCGCATTTTGGGCTGTTCAAGCCCACACGCAACTCTTTAGACACTGATAGTTTAAAAACGGCCACATGGACCCCATATTTTTAACATTTCAACGGCTTTAGAATATATTCCTCTACAAATATAGAAAGTATGATGAAAATGACATGGATTTTGAATGTTTGTGAGCGAAATACAGGAACCATTCGCATTTTAGACGGTATTATTAGACTTTTGCACGTTTTCGGCGCATTTAGGCGATTTTCAAGCCAACTCGCAACACTTTGGACACTGATAACTAAAAAACAAGCACATGGACCCCATATTTTTAATATTTTAACGGCTTCAGAATATATTCCTCTACAAATTTAGAGATTATGATGAAAATGACATGGATTTTGAATGTTTGGGAGTGAAATACGGGAACCATTCGCATTTTAGACGGTATTATTAGACTTTTGCACGTTTTCGGCGCACTTTAGGGGGATTTCAATATTTTCAAGCCATTTCGCAACACTTTGGACACTGATAACTAAAAAACGAGCACATGGACCCCATATTTTTAATATTTTAGCGGCTTTAGAATATGTTCCTCTACAAATTTAGAGAGTATGATGAAAATGACATAGATTTTGAATGTTTGGGAGCGAAATACGGGAACCATTCGCATTTTAGACGCTGTTATTAGACATTTGCACGTTTTCGGCGTATTTTAGGCGATTTTCAAGCCAACTCGCATCACTTTGGACACTCATAGTTAAAAAATGAGCACATGGACCCCATGGCCCGTATTCTGAAGTCAGGTTTAACTTAGACCATGGTCTAACTCTGTGCTAAAATTATGGGAAGCCAAATGTCTCAAAATTTTTATTAAGTTGTACGTTTCTTATGTTTACTGTGCTCTTCCCTGATTCATCGATGGTGAAGACAATCATCTATTTATACTTCCTAGACAATTTTGAATGATTTGAGAGCCAATTGAGCTGAATTATGATATCTTTACTGTTAGTGATTTATGTAACAATTGGCTGTCCATACTTAAACCACAACTTTAAACCTGAGTTTAAGTTAAACCCGACTTCAGAATACGGGCCCATATTTTTAACTTCCCTACACCTTCGATATGCATTCCTCTACAATTTAGCCGAATTTGATGAAAATGACATGGATTTTGAAAAAAGTGCAGCTTACAAAATACATTTTAATTTTTGAATAGATTCACGTCTTTGAAGATTTGTTTTTTCCGAGTTTTTGCACCATTTTTGTCAAATGAGGGCGCTGCTGACTCCAAATAGATATATTTTTACCAATTAAAAGACTTTCTCTTACTTTGGTATCTACTAAGTTGCACATTTTGAAAGTTTGATGAGTTATCCACTGAGTAAAGATGATTTAAACTCATTTGGTGAATTCGTGAGGTCTAAGAGAGGCATAATTCTCTTGATTGCGCAACATTTCATTTCATTCAAATACGGCGACTTTGAAGTCCCGTAAGAAAAAAATAAGCACATGAACCTATATTATTTTTTGCATTTTCATAATGCATGGATACCAAAGTAACTCTCTGCAAAATTTGGTGAAAATGACATGGACTTCATTTTAACTGTGGAACGTCCTTAAGTACTAAATTTCCTATCTATAGATTAAAATTTTTTCTAACACAATGGCTCAAATTCACAAAGGTGGCTTTTAAAACCCGGGGATAAGTCCATGGTTTATGCAGAGTCCCTGTATAAATTACGCTTAATTTACCGCGTATCGGGCACGTGTATAAAAAATGTCCAATGCTGATGAGCGCTTTTGTCAGTGCGCCAAATTGACGCCTGTTACCATGGTTAGATACGCTATTTTATTCATGAATCCACTGTTTGTAGAGTGGACTCTCAGAACAGAGGACTCATGAATAAAATAGCGTGGATAACCATGGCAACAGGCGTCAATTTTGCGCACTGTGACAAAAGCGCACATCAGCATTGGACAATTTTTTAATATACGCGGTAAAATAAGTGTAATTTATACAGGAAATCTGCATAAACCATGGACTCAACCATGGGTTTTCAAAACCACCTTAGTGAATTCGGGCCAATGATTAATGCATGGTATTATGAAAAACACAAATTGAAAATAGTATTTTTTAACAAAGCGGAGGGGTTACAAACATAACAAAAACTAACCTTTGGATTTCTGATGTCTGGGGGTCTGGCAAAGATGTCGTTATTGTTCAGCTGTCAGAGGAAACATAATTACAAAATATATTAGTATTTTCCTTATACATGCAAAGTATTACATTAAAATATATTCCACCCATCAGATAGGATATGAAATTGAGGCCCATTGTAGAGGAGGGTCACCACCTTTGCATGGCAAGAACCCACAGCATTATTTGTATAAGAGAAGGAAAATATTCTGATGAAATGGTCAACCTGCACACTTCCAAACTTCAATTATATCAAGAGAGACCCCAAGAGTCACAGATCTTCATTTTGCTTTCCCCTCCCAGGCATAGTTGATAACAAACATAATAATGATGATGTCTATCAAATCAGGTTTACTTAAATGAAACTAAACCCAAGAAGAGAAGCAATCATATTTGAAAGAGTAAAACAAGAGGAACAATTTAAAACAAGTTTCATCAAAATCGGGTATGAAATAGGCAAGTTATGGATGTTTAAAAATTCTGGTTGTACTTTCTATGGGGATCCTCAAATTGGCAAACATGCTTAAAAATGGCTAATTTTCTGGACAACCCTCCATTTGTTTTGTACGCAATTTTTCAGATTTTCCCCTCTATTTCACATATTTCACATCATCTCCTCCTGAGCTTGACATATGTTATGCTCAGAATAAGGCAATATGCGATATTAAAGATAATACGGAAAATCTGACAAATTGTGAACAAAACAAATGGAGAGTTGTCCACAAAATCAGCCATTTTGAAGCATGTTTGCCAATTTGAGGATCCCCATAGAAAGTACTGAACGTCCATAACTTGCTTATTTCACAACCGATTTTGATTAAACTTGTTTAAATTGTTCCTTTTATTTTACTCTTTCCAATAAGATTGCTTCTCTTTTTGGGTTTTGTTTTCCTTCAAATTGTGCCTACACCTTTTTTTTTCCCCCTCTCTTCATCTCTTTTCTTTTCTTTTTTTCTCTCTGCTTGTTTCTCTCCTCTAAATTCACTCAAAATATCTTTCTCTCTCTCTCTCTTTCCATCCCCTTCTCCGCCTTCTTCCTCTTCCTATTTGTCCTCTTCTCCTTCTCCTGCTTCTCCTCCTTTTTCTTCTTCCTTCTCTTCTTCCTCCTTCTCTCTCCTCTAATTCACTAAAATGACTTTCTCTCTCTTTCCATCTCCAACTCTGCCTTCCTCCTCTTCCTATTCTTCCTCTTCTCCTTCCCCTGCTTCTTCTCCTTTTTCTTCTTCCTTCTCCTCTTCTTCCTCCTTCTCTCTCCTCTAATTCAATCTCTCTTCAATTTATTGAAATTTGCCACCTCTCTTGCCAAGAGGCACCATCACCATAGAATATACAGTTAGTTGAGGCCAATAGTTTACATACACCCATGGAATTCAGTGAAATTTGTTCACTTTCCAAATATCGTAAAATTTACTTTATCTTTGGATATATAAATACTACCATGGAAAATTTGGTATCAAATGAAAGAGTGTATCAAGCTCTTTCACATGATTGGGATGCTGTTAGGATTAACATATATTTTAGCTGGAATTTTCTTTTGAAGAAAAATGTAATATTCGTGCCAAATATATTCTATTGTGTGATATTATATTTTCAAACATCGTCTCATAGAAATATATAAATGTCAAATCTATGATTTATACTATATTTTCTATCATGATATGTCACCACTGAACAAAAAAGTGTAATCTGGAATGTTTGTGTCGAGAAGTAACGAGTATCGAAATGAAATGTTTTTGTCAAGTTTTTATTTCTAATTTGTCTAAAATGTGAAGATTTTGGGAGAAAGAATGACACCTAAATATTTGTCAGCTCCTGATGACAAAGCAATGTGATGAAGGAGCATGATATACTCATTTGTTTGATATCGAATTTGTGTCATGATAAGCACAAATATTCTTTAAGATACAGTAAATTTTATGACACGGTATTTGGCAAGTGTCAACTTTTCTTTGAATTTCCCGGGTGTATGTAAACTTCCGGCCTCAACTGTATGTACATCTCAAAGCCTACCTGGGAACCCATGGGGACTGTTTCGGACTGCCTTGAGCCGTTAAACACATGGAACCTGAAAAGATAAGAGAAAATTGACAAATCACTGTATTTCATGATTGGCGTCATTGACTGTAGACTGAAGCAATCAATAATTTCATGAGAAAATCTGTTAAAACACAATTTATTATAAATGATATACTTGGTTGTTTTATAGCACATCACACATAGCAAAGTATAAAGTAAGGAAAAACTAGGAGACATGAGAGGGACATGTACATACAATTCAATATTGGACACTGAGTTCATTGGAAAATGATTTAAGTGTTGAATAAGTTTCTTAAGTTTCTCTTAAGAGAAACTTTAAACTTATCTCATGGAATCAGGAAGTGCATTCCATTAAGTAGCGAAGGCATGTGAAAAAGAATGTTCACCGTATGATTTAGTTGAGATGGAAGGAACAATGAATAATGCTTTTCAGCTTGATCTGAGAGTACGGGAAGGACGGTAGTATGATACTAATTCTGTTAAAAATGAAGGGGCAATATTATAAAAGCATTCATGTATAAAAACTAAAAGCTGTAATAATTGGCAACATATCATTGCAGATCTAGACCTAAAATAAACCAAACTTCATGAAATCGTGTAATTTAAGCTGAAAAAAGATCACATTTATGATTGCAAACACAGATTACCACATATGGGACAGTGTATTATTATTGTTTAGAAAAAATACCTGACACTTGGCTGGAGTGACATGCTCATTTTGTCCATTTCTTAGCAATCAGACATTTACAATGACTGAACTTTATCACGAAGTAGGGACCAAGGTCCTGTTTCATAAAGCTGTTCATAAGTTATAAGCAGCTTTACGAAAGACTGGTGCCCTTTTATTATGAACTTAACCCTTTGAACCGTAAATTATAGGGGGCGGCCATGACCCATACCCTGAATTATTTGCGCGAATCAACCACATTCACAAACTCCCATGATTCGAACCCCAACGGCATATACCCCCCCCCCCCCCCTCCGCGCTAGTACCCGGACCAGGCAGGCTAAAGTTGTTTAGTTTCTCGCGGACCTAGTCTGCAGACAGAAATATCAACTTTTAGTATCTTTTTTTGGCTCAAAATCACTGTTTTGTCTATAGTCAGCACGTGACTCACCGCATATTACCGCATATGCCACACCACGAGCCACCACAGTAGAGTTTCGTATTTTGGCAATTTTTTATGCTAAAACCTTCCGAAATCTATACCAATCTTGACTGAAATTATCGACTAAATATCCCTACACGTACTAGAAAGATGACGTCATTTTTAAAAGATCACTTGACATTTAGAACTTATGTTTTTTAGGTCCAATGGCTTCAGGCTGGTATTGCGGCTTATCAGGTTCAAAGGGTTAAGTTTGCAGCACTCACAATTTGTGTATGTCATTAACCACAAAAAAGGGACACGAGTCACTTGTAAAGTCGCTTTTAACTCACAAACAGCTTTGCGAATCACCCACCGGATCATCTTGCAAACTGTGATACTTACTTGCAGAGCGGATTAAGAGCCATAGCTAGTAGTTCTAGGAGGGGAAACCAGTCCTGAGATAGTTTGCTCACACACAGCTCTATCAGTTTCTCTGTATTCTTCATGATGCATCGCTATGTAAAGAAAAAAATATCAGAAAATCTTATTAACAGATAGCTACTATATATTGGACACACTAGCGTACCTAAGGGTACATGAGTCACAACTCATGCAGGGGACGTACCCCTGCCCCCCCTGACGAGTCACAACTGATCCAGGGGACGTTCCCCCCCCCCCCCTTTGGAGAAGCAAAGTTAATAATTTGTAATGTAAATATGGCAAGAAAACCAACGTGTGCCCCCTCTTTTGAACTTGAAGACCTTCTTTTTTTCCTTTTTATTTGCTTGTCAATTTTTTTTCTGGTGCGAACAAAAAATTTGCCCCCCTTTTGGAAAATCCTGGGTACGCCGCTGATTGGACATCATACCTCAGAAGTAGGCTTGAAATTATACAAAATATAATTGCCTCTCTGCAATCATGAAGATGAGGACGTTCTGTACAAGCAATATCATAATTAGCTCCAAAGCAACTTTGCTTTCTTTCAGTTGGATAGGTACTCAATCAACTGTTATTTTTCTTTTTAAAGGTCAAGTCCACCCCAGGAAAATGCCGACTTGAATAAATAGAGATAAATAAAACCAGCATAGCGCTGAAAATTTCATCAAAATCGGGTGTAAAATAAGAAAGTTATGAAATTTTAAAGTTTCACTTATTTTTCACAAAACAGTAATATGCACAACTAGGTGAGTCAGTCGATGATGTCCATCACTCACTATTTCTTTTGTTTTTTATTGTTTGAATTGTACAATATTTCTTTTTTTATAGATTTGACAATAAGGACCAACTTGACTGAACCATATAGTGTTAAAAATGCTAATTCCACATGTTCAGGGAGAAATTAATCATTATATCACTTGACAATGAGGAGAAAATTAGAATATTTCATATAATAAAATACAAAAGAAATAGTGAGTGGATGACGTCATAGTCTCCTCATTTGCATACAGATCAGGATGTGCATATAACTATTTTGTGAAATTAAGCGAAACTCTAAAATGTCATAACTTTCTTATTTTACATCCGATTTTAATGAAATTTTCAGTGTTATGCTTGCTTGATTTTTCTCTTTTTATTGTCCTTTACAGATGTTATGTGAGCTTGCCTGGTATATCAATCTGCGATATTCAACTACATGTATGATGAAGAAAAAACTGCACACAACATGTGATAGGACTTGTAGGTTATGTTAATTTAATTGATTGGCTATCATTCGACCGGTTGCCAAATACCGAAGATCCCTCAACACTTTGTTATTATCGTTTAAATGGGTTAACAAGCACATTTCTGAATAATATGTGAATAATCATATTTATCTCAGTGACTTCAAAGCACTATTCGGGTTTACAACCAATGGTACATGGAGAGGTTTGAAACCCCTCTGGGTTTAATTTTGACCTTTTGTTCTCATACAGGTACAGATCTTCACAAGGGTCTCAATCATCTTTGCTCCTTAAATTGGCAACAATATTCTGACCTCTTATTCATAGTAATGGGAAGAAAAAAAAATGATTTGAACTAATCAAAATGAGCATTGAAAACCTTTATATGAAAAATATCAACTTCATATGAAACAAACAATTTGTGTCAATACAGAGAGTTTAAAAATCGTTTCAATTTCATGTTTGGTATCAGGGAAAAAGAGAAGAAATACTCACATGGATTTCAAACTTCCATCCACTGACGGCTTCATCAGTGAGGATTTTAGTGAAGGAGATTGTTAACCCATCTCTGAAGAACCTCTGGCATGACTCACTGCGAATATCAAGGTCTGAAAAGAAAAAAGAATGGTAACATTCAAATCATTTATTCTGGAAGGAAAAGAAGAATGGGAACATTATAGCACTAAGACATTGGGGCATAATTTGTTATATACACGATTCCCAGCTTTTTGAGAAACAAGATTCCCTGATTTTTCCCTGATGAAGTTTTAAAATTCCCTGATAATTATTTAAACCCATTCCCAGGTTCGCATGTTTTCTAAGTTGTTGCCGTGAATTACATGTATTTTCAGTATAAATTTAATAATGTCAAATTAAGTTGGTACTATTACACAGGCATGTAATGGCCTCCCTTCTCCCCATACAGCCATCCTTTCCTCACCTTATACAGAAAGAGGTTGATATGCAACAAAATATAACAGGGTCGGACTGACTACCGTGCTTTCGACTTTTGGGCTGATCAAAATTCCCTGATTTTTCCTTCATTTTAGGTATTTTCTATCAAATTCCCTGATTTTTTCCTTGACTGGAAAAAAGTAAAATGATTTTCTCTGATTTCCCTGATGGGCTGGGAACCCTGACATAAAACCCCTTCTCAAGCATGGAATGGTCTAATAGTTTGAGGATACAATTTTTTTGGTAGATCAGCAAATCAATGTGGAAAGACTGATACTGCGCTATATAGCTAGCATGCGCTCCATCTCAACTAAAAAAAAAAAAAAAAAAAAAAAAGAGGAAACAAAAAAAAAGAGGGGAAAAAACGGACTGACCCATTTCCCCCTCTATCACGTTTTTAAATGATTCATAATATTGACATTTAACCAATGCTTTAGACAGGTATCTGACAAATTATGTAACTGCCTTTCAATAGTCGAAACTGATTTGAGTCAGTAGCAAATGTGGAGCATTGTTGCCCAGTGGATTAGGCTCGAGAGGAAAAAACAGAGGATGTGTGGGTTTTAGTCCCAGCCACGGAACATTCCTTCAGCAAGAAACTGATCCACATCATGCTACACTCAACCCAGGTGAGGAAAACGGGTTAATGGCAGAAAATGATTTGCTGCCAAGGTAATACATGTAAGTAACTTTTGGGAACACATAAAAACATTAGATATTAAAATCTTAAGTTATAATTTCCTTTTTCAAAATTCAACTCATCTGGTATTTTGTTTTGATAGCCCATATCCAATTATCCACACTGTTTCACATTATAAACTGAATTATTGAACCCGTTTTGGGGTTCTCTCTTCTGCCTTCCTTAATGTAAAATACTACGTTATTATGCATAATAATTATTGTTACCATAACGGATGTAGGGAATACTCCATTGTCGATGTCATTTTTGATGTACCTTTGCTCATGTAAGCAAGTCCATATTTAACGCCAATACTTTTTAATGTTAATGCAAATTTACCTATTCAGTTTTATTGTATGATTGCTTTTTGTTTGCAATCAATGTTTTAGGTCTTTGTAATTTCACTTTTTATGTACATTTCAATCTGACTTGAACCAGTACAGGTGCATGGACTTGGTTTTGCTTGTTACTCTTTCATTGTTTCACTTTGTCCATTTGTATACTGCTTTTCTTTGAAATACAGAAATGATTACAATCAAATAGGTGCTATACCAGAATTGAATATTATCATATTAAGAAGTGGACTAGTAATAAGCCAGTTCGTAGTTCCACTCTGCGCATGACCAGCAGATTCTGCGCATGATCACAGGAAGGCCATTGGTTCAAAAATGACATGGTGGTTTAAAATTTAATGAGATAAGCACCAATTTTGATGTCTTGGTTTTTCATGTACTCTTTTGTATTGCATTGCATTTTTCGTTTACATCCACAAAAAAAAGAACAATGCGTCCACGAACGACCGGTATTTCACAGTTTGCCAAGTAGGCCTACGTTGTACAACATGCTGGTAATATGCATTCAAAGTAGAAATGCAACTAATACCTTCATAGAGTGTTTATTGATGTGCTATTCTAGTCACCTGGGCCCCGTTGTACAAAGAGTTATGATTGATCCGATCAATCGTAACTCTATGGAAATCCATCGGTGTCATAATTTTTTATACAGGAAATTTGCAAAATGTCCTTTGTAATCAAAGGAGAACACCCCAAATTGTCAAGAATGAATTTATGGAGATGCATTCATATCTAGAATTTTTTTTTAACAAACATGCATTTCGTATGTTGACTTTGCTGGCTTGCCATAGTTACGATTGATCGGATCAATCGTAACTCTTTGTACAACGGGACCCAGCTGGTCTATTTAATTTCTTCATCCTGCTATGTAAGGCATGCTTACGTAATATCTTGCTTTGAAATCTGCCTATCATAATGAAAGAAATGAAAGGTCATTTGACCAAAATTGTCAATGAAGTAACTACGAACTGGGGGCCGTTTCATAAAGCTGTTCGTAAGTTAAGAGCGATTTTAAGAACGACTGGTGATAATTTCTTATGCGCTAAACCATCGCCAATGAATATACCATTTACCACAAGAAAGGATCACCAGTCGTTCTTAAAGTCGCTCTTAACTTACGAACAGCTTTATGAAACACCCACCAGGTCTATACTCGGTACTCACTTTTCTTGCTGAGTTCAATAGCAGCCTCGAGAAGGACCTCAAGCTCTCCTTTAGGCAGAACAGGGATGACCCATCTCGGTTTGTTGATCATTTCATCCAGACGATTTAACGACTCGACAGGGAATGGAGGCTCTTCCGTATCAATGTTCTCATCACCACCATCGCTACCTCCTTCTGTCGGCTCGGGTGGCTTGGGGTCAAAAGTATGGGATAGGGTTGTTATGATATTCCTCATTTTCATCCAATCTAACCTAATTATACAATTCACAGCTATTTGTGATTTAATACACTATGGTAAGTATTCTGGACTTGGCTTTAATGTAAACTCTGGTCTAAAATTGTGGTAAACTGGGATAGAAAATTGTGACACTAATCTCTAGATGTACACTAACGAAGTGTTTATGTCTTCACCCTAATGCGCCAGTCATAAAACTGACTCCAACTCCAGACCGGCGAAACTTATTGTATTATTTCCAATGACGTACCGTCAGTCAGTTAGTAATTGGTTTAATGGGTGTGACTTTTATAATAGTATAACAAACAATTTTATATACACATGTAGACATATCACATAATGTAAATGTAATTATATGACACCTAGATAGATCCTTGTCATTTGATTGGTTGTTCGATATCGATCATTCAGCCCATTTTACAATGACATCATCAACCGTGCAAGTTTGGATCCATTCATCGTGCAATTTTGGATCCATTCATCTTGCAATTTTGGATCCATACAATTTTGTCCATTGCACGCGCGCACCAAGACTGCAGGCACCTCAAGTAAAACACTCGTGTTTGTAGCGCACTTGCTGTACGCAATAATCAAAAGACTGAGCTCGCACTGCATGAGTATATTTTGCATCGAAATTCATAAGTTTAACATGAAAAAGAATCTATTTTCAGGTGTCATATAAACCAAATAATGAATTTTTTCATGCATGCAATGGACAGAATACTTCGTTTGGTGAAAGATGAAATGGTCCATTCAACGAGGCGTATTTGTTGAATGAACAATTTCATCTTTCACCTCATGAAGTATTCTGTCCATTGCACTCACGAACATTCATTATTTGTATAATATGTCTCTATGAAAAAAAGAAAAAGAAACATCTATGTTGTCAAGTTCATAAATGTTGAAATGAGACAAAGTGAGTTTTAGGGGCGGATTGCTTAAAGGGATACCAGTAGATTATTTCTTAAAACTGTAGCATGACTTACATGGTTGGCTGGTGGATTAGATGGCGATGGGTGTGGCGGAACAACGGGTGAGGTTTCTGGGGCGGTGTCCCCTGCCCCAGTGGGTGTGCCTTTCATCCCTAGAGTCATGGTGCTCTGCAGCGGCGTCTGGTGGGAGACTGTCCAGGAGGAGTAGACTCACTGGACGTGTGTTGGTAGGTGTGTCTGATGTGATAGGATGCCGGGAGTGGTGCCAATGAGATACACTCCACCGGATGTCACCATCTCCTTAGTGAGCTAAGAAAGACAAGGTAAGAAGAATATAATTATTTACTGTAATAAATGTACAGCAACAAGACAAGGTAAGAAGAATAAAATTATGTACTGTAATAAATGTACAGCAACAAGTATTAAACAAGTATTAAACATGAGTAGGAAAAAGAAAGGATGTAATAATAAGGAAGAGAGCAAAGAGGAGGAGGAAGAGCAGAAGAGGTCTGATGAGGGGAGTCTTTTACTGGATGTGTATTGGGAAATGCCTGTATCATTAGAACGAGAGCAAAGAGGAGGAAGAGGAAGGGAGGTAGTGGTCTGATGAGGGGAGTCTTTATTGGATGTGTATTTGGAAATACCTGTATCATTAGGAGAGCAAAGAGAAGCAAGAGGAAGGGAGGTAGTGGTCTGATGAGGGGAGTCTTTATTGGATGTGTATTTGGAAATACCCGTTTCATTAGAACGAGAGCAAAGAGGAAGAGGGGAAGGGGAAGTGGTCTGATTGGGGGGCCTTTAATACTGGATGTGCGCTTGGAAATGCGTCTAATGAGATATGATCCGCGTAGGAGAAGGAGAAGTCAAGAAAAAGTAGAAGGTAAAAGAAAAGAGAAGAGGGGAAGGTAGAGAGAGACGAAAAACAACAAGAACGAGAGCGAGGGAAAGAGGGAATAACAAGAAGGAGATGAAGGGAGAAAAGGAGGATTTGAAAGAAGATCAATTCACCTGCATACATAACATTTTCTGAACATTCTCCACTGGTTCACTCCCAGTGGAATATTCCAGTCTTAAACCATGGATGCTCACAAATAATGCTGAGTAAACTAATAAACATAGCAAACATACATACACACAACATGATATATACAGTATCAAACCTGGGTGGAGAGTGGCATTCTCAAATTTATGTCTTGCCAATGGTGTGAGTGCGAGGAATCAACTTTTAATAGATGTACATGTCCTGTACAGCATGAAAAGTATTACCTACTGTATCCACTACATGTACAATCAAAGATAGTGATGACAATGAAAATGGCTAAAAGAAATGTCAATGAGGATAATCAATGACTCATCATAAATCAGTCTAACTATGTATACTGTCATTGCACATACTTATGCATGTACTTGTGAATTCATGTTTCATATCATGTATAATGTACAGCAAAATGCAAAAAAAAATTATCCAAGGTATGATGATCTCCAGATTCAATCTCCATAAAAACGCAATTATGTCCATGGAACACTTCACGTACCTGTATACATACGTGTATGTATCACATATACATGCTTTTAAAAACTCCCAGAAGGGAACAGGTATAATTTGCAAATATGCAAAAATAATGAAGGTAAAATGGCATGATGCATAGATGTCTGCAGTTAAGTGCACAGAACATGTCTACACTGTCAGTACAATGTATGCAAATGTCATTAAATGCAGCATGTTTTTCCAGAAATTAAACACATTATCACATACAAAAACATGAATGTGGTACTACATGTACGGTACATCCTCAAATGATATTACCATTACTTCCAGATCAATAATGAGTGTATACTGTACATGTGTATGTATCCTAATGATCATGCCTTTCTATCGGATGTGTATTGTGCAATTTCCTCAATACAAATCCAACTACATACACATTCCCATAACCTGTACTTAGTGCATAATCTTTATTAAAGTTTGCACTTCAATTCACTGAACAGTCTGTCACACCAATATGAAATGTACATGTAGAAAACTATGGTATTTTGAGTATGTCATTATAATGACATTTTTATATTCTTCATTACGAATAATTACAGCACGTGCATGTACATTGTGCAGTACATGTACTGTACGTATAGGCCATAGAGATGAATACTGAAGGATAGCTTTTTAAGGCAAGCAACTCTGGATATTTTTTTTCATAAATGCACCAAGGAAAAGTGGAAACAAATTTCAAGGGGATACAAGCAGATCTGGGGAGATGATCTGGGGAGATGATCTGAGTAAAGTTCTGGGTTCATGAGGTCAAAGGACAAGTAGTTTACATGAAAATGTCTTGTTCTTGCGATAAATGAAAAAATGTTAGTGTTTATAACAGACATGTCGATTCAAACTTTGCTCATGCATGTATGGTAATGGTCTGATCATCTGACCAGATTTTTTTTAATATTTGTAACCACTTTGACGGTTGACCAAGAAACACTGATTTATACATGGCGTGAATACACTGCTGACGAGCGATCTCTATGAATGAATGTGGAGGAGAGATGTCGCAATAAGGGCGCAACTTGTGCACATTTGAACTCATGAAACATAATTTCATCGGAATTCATTTCACAGTCCGGCGTTCTTAACAACACAAAAAACAGCGGTAGACTGGTAATGTACATACATCAAATGCCAACTCCATCCTTCCCATCAAAATACACTCCACCAAAAGGAAAATGCTAATTTCCCATTCAATACACATCTCTTTGCCAGAGCTGTAGCTTGCCAATTTCCTCGCTACTTATTCCATCCAGACGAGGCAGTCGAAACAAGCCACTAGAGACACAGTGACCAGTCAAATAAAGGTCAAACCTAATTTTACAAAAAAAGAACCCCTTTTTCACATTTTCACTGTAAATCTAGTGTACATAATACAGTAACCCATACATGGATGCACGTTTCGAGCTTATTGCTATAGGTAGGGTTTTTTTTGCTCTACCCCCCCCCCCCCTCCCTCAAAAAGAGAGCCAAATACAGCTATAACACAGTACAGGTACCCAATTGTACCAAAAAGGACCTTTTTCCGACTTTTTTCACTTGCAGTATCTGGACTACTCAATAAATCTTATAGGCCCGTATCCTGAAGTCGGGTTTAACTTAGACCATGGTCTAAATCTGTGCTAAAATTATGGGAAGCCATAAGTGTCAAAATTTTTATTAAGTTGTATGTTTCTTATGTTTACTGTGCTCTTTCCTGATTCTTCAATGGTGAAGACAATCATCGATTTATACTTCCTACACAATTATGAATGATTTGAGAGCCAAATGAGATGAAATATGATATCTCTACTGCTAGTGATATATGTAACAATTGGTTATCCATACTTAATGTAAACCACAACTTTAAACCTGAGTTTTTATAGTTAAACCTGACTTCAGAATACGGGCCATAAAGTTTAAAGCTTGTTGTAGTTAGGGGGCTTTCTGCCCCCCCCCTCACTCTTCCTTTCATTACATGTCCTCATTACTCCTTGCTCACATCATGCACAATACATAATGTACACAATGGCCCGTATTCTAAAGTCAGGTTTAACTTAAAAGACCACGGTCTAACTCCGTGCTAAAATTATGGGGAGCCAAGAGTTCAAAAATTCTGCTTTATGTTTAATTTTTTGTTTTCTTTTGCCTTCATAATGAAGAAAAAAATACTTCCGTCGTCATTCCCAGACAATTATGAACAATTTGGGTGTCATATGAGTTAATATAGGATTTGTGCTCCAATTGGCTCTCCATAGTAAAGCCACGACTTTAAACCAGGGTTTAATTTAAGCCCCAGTTCAGAATACCGGTCAATATGTACAATAATTGTACATGTACTACATAGTAATCTATCCATTATGATGCAATCACTTTCGATTTCACACTACAATGTATGTAGGTGATTACTAGTACATTAGACAGAAATGAAAAGATCAGAATCTGTTTTCAATTTCTGTTCTCTTTGGTAGTCTGGTATTGAAAGCCTTTCAAGAGCATTCTGAAGCAAAAATTACCATAGAAGCCAAACCACTATTGGTTGTTTTCCCAGAACATGGAAGAGGCCAATGTATGTCCTGGGCCCTGTCTTACAGAGTTAAGATTGATCCAATCAATCGTAACTCCATGGAAATCCATCAGTGTCATAATTTTTTCTACAGGAAATTTGCACAATGTCCTTTGTAAACAAAGGAGATCACACCAAATTGTCAAATCAATGAATTTATGGATATAATTATACATTCATATCTAGATTTTTTTTTAACAAACATGCATTTTATAGGTTGACTTTGCTGGCTTTCCATAGTTGCGATTGATCGGATCAATCATAAAAGACATGGTCCAAAATTACATGTACTTCAATTCCACTGGAGACATGATCATTATCAATGTACTTATATATCCATGCATGATTAATGGATACCAGTCAATACTGTACATAATGTAATATAGGTAGTGCTTGCCTACATATACATGTACTTGTAAACAAACAACTAAGAACATGTATGTACTTGTAGCTACAAAGTACATGAAGCTCTAATATGATTTTGATGATACATAGTATGTAGATCTACATGTATATAGATAAGTAAATATAGCCTACATCAGGGTACATGTAGTTCTTATTATGGTTAATATTCTCAGTGTTTGGTGACACAGAATTTTTTTACATATTTCTTATTTCGTTGGTGCACCGATCTGGACAAATTCGCATTGGTAGACTTCGGTTAGACTCCAGCTTTAATCATCATCATACATGTAATTTTCATAATCGTCGTCGTCATCATCATTATTCATTGTAAAGCAGTATATCAAACAAATGGGTCTCTTATGTTCCTATTAAAGAATGACAGTCCTGTTTTCATTTGTACAAATCTGGCAATCTCTATTGGAAAGAATGAAGTCATACCAAGGATTTACCAGCTGGTAACTCCTTGCTCATAATACAATACATGTTCATATATACACAGAAGACACGCTGTAATATTATGCAAACAGCATGCAACTGATCCAATTTTGTCAAGGCTGTTATAAGTGCTTTTCAGTTGACACTGCTTTTAGATATTTCATAAATTAGAGTGAAGGGCATCGAAATAGGTAGAGTGCACAATGGGAGAACTTTTTAGCGGGATGCTGTAATAATACATCAATGTCCTGCTACTCCTCTTGATTCTAGATGTACATGTCAATGTTTATAAACATATGTTGAAGCTTATGAGTATACATGTAGTATGCATTTTGAAACGGATGTACACGTAAGGTTTGATTCTTGACTGCAGTAGAATCAGCTTTTAAAAGGCTTGGATTGTGAAACACCAAGTAAAACATTTTTTAATGAGTCCTTGAACGAACAAGGGAAATTTCATTTTCGTTTTTAAAACAATTTGCAATGTGTCCTGGCATCGCTAATCACACACTGGGAAAATCCCCCCCAAATGAAAACAACCAATAATGGCAATATCCCCCTCCCCCATAATCCTACACAACTTGACCCCACCAGACTACATTCTACATACTAAGAATCTTGCTATATGATTGGTCAAAAGTCAATCACGTGATAGAAGGTAGTTTCCCCATTAATCACTCGCAGAGATGGAACTTTTGTGTTTCGCTGATCACTTCAGCCCATAGGGCCATTATGCAAAATATAAATTGTGCTGCACCAGCCCGAATTTGCTCAATCTTGAGATTTTAGCCCGATTGGCCCTCTTCGCGATTGATCTTGAGATCCAAGAAACCCTGTCTCCACCATCACAAGAGCGATTCCTGCTCGCACGCGGCATCGATGCATCATGGTCTGACGCCATGAATAAATAATCCCAAGTGCGTCTGCACCTGCGAATTAGCAGGATAATTCGTAAAATAGCGCGCTATTTTGCAAATAATCCCAAGTTTACTTGGGCTTGCAATCTCGAGATTAATCCAGCGAACTAGCACGATAATTGCATCTCCATTTACAAATAATCTTGAGATTGTTCAGATTGGATAATTTGCCGGATCAGAAATAGCGCGCTCGTGCAGACGGCCCTAGTAAGCACGAAATCAAGAGGTCATCACCCCTCAAATTTTCTGTTCCATTTTCTCCATCATTCTCCATCACATGCAATGACTATCTCGCAAGATCTAGATGCGTATGCGTAGTGTACATATGAGCTAGCAGTAAAACTTTGTGCAAAGTAAAAGTGCATTGCCCCTCGATCGTTTTGTTGTGAGTAAAATTTCTTTGTGAGTTCACAACTATCTTGATTACCGGGGGGGTGGGGGCCACTTCCATTGACGAGTGGATACCATGCGCGACCATGGGGTCTCGAAAAGCACCCTAAACACGTACTGTATCTTCCATATTCTGAAAATGCACCCCTTAACGAGTATTGGCGAGTGAAACCCTACCCTTAACAAGTATTGGAAACAAAACGATACTCTTGGCAAGTATTCCCTGAATTGACCCCCTAAACAAGTACAACAATATTTTTATTGTTATGTCACTGTCGTCGGTCGTCGGTTTTACCTTTTACCTGATTGGGATTAGTACAGCCCCACCTCCCACATCTCGCGCAAAAAAGTACACCCTTTATAAAACATTTTAGTCTTAATTGTTTACACCCTCGAAAATTTCACCCTAAACACGTAGCTTTCCTAGCGAAAATTGATACCTTTTTTCATTATTTTAGTGTTTTTGACACCCTTATTACGTTACCTACATAACATGCCTTATCTTGAAAAGACATCCTTTTTACGCGTTTTTTGGTCGCGCATGGTATCCACTCGTCAATGTAAGTGGCCCCCCCGGGCTTGATTATCTTGCTAGAGCAAGTTCTAGATGCTTGGGCACAGTTTACATATGTGCTGGCAAACACTAAATCAAACAAAATCTGCTCAATTTTTTTTTTTTCTGAAGGAAACCTTAATATTTCTAAATCAAATTTTTTCTTGTTGACACTATGATTGTCAGTTTCTTCATTTGTAGTGTTCTCGATATGGAATATAACGCATTTTATACGTGTAATCACCTCTTGATTTCAGGTGACGAGGCAAACTATCACTTCCTCGGCAAGCTGGATGTACTCGCTATCTTTCCTCAGCTTTGCTTCGGCAAAAAAGCTACAGAATCACTATTACCTGTTTCAACCAGAGAACAATAGATTTGGTCCACTGATTCTATTGTTCTCTGGCTGAAACAGGTAATAGTGAGTCAAATAATTGTGACTGGTACAGTAGTGTACATCCAGCTTGCATCACAAGTGATAGTTTGCCCATCACCTTCACCAATGGTGATTATTTGCTTTAATACTAGGCCCCTGGATCTGACGATGCCCAAGCCCCAAGGGGACAATTGTCCTAGGGAGTAATCGCCTTAGATATTAGAGAGTTTTAGGAGCAGTGAACGAGAACGACGTAGCAGTCCTCTGATCGTTCGAGTCAACGTCGTCGTCTGCCCTCGTTCACTACAGATCGTACGACTTTAGATTTCACTCGACTTGTACGTGAACGTACGTCCACATGAAACAGCACGATAACCAGCGGGTCATGACACGCTGCCCGACCCGGAAGATCTGGCGTACCATCGCCTGGCGACCCGGTCGGGTGACGCGAAGGTGCAACTTGTGCACACTTGGTTTGATTCCTTTTTACGCGAGTTAGGATATATATTGATACATATTTTGGAGATCAGAAGGCAATTTAAAATATGATAAACATAATGCATCGTACAACTTGCATTAATTTTGTGAAAAGTCACTGAAAACTGTGTTTTAAAAGGGAAAGGTTGATCTTCATGCTGGGCTTGAACGGTCAAAATGACGTCACTCACGTACACGTCCACTATGATTTAGGAGAACCGCAAAATGGATGTGGCGAGGTTCTCGATTCTGATAGTGGACGTGTGTGAGGACCTGAGACATATGGCAGGCCAAAAAATGACGTCATCTCGTATCAGTCCACTATGTGGACGTACATTTCTAAAAGTGCTCATTGGGGGGGAGGTTGACAGTCATGTGAGGGGGGCTGTCACTGGGTTATTTCCTAAAGGGTAATTTGTCCTCAGCAGTAATTGTCTCTAGTTGCCAGCCAAACCCTTCCATCAAGTAAAGGGGTCTGAATATGTAGTCTAAAGTCCCTGCCAATGACTTGTGTACATGTACATGTAAAAAGCAAGTTGTGCTTGGGCTAGTCTTGTGAAGACCCACTTGTTGATACAAGTTCCAATCAGGGTCTGTACTGCTCATCCACCACCAAAATTTTCAGGGGGGTGGGGGAATTCTATATAGGCCTGTATTCTGAACTAAGGTTTAATTTACACTCTGGTCTATTTGTGGTTTAACTATGGAGAGCCAAATGTGACATACATGTATATCTCAAACATTTGCAGGCTCAATTGATCAGCTCATTTAACATGAAAATCATTTGCAACTCTCTGGAAATAAATATAGTTCTCATCTTTATTATAGCATCCAAATGGGGAAACAACATAGTAAGCCTAAAAGCCTAAACATAAGAAACACACAATGTAAACCCTGTATTTCTTGACATTTTATGATTCCCATAATTTGATAAGTCAGACCATGGTCTAAATTTGAGCACACTTCAGAATACTGGCCACATGTTTAATGTACATGTATGTAGTAATTGTCCTTTAGGATTTGTGCCCCCCCCCCCTCCCCCCACTGATTACCAAAGGGTCAAATTGTCTAGACACTTTAAAGGTCAAGTCCACCCCAGAAAAATGTTGATTTGAATAAATAGAGAAAAATCAAACTAGCAGACCGCTGAAAATTTCATCAAAATCTGATGTAGAATAAGAAAGTTATGGCATTTTAAAGTTTCCCTTATTTTTCACAAAACAGTGGTATGCACAACTCAGTGACATGCAGATGAGTCGGTCGGTGATGTCCATCACTCACTATTTCTTTTGTTTTTTATTGTTTGAATTATAGAATATTTCATTTTTTACAGATTTGACAATAAGGACCAACTTGACTGAGCCATATAGTATTGAACAATGCTAATTCCTCATGTTCAGGGAGAAATTAATTGTTGTTTCACTTGACAATGAGGGGAAAATTAGAAAAATTAATATTTCATATAATAAAATACAAAAGAAATAGTGAGTGGGTGACGTCATCAGTCTCCTCATTTACATACTGACCAGGATGTGCATATAACTGTTTTGTGAAATCAAGCGAAACTTTAAAATGTCATAACTTTCTTATTTTACATCCGATTTTGATGAAATTTTCAGTGTTAAGCTTGTTGGATTTTTCTCTATTTATTGAAATCAACATTTTTCTGGGGTGGACTTGTCCTTTAAAGATGGTTGAAAATAAGCATTGAAGATTTCCGCATGTTTTAAACAACTCTACTGTCATAAACCAAAATCAAAACCATCTAGTCTGACCCCAGAACATGTCATATGTCTCCAAAATTCTTCAGGATGTAACTTTCCCTGTACATAGCAAACAGCAAATATCAATGTATATAGTCTGTACACATACAAGTACAGGTACATGTAACTTGCATTCCTGAAACAAATTTGATGCCTACTACATGTACACTGCTTAATCATTTTCTCTTTTACTGGCAGACACAAGCTGCAAGAAAATTAATGTCGTCCACTTCATCAATTGGTAGTTTCAATTTCATTTCACAAAAGCACTTCTTAAATGTTTATAATATCAAGGGCATCTCAAATATGAGGAATAGGCATTCATACATGTACATGTAATGTACTATAGGCAAACTAGTACATGTAAGTCTTACTTGACATTGTTCATGTACAGTGTATTCACTATGCGCTTGATGTTCATCATCATTAACCCTAAAAGGCACAGGGGGGTGGATTCCGCCCCCCGTCTACATTTTTCACGATAAATCCGCTGTGCGAAATTTGTCAACCCCGCCGCTCACTGACTTTTTACTTTGAAATCTCACACAACTTTTGAGACCAAATCTGCGATGCCCGGGTACGCGGTTACGAAATTACCTAACATTATGTAACTGCATGTCAGACCCAAAACTGCTAAAAAACATGAATTCATGAACAAATCAAATGCAAATTGTGTATTTAGCCAAAATTCATAAATGCATATTATTTCTAGTTTTACTGATTAAACTTAATTAATTTTGTCTTGTTTATGATCAGAATTATTAAAATCTGCAACATTTTCCATCAAAAAAACAAGTCGAAATACATAAGAATTTTTTTTTTTAAATAAATACATTAGAAAAAAATTGCGATACCAAATTTTTTTGAAGTAAATAAAAAATTAGCAGGTTTGGGGCCGTATGATAGTTGATTACAGCAAATGTTTTATTTCACGCATAAATTAGCATAATTAATTCATTAAATTAATTCATGAAATGAAAAATCTTATTATTTCAAAAAAATTATACAGCCTTGTAGATTTTATCGCACACTACCACTGTGCAAATTTTTGCGGCACTCGGGCGATTGAAGGCTGACATCTCGGGAGGGGGGGCAGCGGAATCCGACCCCCCCCCCTCCCCTGCTGTGAGAGGGGTCCAAATTAAAGTAACCTGCTCATTTAGGGTTAAACCAAGCAAAACAGAAATAAAAAAGAAACAAGAAGAAAAGATAGACAGTTCTTGGTTTCTTACAGGGAATTGGACACTTGCTCAAATACATGTATAATGTTTTATTTATTATGAATGTAAAGACAAATCAGTCTGAATAATAATTATAATAATAGTCAGTTCTTGTATAGCGCATAACACATTATGAATAACGTCTCTATTCGCTTCCAAAGGACTTGGATATTACTACCCCGGCTGTAGCTCAAGCAGCTTTTATGCGCTCGGCATTTCAAGGAATAAATTCCTGCAGGTACCCATCACCTCACCTGGGTCGAATGCAGCACAATGTGGATTAATGTCTTGCTGAAGGAAACTACGCCATGGCTGAGATTTGAACGCTCAACCCTCTGTTTCAAAGTCCGGAGACTAATCCACTGGGCAACAAGGCTACATAATAAACCTTCTAACTTTAAAATTGTTAGGTACTAAGGAATTCGAGTAGGGCAATCTTATTCAATTTTTCAAAATCAATATCAATATTCCCTTCCTATTAACAGTTGTATTTTTGCTAACTTATGTCAAGACCCACTTGTTAATTAGAGCATCACTAATAGGGTCTGTGCCTGCAGACTACATGGTACAGTAGGCATTTCAGAACTTCAGACTGCCTCGAAATTCGAAAATATCACAAATTCCCTGATCAGGAAATTTGCCCTGTCAACCTAAACAGAAAATACCAGGTATCAATGCCAATGTGAAAGCAAAATAATTGTAATATTCTCAAAAGAAAATGGTAGGTACGTGAACTTGTTAAAATTACATAAACTTTCACAGGGATTTCTCCAAGGTCGTATTCGGTGTAGGCAGTGTGAAAGCAAATTACTAGAACAGGGTGCGGGAAGGGAACCATAGAGCTGCTTAGCTGGCGATTTTGAATCGCACGCCTTGCCTGCTAATTAGGCAATACGGCGCATGCTCGTAACTTTTGAGGACTAACCCGAAAGGGTCTTCTTTGGGTCGGTATGAATACAGAAAATAACTATCAGGTATATTTGAACCTGAACAAGTTCTCGTTCTTATTCGAGGCAGTCTGAACACACCTACATGGTACATGTAAATCCTGTCAAAACAGAAAATGTACCTCAATGCTGTTCATTGGAGGTCCTCCAGGTAACCCAATGCACATGGAAGCACTGTCGTCGTCATAGACGATGATGATTCATGGTTAAGACCACTCCATGAACTTCACACTGAGAAGCATATTCAGGGACAATCACGATGCATGGTGATAATACTAGTCTGCGGTCACAGACCTTTTTTGTTTTTGCATAGAGCATAATGCAAAGTCGGAAGTACTGATGCTTGATTCACTCATGTACTGTGGCTGCTTCTTTAGAGGTGTACTCCAGGGGTAGTCTGCTGGGCAAACCCTTCACTCGAGTTAAGGGTCTGAATGTGCAGCCTACTCATGCCTTGTGTACTGAAGGCTCTCTCTCGCTCAGGTATTGGAACAGCAAGTTTTGTATGTGCTAGTCTTTGTGTTGAGGCACACTTGTTTATCAAAGTTCCAATCAGGGTCTGTGCCTGCAGACTACTCCAGGGGGGCGTTTCATGACAGGATTTGTCAAACGTTTCATCCGACAAGTACTGTTTTATCCAACAGTTACCATGGTATCAGTGACTCTCAGTCAATCGTTCTCAAGTAAAGTCGTCAGACCTGACAACTTGTCGAATGAAAATGTTGATGGGCCCTGTTGCATAAAAGTTACCATTATGGTAACTTTGCCATCCAATGGTAACTTGCATGGAATCCTTGATTCTGGTTGGCTGTTGCTCATCCTTTACCATGGTAGTTTACATTGGAGGGCAAAGTTACCATAATAGTAACTTTCATGCAATAGGCCCAGGCTGAAAAATAATATGATTTGAAAAGATACAGAAAAATCAGACAAACAAAACACTGAAAATTTGATCAAAATCAAACAATAACAAAGTTATGACATTTTAAAGATTAGCATTATTTCAGTGAAACTGTTCTTTGCATGTCTTCATGAATATTCAATGAGCAACCTGATATCATATTCCTACTCGTTCTTTTGAATTTTATTTCAAGAAATTAGGTTCATTCACATTTTGTCCTCAGAGAATTCAAAATAAGAATTAATATTTTCGTACTGTATTGGATAGAATAATGTGTTACATCGATATTCACTGCTGCAACTTGTGTATTATAAGGGAGACATATACATGTAATACACACACATTTGAAAAAATGAAATATTTCATGACTTCATTCATGTACAGTACATGTAATAACATAAGAAAAGGAAAGTGGGGCCATAACATCTTCAGCCCACCTGATAATTATTCATGACGATATGCATATAAAGTGCTTTCACAAATCATTGTTCCACTTTAGAATTCAATAGATAGCTTTGCATGGAATAATTTTCCTGGTATCGCATCGCAATTTGCTCCACATTTTTTGAAAGACTGCTACGCATTATTAAAGTCTTTTGTATAGCATATTTTTACACAGGACTGTACATTACTTAGTTGAGAGCTTTTCTCTAATGACCAAAAATGCTCTTCAAATTTGTAAAGCAAAATTATTCCCTGGCTTTGTTACATGTATTTTTAAAAACATCAGAGATCTGTGAATTTTACTCTATCGGTATTTAATTAGATGTATCTGTATTTTCAGCCTGGAGTAACCCTTTTAATTTGACACAGAGTATGAGTCAAGTCTTCACGCTCGACAACCGAGTCTGTGTTTACAGACTAGGGATACTCATCCCAACAGTTATAATACACATTGCAAAAGCCAAGGAGTGAAGCCTACATGTAAAGGGATGGGGAAGGTTTACATGTACAATGTAGGTCTCCTTCCTTATGAATGGGAGGGGTTAAATTCAGTACCCCTTCCCTCTCTTTCTACTCCATGTAACATACAGAACCAACACATTGTACTTTTTTTTTGAATAATTAATGAAGAATTATTTATTTTGAAGGAAAATTCAAATAGCCTGCATGTACAGAGGTATGAAAGTATGTCTTCCACCCTTCACAGACAGGATAATCAACATGAAATTTTACTTAGGCAGTGTTTATGCTTCCACTTTTCAGGCCAGAATCAGCGTTTCCATACGTGATTAGTCCAAAACACGGTTGCGTCCATGCTTACTTTCATTTAAATGACATTTCAAAACGCTGATCGTAAACTCGCAGAAAGGTGCGTTTGTAAACGTTTGACCACAATCAGGCTTTCTGGGGAAGTATTATAAACAGAACCGCGAACTTAAACGTGTTTAAATGATGTCATTTGGTACATGCTTCCGGTGAAATCCGCGGGCAAATACAGTCGCATTGCTCCATGGAATTACCTCTCATCTCCCTTGTTACATTTGCATGTGTGCTTCCAATTTGTCATCACGATGAATGTTAAGGGATTTATTTAAAAAAAAAACCTGGGGTGGTATTCTGAGGTCATTTTATCTCTAAAATATTTTATTTTATCTCTTAAAATGAAATTGTATTCTGAGATGACATTTTAATCTCTCCGATAAAATTTCAAATTTTATCTTGCCTATAAATTTCATGTTGCGTATCCATCAATGATACGCAACAGAACAGTGCCTGCGTAGACATATCCATCGCGTATCTGGACATTGCAACACGGATGTGCTTGCGCCCATGCTATTTTGAAGAAAAATATAAAATAAACTTAAAAGAGGGTAGGGGCTATTTTATCTCCGCGACTTTGATTTCATCTATATTTCTAGGTTAATTAACCCCAAATGTTGACATGAAAATGAAGAAAAAAGTATATTTTTATTGAGAAAAACACCTTAAAGTTATTCCTGTACGGAAGTAGGAAGTATTTCATAAGACTTTTCTTGACTAATATTGTCTTTGAAATGATGCTTGAAAAGATGCGATGCAGACTTCGAAAAAAAAAATTAGAGTATTGTCATTTTTGTAAAAAGAAATCTCTGTAAAGACGGGCTTGCGTATAGTGCAAGCGTATTTGAAGTCAATAAATTGATGCATTCTCACTCCTTTGCCACACCTCCTGGTGGAATGAATTTCCATTGGTTGAGTGACATGAGAGAGCTATAAGAGCGCGTTTCTAATTGGATATTGATTAAAAAATAGGTGTGTCTTACAGAAATACAAATTAAAATGAAGATAAAATTGTTCTCAGAATACCAATTCGGAAAGATTTTAAGGGTATTTTATCTCACTGATTTGAACGTAGATAAAATATTTTATTTTATCTGAGATAAAATGGATCTCAGAATACCACCCCAGGAACATACATGTAATGAGGAGACATCGCCAGATGCCCAAGGAGCATATTAAACAAATAGATGTTTTTGTTTTTTTTATTATGTATACACTTTAATATTCTTTATTTTTTCTCACTATTATCTTCACCATGGTGGAAATTATATGGCTATGTCAATTAGCTCCATGCAATGACTAAAATATCGGAAATTGTTCGATGTTTAAATAACAGTCGACGTACCTTCCCCATATTCTATAACACTCGCAAAAAAAAACCTCTCGAAAAAGGGCACGCCCAATTTGACCTCGCTTTCCTGCTCAACGAAAATTGCGATGTGAAGCCAGCCGGAGTTCGTGATTTCGCCTATGAAAAGTTAAGCATAAACAGCACTCCCAGAACCACGTTTACGATCGGCGTTTTGAAACGACGTTTGAAAACGCTGATTATGTCCTCGCAATGGAAGCATACATGTAAACACACCCTTAAATGTGTTTCACAAAGAACTTGAAAATCAGATACATGTACATGTACATGTAGGCAAAACATCTGTTTTTTAACATTCCTACATCACATAAAAAGGGGGGAAAGTAAAATGACAAAGAGAGTGAAAATAGAAGTTAAAGAACATAATTTGCTGTGTATTTCTACATATCACCCCTATACTAATTAATTTCAATAAAAAATAGGTTGTATTGCCTCCCTCCCCCATATTCATACCCAGGTGCCCCCCCCCCCCCCCCCCCCGACAACACTTTGTCATTGCACAAGGCAATTTGGCTGTAAATTGCTTACATACATGTACATGTACATAGCAATCATTCCTCTGTTCTAAATATGACTTTTAAGAGTAATACTCGCGTAAAGAAATCACTGTACATCCATTTAAATTAGGCCTGAGTGATGTCAGAATTTTTTTGTTCCGGAATCCGCCAGTGTTACGGCGGTTGGAATCCGGTATCCCGATAAATGAATTCACGAACGGTGAAGTACAAAGAAGTCATAGATTATACAATATTGATTTCATTTTTAAACAAATATTCATTAAAAAAAAAGAATATATTATAAGACTGGAAAAAACTTCCCGATGTTCACGTGGCCATCTTCTTCTCTTTGTTAGTAGTTAAGATACAAATAAATGAAACATTTATGATTTTATGCAATAACATAAAGGAAAGTAGGGATGTGACGTCATGAGAATGAATATTCATGACGATGTGCATACAACTGTTTTCACAAAATAATGATAAACTTTAAAATTCAATATTTGTTATCCGATTTTGATGAAATTTTCAGCATTTTGCTTTGTGAAATTTACTCTATTTATTTAGATATAAATATTTTCAGCCTGGACCATCCCTTTAAAGAGAATGAGAGTTGATAGAGCTGTGGTCTCACGATCCCGCCAACCCGGGTTCAAACTCAAGTCAGTGCGCTGGCCTTCTTTGGCAAGGCATTTATCCTCCTTACCTGGACCTCAAGCATTCAAGTCCTCTGGTTGCTTACTTCCAAGCATTCATCCTTGGCTATTTACAAAATAATGTCTGTAGTATGCCGAGGGATTTCATTATTCAAATGCATGTAGTTCTTGGCAAGATTATTAATTTCAAATTTTTTTTAATACATTTTTTTCTAACTACATGTACATGTAGTTTGCTATTCCTGGCAGGTGTTTCATAAAGCAGCTTCATAACAATAACTAACAAGTGACTTCACTAACGACTGATGATCCTTTCTTAAGAGCTAATCCACACCAATGAAAATTAGAAATAAACAAATTCCTAAAGGCCACCGCACACCTTACGACTGTTCGCGATCCGATTTTGGAACAAATCGCAATTTTGCTCATTTTCTAAAAATGTGAATGGAACATATCATTTTATTTGAGGATAGAATTAATTGAAAGAATACCAATATAACCATTTTGAAAGATTGCAAGCCTCTATTTTGGAGTAAAGGCCAAATTAGTTTCAAATCGTAGCCAATCGTACGACTGCTATGACGTCATTACGACTACATGTAGATATTAAATTTGCTTTTATTGTAAGAAGGATGATAGCATAGTCACAAATTTGAACATAGGTATTCGTAAGATGGTTTCGAACATTACACAGTAAGATATTCCAAGTCTCAATATTAGCATCAAATTCTACTACTGTACGTATATTCAAAAATTGAGTCGCAGACCAGTCGTAAGGTGTGCGGTCGCCTTTACATGCCCTTCTTCTATTTTATGTTACACCCATCTGGGGCATGTTGCATAAAAGTAATAATATTATGGTAACTTTGCCATCCAATGGTAACTACCATGGTAACAGTGCTCATCAGCCAATCAAAATCAAGGACTCCTTGAAAGATACCATTGGATGGGAATGTTGCCATAATATTATTTGTTAATGCAATGGGGCCCTGGTGCAGTACTTGAAGCTGGCATGCAAATAGGGATACTGACCCTGCTTTTAATAGCCACTGGGACTTCCCCATGACACGTGTATTGTGCAATACAGATTGGGATCATCACTCAGGAAGTGTGTACAAATACATACTGTAGTCCTACATACATGTAGACTGCAGTACACATACATGTAGGCCTACATTGTAGGTGTTATTAGATACATGAATTCATTAAGTCAACCATCAATTTGTATCATTCACATTATTTTCTTAATCTAAGTTCTATTTTAAATTAATTTCCTATTATTGCAATTGGGCTTAATGAATGTTCATTCACTTACCCTGACTTTTCACTTCTTTTCCTGTCATCAAGAAAAAAAAATATGTGCACAGTGCACACAAATAACAGCATAATACAGTATTCTACAAATGACCTCCAAAATAATGTACATAGAATTGGTGTAAAGCTGGATAAAGGAAAGTAAATAAGGAATGCATACAGATGATAGACTACATGTACATATGGATAAACATTATTAAAGGGATGGTCCGGGCTGAAAGTATGTATAGCTTAATAAATAGAATTCACTGAGCAAAATGCCGAAAATTTCATCAAAATCGGATAACAAATAACAAAGTTATTGAATTTTAAAGTTTAGCAATATTTTGTGAAAACAGTCGTCATGAATATTCATTAGATGGGCTGATGATGTCACATCTCCACTTGTTCTTTTGTATTTTATCATATGAAATTAGGTTTATTCAAATTTGTTCCTCCAAGAACTAGAAAAATTGGATTGCCAACTGAATAGTGCATTAGATATTTATTGCTGCAACTTATTTCATTATAAGGGATACATATTATTCACACAAGTATGAAATAATGAAAAAAATATGATTTTATGTAATAACATACAGAAAACGAAAAGTGGAATTGAGGTAAAGAATGCATACAGATGATAGACTACATGTACATATAGATGAACAATAAGACATCAGAAGTCAAAACACCTAATTTTTACTGCAGACACTGCTGAGATTTTCATTCGTAATAGCAGAAAAAATTGCAGGAATGCTCTTTTCTTTTACTGGCCAAATGTCATAGTCTGTGATTCTGGTAGGAAGATCTTGTCTTGTTCTACAAACTTGTGTAACCTACATACATTGGGATTTCCTCAGGTAAAGCACATGACCACTAAATATCAAAGGCACTACTGTATTTCCTGTTCATGAAATCATCTCGACATGTACCATCAGACTTTGTCAGGATACTTGGAAATATCCATTAAAGGGAAATTCCATGAACTACAGGACATTTCCCAAAACATCATTTTTGCTCTATACTGTACAGTAAAAGTTATAAATGCAAAGGGGTCTCATATTACAGACATGAAACATTTTGGCCCAAACTATCTTCTTACATTAGAATCCAAACCATATAAAAAAAAATATGGAACTGGTCAATTCCAGCCAAAAGTTGCAATTTTCCATTTTTAAAAATGTCTTTTCTGAGCAATTTTGTTTATACTGTTTATAAGTATACAGTTTAAGGTTTACAAAAGCACATTTATATTTACTATACCCTGATTCATTCATAAAATACACAATGTGCACTCTGTTGCACTTTGGTACTAAGATTTCATAGAAAGTGTACAACTTTCACCCATCTCTGGCTCCTGGCATGCAAAGGGTGCTGATGAAAAATAACACTGTCCATGTGACCTCCAAGCAGTAATTTACCATTAGCTGTATTGTTTTACATGCTACAGTGAAACGGTGAGGCACAAAATACATTTCAATGTGTGTATATTCGATGTCCCATAAGTCACAGTTTTGAGCATTAAGTTTACCTCATATGCTGCCATAGACTCCTGCAGACAAGCATTGGACTTTTTTATCTACTACAGTACATGCTTGCATCAACAAAGCAAGCTGCATCTGCATTGGACTTGAAATAGCTGTACTGGGGGGACATACATTTAAGTCCCATAAGTCACAAGTCCCATAAGTCACATATACAGTTCGTAAACCATGCCACCTTAAAGCTGTCCATGACAGCAAAGAGAGAGACAAGAATGCTTAAAAGCTGGAGGGCAGTCTGCTGACTGTCAGAAAAAAACAGTCAGAATATCATAGGCAGTGCATGGGAACAAAAAAAAAACTTGCAATGTGTGCACAGCCCAGAAAGAAGGAGAAAACTGAATATGATAGCTAAAATGCAAAGCTGAGTACAGGTGAATTGGGTTTGCTTCACCCTAGCTTTTATTCATTTTTTAGGTCCAGATCAATCTCTTGGTTTTCTTGTCCCTTAGAGTATGCATCCACTGTTTTACGTATGATGTGAACTTGGTATATAGTCCCATGGAAACTTGACCTATTGCAATGTCCCATCAGTCACAAATTTTGTAGTTGAGGGACCCTCTGGATCCTGTCAAAATAAGAGCACCAGTCCTCAGATGCATAAGGCTACCATGAACAGAGCTGTTAAAAAGGCACATACAGCACTCCCTACCAGCCCCTGTAAATGCCAAAAAGTTGTTCAGAAGCTTGCAATCAAGTTTTCTCAGATTCATTCCTGCCGCCTGTCAATAGAAACATGCGCATATAGAGTACCGAAGTGTGACGTCACGATGTCATGACATCGAATCGGCTGGTTCTAAACTGAATCGCAGCTGCACAATCGTCTATACACATTTGTATTTGCAAAAATGGTGATGTGTGTTGTCCCTGGTTGTTACCATCATTCTGAGAGTCGTAACAAGGCACCGTTTCATAAAGCTATTAGTAACTTAAGAGCGACTTTAAGAACGACTGGTGATCCTTGTGGTAAATGTTATCACAAATTGGCAATGTTTTAGCGTGTATAAAGAAAGGATCACCAGTCGTTCTTAAAGTTGTTCCTAACTTACGAACAGCTTTATGAAATGGCCCCGGGTTCTTTTGTTTAGAACCAGGCCGCCATGAAACCATGGCCCTCTGGTTCTTTTGTTTAGAACCAGGCCGCCATGACACCATGGCAACTGACGTCATTGCTTCAGTACTCTATAAATGATGATGTCCTTACAGGCATTCTGAATTTCTATGAAAGAGATGGCATATCAACCCAAGCAGCTCGCAAAAAAGAATTTGTGATAGGGTTCACATGCACCCCCATGATATATTTTTTAACCAACTTTTTTGTATTGCCTGAAGTGTATAGTTAATGAATCTTGATGTTCCCTTTGCCAAACCATGTCCCATGGGGTTCCAAATTGGCAATTTTTGGCGGCCATCTTTGATTTTAATGAAAATCAATTATTTTCATATTTTTTGCACAGACAATGGTAAAATTTTCCATGTAAATGAATACGCTTTTTACTATACAAGTATATATAGTAGAAATCAATTGCAATTGTTTCTAGACAGTTCAGTTAATAATTTTTAAAAAAGGTAAGAATTTATGCCAAAATTTTCATGTTTTTGTCAAAAATTTGCAGGTGCACTGATATCTGTTTTATCATAAACATCAACAACTAATGAAAAATATCAGCATTCGACACGAAAGAGAATATATTAACGAGAATATTGATATGCTTCATGGCAGTAATAATGTGTTAATTTGCTTACATGTAACACACTGAAAAGGTAACTTTCTTACCATACTGTACGAGACAGATAGAGAAAAGCAACATTTATTTGTCCCATCTGTAACAATTATGTCCTATCATTATGTCCCATCAGTCACAATGGAAAGTGTGTACATTCTTATTCTAATTGTCCATTGTTCATCTCTTTGCTAATTATTTATGATTGTAATTGTTTATTGATTATTTTGTACTTGTTTGATTACAGTTCTTAAAGCCTGCTGACAAGTTAAGAAGCTTTTTTTTTTTGGGGGGGGGTTAATGTTCCCTTTATATACATGAAGTGCATGAAAAGAAGTTTCTGCCCTTTGTTGAATTTATTTCTGACACAATGGCATGAATTATTAAAGGTGTCATCTTATTAGGGAATATTTTTTCATGCTGAAATTAAGTTTGACTTAAAAAGTCATTGAGAGGAAATGTAAATTCCATGAAATGAGATAGGGTCCCATCAGTCACATTCACTTGTCCCATAAGTCACACACGATTGCACACAACTATTGAAACAAATGAAATTAATCAAGTCCAATTCAAGTACTGTTAGTGAGCCCTATCACTGGTTAATCTCCAAGCCCAAATCTAAAAACATTGTCATAAAACTGAGATAGTTATGGCACTTTGAACAAAAGAGCTCAATTTGTGTGGTCCATCGACGTCCCATAAGTCACAGTGACATTTCTGAAGATCTAGCACCCTATGCAACCAAGCTGAAAGCATACATTTTTGTATATAGTAAGTTTCAGCATTCTTCTTACAGTTTAATAAAGTAAATCCAGGTTTGTGCAGCTACTATTCCAGATATGCACTTCCGTTACGTGGAAAAAAGTATCAAATGTCCCATAAGTCACAATGGAATTGACCAACTGCACACTTTTTTAATGAGATACAGTGTAAAGAAAAGATGGAAAAATCTTAAAGGGGAATCCAGCCTTGGCCATAAAATGTTGTGTTGGGAAGGAGAAAAATAAATTAAACAGAATGGTGAAAGTTTGAAAGAAATCGGACAAGCAATAATAAAGTTATAGCTGCTTTAAAATTGAGATAACTAATACTATGTAGATTTCAAATTGGCAACTGAGTAAGTAAATTATGACAAGGGGCAAGGACAACTTTCCCACAGGCCATGTACTTTATTATCAGGGATTTGTGGTTTTCTCCTAAGTACCCATTCCCCTGGGGCAGTAATCTAAATATAACCCAGGTAGTATATTGTTTAATGTCCTCATGAAAGAAAAATATAATGTGAAATAAAACTTTTGGGAAAAATGACATTTTAGCCATAATATGTATTGGAGTACATGGAAGAGTAGTCCTTGCCTTACATCACTATGACATCCCCTATGCGGCCAATTTGAAGTCTCCATGGGTATAGTGATTACCAATATTTACAACATTCAAAAATTCATAACTTTCTTGTTCTTTGTCCAATATTGTTCAAATTTTCACCTATCAACTTGTCTGATTTTTCTTTTCCTTATAAAAACAAGCTTTTATTTGGGTTGAATTCCCCTTTAAATTTGAAGTCGTGGACAAAATGTTACCCAAGTGGCACATATTCTTCTTGTAAACAGTGATGTAACATATCATCTCACATTATATGGAAATGTCATTTCATATCAAACAACAAAAACATTCAGGGAATAGAGGCACAACTTGAGAGTTCACACTGACGTACATGTAAGGCCAATAAAAATATTGTTTTGGAGTAACAGGTCGTTGAAACTAGGGAGGTGTTTTGTTTTTTGTTTTTTGATCTGCATCCATGATACATGTACATGTACCACTATTTACATGCACATACATGTACACTTGCTCTTACACCCACACTTATACGGTTTATTTCCAATTACATGTAAATGCCAATTCATCTCATTACCAACTCATCTACTATCATTTGGTCTATCATCAATTCATCCACTATCCACATGATTTAATTGCAATTTCGTCCACTCACCATTTCGTCTAATAACCAGTTGGTCCAATAGCCATTTCGTCCATAAACCATTCGGTCTAATTGGGCGAAATGAATGAAAAGAAACTGGTTATTTGATGAAATGGTCATAGACGAACTGGTGATTAGATGAAGTGATTATTGGACCAAATAGTTGTTAGTTGAAATTTTGATGAACGAAGATCGAAGCCAAAATAAAGCCTTCCTGATATTCAATGTGGTTGAAAATCAGGTTAAAGATCGATGCTTCTATAAAAGGAATTGATTCGGGTGCAAAAGTGCACTAGGGCCAAGATCCACCCAGCACTAGCGTGCACCTACATGTAGCGAGACCAGGCTTCTAGGCGCTGCAGCGGCAATGTTGAGCGGCGGCTCCAAGTTCCAGGACCAAGTCTGAGTTCAAGCCGGGTTTTCCTTCCGAGCCCCAACATTATACATAAATCAATTTCAGCTGGTGAGGGTTACCAAGCCCTTCTGGGTTGAGCTTTGATTCTCATAAACTTTACAAGCCAGGTTCAGACCGTGGTGATGGTAACAAGCTACAGGACTACCCAACGCAGACATACATGTACACTTGAATGGTAAGGCACCCTACATGTAAGTACCGCAGCACGCTTGCGAACATTCACTCCTGAAAACGTCAAGTCTACTCTGCTGCTCCTGCTACTACTCCACTTGCCGACTCAAGCCAGCATCTCTCATCTACTCAAGCCTCTAATCCTGCCTACAACTCAGCTTTCCATTCCTACTGGTTTACAGTCATTTTAAAGGTCAAGTCCACCCCAGCAAAATGTTGATTTGAATAAAAAGAGAAAAATCAAACTAGAGTAACACTGAAAATTTCATCAAAATCGGATGTAAAATAAGAAAGTTATGACATTTTTAAATTTCGCTTATTTTTCACAAAACAGCGATATGCACAACTAGGTGAGTCAGTCGATGATGTCCATCACTCACTATTTCTTTTGTTTTTTATTGTTTGAATTATACAATATTTCATTTTTTATAGATTTGACATTAAGGACCAACTTGAGTGAACCATATAGTAATTAAACAATGCTAATTCAACACTTTCAGGGAGGAATAAATTGTTGTATCACTTGACAATGAGGAGAAAATTAGAATATTTCATATTTCATATAATAAAACACAAAAAAAATAGTGAGTGGATGACGTCATAGTCTCCTCATTTGCTAGACCAAAAGCTTCAGTCTCTGTATTTTGGTTGTTCCGCTGAACTACGTTGGCTCCACTCACCATACATAGACTGAAGGGGATGGGGCCCCGTACCTACAGCCAACGTATAGTGAACTAGCGTTTTATAGATCGCGATTTAAAACTGTTTTTTAAGCAAAATTGAAAGTTTCATGGTTTCCATTATCAGGGAAATATATATAACTTAAGTAATTGCATACCTTGGGCCGGAGTTATTGAAAAAAATCCTCTGGATGATTGAGAAATCTGTCATCTAAGACATTTTCACCTGACCTGACGGTTTTTCTTGCAAGTTGCCATCTTGAATGACGTCATTGTCGTTATTAACTTAATGTCTCGAATCGATATATCGCGATTATAACTAGTACTCGTACTAGTATAACTAGTATCGTTTATCTTCGGTTTCGTTCGCATATGGAGCAGATCGTATAATATCGAAAGCAATATCGATATCACATTTGTGATTGTTGACGTTCGTTTGTAAATATTTTATAGTTTGGCTGCCATTTTGACCATTTTTATCGTGTTCAACCCAATTAAACATCGGTAAAGTATATTTTTCATGCCTTTTTCATCTATATCGTTTAAAGTATTTAAATGTTGGAATATCATCAATTAAAAGTTTGTTGTTTATACATCCTTAGATTGTAAATTCGATGTGTAAAATTACATCAAACTTTGGACTGTGAATTGACAAAAGGGAGGGAATGAGAACACATGCGAGCCCACACGTACACCCTACCGTCGGTAAATGGGGATTACAGTAAAATGTCAGAAATTGTTGAATAAATCCCCAGAAACGACGGTTATTCCTGTCTACTCATTTGCATACCAGCCAGGATGTGCATATAACTGTTCTGTGAAATTAAGCGAAACTTTAAAATGTCATAACTTTCTTATTTTACATTTGATTTTTATGAAATTTTCAGTGTTATGCTTGTTGGATTTTATCTTTTTATTCAAATCAACTTTTTGTTGGGGTGGACTTGTCCTTTGAGGAGTTCACTCATTCGAAAAGAATACTCTACTTCCCAACCTCCACTTTCCATTTCACCTCCATTTCTACCCACTTCTATCTCAGTCCTTCCTGGACTTTACACATGGTGAACCACTGTACCATAAACCACTTCCGCGATTGTTCATACCACCATGCAAACTTTCAAACATCATCTGAATAGGAAATGTGTGCTGTAAACGCGCGCGCACTCTAGCTTTTCAGAACGGAGGTGCGCGGAGCTCGTACCAAAATCGACCTAGAATTTCACTTTCCTATATTCTATATGAATTATGGAAGGTATTCTCGGAGGATCTTTTTTCTCACCGATACCGCACAGGTAAGCAAATTTTGATTACTTCTTGCTTTCCGTCAAAATCTTACGAGTTAGTGTCGATATGGCATCGTGTTCGTTGGAGTTTGTAGAATCTATCGCAACTAGACAGGAATAACCGTCGTTTCTGGGGATTTATTCAACAATTTCTGACATTTTACTGTAATCCCCATTTACCGACGGTAGGGTGTACGTGTGGGCTCGCATGTGTTCTCATTCCCTCCCTTTTGTCAATTCACAGTCCAAAGTTTGATGTAATTTTACACATCGAATTTACAATCTAAGGATGTATAAACAACAAACTTTTAATTGATGATATTCCAACATTTAAATACTTTAAACGATATAGATGAAAAAGGCATGAAAAATATACTTTACCGATGTTTAATTGGGTTGAACACGATAAAAATGGTCAAAATGGCAGCCAAACTATAAAATATTTACAAACGAACGTCAACAATCACGAATGTGATATCGATATTGCTTTCGATATTATACGATCTGCTCCATATGCGAACGAAACCGAAGATAAACGATACTAGTTGTACTAGTACGAGTACTAGTTATAATCGCGATATATCGATTCGAGACATTAAGTTAATAACGACAATGACGTCATTCAAGATGGCAACTTGCAAGAAAAACCGTCAGGTCAGGTGAAAATGTCTTAGATGACAGATTTCTCAATCATCCAGAGGATTTTTTTCAATAACTCCGGCCCAAGGTATGCAATTACTTAAGTTATATATATTTCCCTGATAATGGAAACCATGAAACTTTCAATTTTGCTTAAAAAACAGTTTTAAATCGCGATCTATAAAACGCTAGTTCACTATACGTTGGCTGTAGGTACGGGGCCCCATCCCCTTCAGTCTATGTATGGTGAGTGAAGCCAACGTAGTTCAGCGGAACAACCAAAATACAGAGACTGAAGCTTTTGGCCTATATCGCAACATGCATTTCCGGGTTTCGAATGTCGCATGAACATGCATGAAATTGCTAAGTTTCGATAATTTTTTATCGTTACTTGAGCGATCGCCATCGGATCACTAACCAAGACCATTTCCCGCGTAGACAATGCGACCAGATATCGTTATCGCTATCGATACTTCCGCACGCGGTCCAAAGGAATTATTTTGGCGACCAAGTAGTCATGACGTGATCTGCGCGATCGACCAATCAGCAGTCTCCGAATCGCTGTGCGGAGATGGTCTATCCGTTGTAACAAGTTTAATAGTCTAGATCTATGGACAATTTGCCACTGTGCTAAAATTTCTTCTTTTTTTTGTGCAATATTGCTTAACCTTAACTAGCATTTTGGGTACTTTGCTCTTAAAGTCTTATCTTATTAACATTCCTTACAAAATTCAAAGCTCATTCAACAATTTGACTGTCAGAGTTGAATTGGCCAAGTCAGGCAGCGAAGAAAAAAAAAAGAGTTGCCGAGTCCAGCTGATCTAATCGTCAGTCACCATCGGCATCAGTCAACTTGTCTTGTTGCAATGCCAGTGACGTTCTCCTCATTCACAAACAGAAAGTGAGATACCACTAAGCCTATCATCACTGGAAATAATGTTTTTCAATTAAACAAGAAGCACCAGATACAAATCACACTCAAATACAAAGGCAATGCAATGAATGGCACTTATGACTTTTTTTAATAGGCGAGTTCAATGCAAATCGACTCATCCAAATCTCTATTGAAAATACACACACAAAATGGCGACTTTCACAGTGACATCATATGCTGAATATTGAACATTTTAATCATGAACTGTGACTACTTAAGACTACTCTGATACCTCTCATTAACGGAAAATATATTTCACATCTCTCTAAAATATCAACAATCTCATAATTTACCTTGAAATGCTCTGAACTGGGTGCTAAGTATAGATAAACATCAGCTATCGGAGGTTCGTCGGGGGCTCTTTTTTCAGGACCTGCGAGCGAATTAGTCTATATGACGTCATAGTATTGTTTCGCGGAGTTCGACTGAGGGCGATAGAGTGAAAAATGTGGAAAAGATTCGCCGCCTCTTCTCGAATCCGTCGACGATCGATATATCCGGGTCAAAAGGGGGCAAAAGGGCTACGAAGAATGGGAAGATTTATAGATGGAAACATTTCCTTCTCTGGCTTTTAAATTGATAAATAAAAGAAAATTACACACGTCAACATTACTGCACACATCGTATATAAATGTATTTAAAAAAAAGAAAAAATCACTAACAGACATTACAAATAAAGAGGCGATGTATATATTTCTTTCGTAAATACTCCAGGCATAAATATTTACATTTGAGAATGGTACCCTCCAGGGACCTATCCACGGAGGATTAGTCTATTGTCACTGGGGGTGCTAATGACAATAGACTAATCCTCCGTGGCCAGGTCCATGATGGTACCCTCCTTGAAGGTCAAGTCCACTCCAGAAAAATGTGGATTTGAATCAGAAGAGAAAAATCAAACAATAACACTGAAAATTTCATCCAAATCGGATGCAAAATAAGAAAGTTATGACCAGTGGCAGACCGTGACCCGGAGGAGACAAAGCATTGGAGGGGCACATCATTGTTCACAAATAATACAGTGCCCCTCCAATGATTTGTCTCCTTCGGGTCACGTTCCGCTACTGGTTATGACACTTTAAATTTTCGCTTAATATGTGTATGCACCACTCAGTGACATGCAAATAAGATAGTAGTTGATGATGTCTCTCACTATTTTCTTTTGTTTTTCATTGCTTGAATTATACAATATTTCAATTTTTACAAATTTGACAATCAGGATCAACTTGACTGAAACATCAAACGTTGAACAATGGTAATTCCACATATTCAGCGGGAGGATTTAATATTTGTTTCACTTGACAATGAGGAGAAAATTAGAATATTTCATATTTCATTTAATCTAATAAAAAGAAATAGTGAGTGAATGACATCATTAGTCGCCTTACTTGCATGCCGAACAGGATGTGCATAATATGACTGTTTCAGTTTGTGAAATTAAGCGAAATTTAGAAATGCCTTCATAACTTTTTTTAACATCCAGCTTTGATGAAATTTCCATATTGTTCGATTTTTCTCTTTTTGTTCAAACCAACTTTTATTGAGGTGGATTTGTCCTTTAATTAAAACTTAAACCACCACCATCACCAACAACAATGACTTATTAATCGTGAGAGTGGGAAATCGTTGTTAGTTGGTGATTTTTTTTTTGAATAAAGATATTCTGCGGAAGGCCTTGAAAGGATAAGTTCCGTTATTATTTTCAATAAAGTCGCCGGGGGGGGGGGCAAATTCCATTATTGGGCACAAGCATGGTAGCAATTTTGGACAACTTTGGGGAAAAGATGGCCCATGTCTTCTGCATGCCCCAAGCCTCAAATGAGCTGCGTCAGACAGATTCTATAATAAACTATGAATATCAATTTATTTCGGTTCTATAAATCAGAAAATCGGACTTCTGATTGCATGTTTGCAAAAAGACAAATATCAATGGGTGATTCCAAGTCTGGTGTTGGTGTTGGCGTTGGTGTTGGAATTTGGATTGCTTCCCCTAGCTCCAAAACCTAGTGAGTTGGTAAAACTGATCCAGATCACACTATTGACATCTCAACAACTAGTGAATTACTTTTCAGAACCATCTTCAATTTATGTTTGGTGTTTTGTGTTCAATTGTCCTAACACCAACACCGAAAGGTCAACACTGAACTTGAAATCACCCAATGAGATATTGGATCAGTTCTTTCATTTTCATATAGTTTCATAATAAAAGTTTTCATGAAACAGACTGGGAAAGAATACTGCGTGGTAACAACGAAGATCGAGAAAATGCGGATCTATTCTTCACAATTAATGTAACCACCAGGGACTACACTTAATCTGGGGTGTTAAGAAATAAAGGGAGAGACAAAATAATGAAGATTTCGAGTATTAAAAAAAACATGCAGGCGTCATAATTATGAAATGGAAAGAAGGCAATTTTGGTTCCTGCCCTTGAATGAAAGAATGATTTTTTTATATTTTATACATGAACAAGCCCTGGAATGGCCCACTTCAGGTCTGAATATCAAAAAGTTTCAGCTCACGCTTCGCACTTGCAATATTTGATCATCATGGTCATGATTAAGTAAAGACTACAAAAATGTGATTCATGTGTTAATGTGTAATTCTAAAAAAAGGAAAAAAAAAAACGGTATGCGCTTGGCGCTTGCCTTAGATGACTATATTATGGTGATATCATCTTTATGAATTCTTAAAATATAGTCCTTAAATTTTCCTGTTTGGGGTCAATGTATACAAAAATTTCAGCTCGCACTTGGCGCTTACATTGTTTGTTTATATTATTACAAAAGTTTCAGGCTTATAATTTCCTCTTTTTTGGTTTGAATAAGAAAAAAATTAGCTCGCGCTTCGCGCTCGCATGATCTGATTTGTAAGATACATATCCGTTTAATTGCACAGTCCTTAAAATGTCTTTATTAGCAGGGGCGTAACAGGGGTCGGTGGCCAAAAATTTCCCGGTCATATCATGGTATGAGGGCGAAGCAGCTCAATGCATGATAAGTATAAAGAAAAAAAGAGGGGGCACAGCATGGCGCGCGCGGCAAAAAATTGCTTAATATAAGTCCCGAGCGAGCGAAGCGAGCGAGAAAAAAGGTCACCTTTTCACGAGACTCTAACTTTGAGATTGATTTTGACAAAGGTATTCCGAAAATAACATCATTTCTTTTTTGCTGTTGGTTGTAGAACTTTTTGGGGCCAGTGCTATGCGGATTGGGTCCGGGGCAGTGGCAGCACCAGGATTTTTTAACCTGGGGGGGGGGGGCAACACATTTTTCTTTGCCTATTTCACAAAATCGAGCGAGAAGCGTGAGCTAATTTTTTTCAATGTAGGCACTACTGACTTGAAAAGGACTAGCTGTTTGCATTGGATCTATCTCACCAAATTAAATAATGCGAGCGCAAAGCGCGAGCTAAAAATTTATGATATCCTGAGATGATAACTGGACGTTCTAAGCACTTTTTGTTATTATGAACTCGATGGTTATCTAACTGATCAATTGATGCGAGCGCGTAGCGCGAGCTGAAAATTTATGAATATTATGAAAATTAAGGATGTGTATCTAGCTAAAACGAAAAATGAAAACTGTAATCGCGAGAAGCATATTGACTCGAGCGCTGGATTTTTATGCCCATGTTAACAGATAATTTACTTATCTCAGTCAACAGTTACTGCGAGCGCGTAGCGCGAGCCAAATTTTGAATTTTGTACAGGCCTGAAAGTTTTATGTTGACATGTATTGTTGGGAGCGATACAGTGAATGAATGAGAAGATTTTCAAAATCTAAAGAAAAAAAAAGCTGTTTTGGAGCACTTTGCAGCTTTAGTAGGATGCTTATGACAACATTTACTACACATCTTTTTTTAATTTTCAAAATTTCGGGGGGGGGGGGGGCAAGTGGGAGTCAACTAACTGGGGTATGCTCCCGTGCCTTCCCATTGGTGTCGTCACTGGTCCGGGGCGGCGCCATCCAACTTTTTTCCCGTTCTTTATATTTTTCATTCCTCGGCAGCCCGGTCGTATCATTGTTTTTCTTCTTTTCACTTTTCTTCATATACTGATTTTTCAATTTGGCTTTTGGCTCTACCTTCATTTCCCGTTTCTTTTTGCCTCTTTCTCCCCCCCCCCCCTATTCTTGCATGCGTCATTGGGTCATATCTTTTGATTTTATATTCCTCTCTTAATTGTTAACCCTGCTAATATATTAGCATTTCAGGATATTTTGTACTTTCTTAAATGTTCTTTCGTACCTTTTCCCGCTTTCCTTCCATTTTCTCTATTCATGTTCTTTCGTTCTGTCCCCTTTTTAATATTTTTAAAAAACTTTTTCCAATTTTCCTCTTTTTCTTTCCCTTTCTCTCTTTTTCCTTTTTCCCCGTTTTTTTATTTTCCCGATGAAATCCGCCAGGGGGGCAGCTTGCCCCCCGCCTGTTACGCCACTGTCTATTAGATCAGGATACCTTGCAAGTGAGCGCACTTCGCGCACCCACTAAGTGTGACTCAAAATAGCTGGTGCCCCCCCCCCATGCCGTGACCCACGGTACGCCACTGCGCATATGTCGACTATATGTATAATAAACAAAGACAAAACAAAATTCAAATAAATTGAGGATTTAGTTAAAATAAATTGGAAATTAGTATCCTAAGCCTCTTTTGTAATTTATCACATAAATTTACAATATGTGTTTGAGTCAATTCCATGACGCCTCAAGGAAATTAGACTCCCATATATAAATATGGCCCAAGTTTTAGAGATCCGTTCCGCATACAGGGATACAGTCAAGGTGGACACCATGTCCTTTCTGGAGTAAGAAACAGACCCCGAAAAGGGGCATCTTCCTTCGATCTCAGAGTACCTTTACAAGTATAGTTGGTCACGTGTTCTTCACACTAAATGTCTCAAATTTTCTAGTTTCATGAGAGGGTAAACATACACCATACATCAAAAAGCACAGGGCTTTGAAAATTTTGATACCTTTTTCGTTGTACGCGCGAACATTATTGCCCAATCGTGAAAAACAATCCCGTTTTGAGTGCTTTTGTGGACGAGCAAATCAATCAGGGGGTGTCCAGCCTGTGATGACAGTACCCCTGGGAATATTACATTCTAAACAGTTTGTTGAATAAGATTAAGACTCATTAACATCGTCAGTTCACTAACTTGCAATCAATCAATCAATGTTCCTTGAAAATTCCATATCTTTCCCACTTTTCTTTAAATTTGATAAAGTTGACCATTTTAAATATCACATCTTTAGTCAGTTTACTTAAAATGAACACCATTTATTTAAATAAACTTATCCACGAGTGGGGGAAACTTAGTATAGTTTCGGGGGTTGCTCTCGAACGTGATATTCATGGCTAATACTCCATCCCCCCCCCCCCCCCTTCTGCCACCCAACTTTAATACACTGTACCATGTCTTTCGGTTTTTTTTAAAGTTTAATATAATTTGGGATATTGATCATTATCACCATCATCATCACTATCATCATAATCACCGACATCATCATAATCACCAACATCATCATCTCCATCACCATCATCACCAACATCATCATCATCCCCATCATCATCACTATCACCACCATCATCATCATCATCACTATCACCGTCATCATCATCATCATAATCATCATCTCCCTACATTTTGCAGATTAATTTCAGCGACTACACTGACCCAACATCAGCTTTAATTTGTTGTCAATAATAAATGTTAAATTCTATCACAATCTTTTTTTTTACATCTAGGACAATCAAATGCTATCATTTTAGTATCTTCATATAATAGCAAGGATAATGATGAACCCTCAACAACGTTATGCAATATGGATCGGAAACAGGCATTCAATTGCAGAAACACCCCCTCCTACCACCACAAAAAAACCTAATAAATAGAAAGAATGAAAGTATTGAAGAAACAAGGCAAACGCCAAGCGTTGTCTCGCCTGCATATTGCAGTCATGAAGAGACTGCATGTCAAAACTACATGTATGCTATATGACTTAGATGGACCTATGTTACGAGTTTGGCGATCCCACCTCGAAGCTATAGAAAGTTATTGTGTGTACAACACAGCAGTGCCAGTCATGGAAAGTTCATTGACCTTTGACCTTAATCAAATCCAACTCACATTCGAACTTGACCTGCACCTTCAAGAGATGGACCTCTTGTTTGAATTTGGCAATCCTACCTCGAAGATATAAAAAGTTATTATGTGTACAACAAAGCACAGTGCCAGTCATGGAAAGTTCATTGACCTTTGACCTTAATCAAATTAAACTCACATTTGAACTTGACCTGCACCTTCAAAAGATGGACCTCTTGTATGAATTTGGCAATCCTAACTCGAAGATATAGAAAGTTATTGTGTGTACAGCACAGCACAGTGCCAGTCATGGAAAGTTCATTGACCTTTGACCTTATTCAAATTCGGCTCACATTTGAACTTGGCCTGCACCTTCAAGAGATGGACCTCTTGAATGAATTTGGCGATCTCACCTCGAAGCTATAGAAAGTTATTGTGTGTACAACACAGCACAGTGCCAGTCATGGAAAGTTCATTGACCTTTGACCTTATTCAAATTCGACTCATATTCGAACTTGACCTGTGCCTTCAGGAGATGGACCTCTGGTATGAATTTGGTGATCCCACCTCGAAGATATAGAAAGTTATTATGTGTACAACACAGCACAGTGCCAGTCATGGAAAGTTCATTGACCTTTGACCTTATTCAAATTCGACTCATATTCGAACTTGACCTGTGCCTTCAGGAGATGGACCTCTGGTATGAATTTGGTGATCCCACCTCGAAGATATAGAAAGTTATTATGTGTACAACACAGCACAGTGCCAGTCATGGAAAGTTCATTGACCTTTGACCTTATTCAAATTCGACTCATATTCGAACTTGACCTGTGCCTTCTGGAGATGGACCTCTGGTATGAATTTGGTGATCCCACCTCGAAGCTATAGAAAGTTATTGGGTGTACAACACAATTGTTGACGACGACGACGACGCCGACACCGGAAATAGTGATACCTATGTCTCGCTCCGCTACGCGGGCGAGACAAAAAATCAGAATAATGCATAAATTAAAACTATTCATACATAAAATAATAAAACAAAGAAGATATTCCAGAAATTACAAGAGAACAATACACTGTATGTTGAAAAATATTCACAACTGTATTTTCACCAAATACAATATACATAATCAAAGATAACTTTTAAAGAGTCCCTTTTCATTTCAACATAGGATATATAGCTTCATACTGACCTTCCTGCACAAGAATATTGAGACACTCTTCATGTAACATTGGATATTTATAGGACAAACTATTCATATTACAACACATTGGTTGGAAAGTCAATGGACACATTAGCATGGATGGTGGGTACATTACGTAACCGATTGATTGCTAAATTATGAAATTCACATCTTGAAGTTTAATAGATTAATCTGCAAGCAAACTAAAATTCAACACTTTAAGAAACTTTACCATGTTTAGTGTGAAGACGAGTCTCCAGACCCTCTGGCCCATATTCTGAAGTCAGGTTTACCTTAGACCACGGTCTAACTCTGTGCTAAAATTATGGGAAGCCAAAAGTGTCAAAGTTGTATGTTTCTCATGTTTACTGTGCTCTTTCCTGACTCATCGATGGTGAAGACAATCATTTATTTATACTTCCTAGACAATTATGAATGATTTGAGAGCCAAATGAGCTGAAGTATGATATCTTTACTGTTAGTGACTTATGTAACAATTGGCTTTGTGTTGAATAGGGTTTAATAGCCACAGTACACGAGTAAATCTAGTCTCCCTACTTCAGACTCTTCATTATGCACTATAAACCCACAGGTCTGTGCCTGCAGACTAGGTATTACATGTAGATTGTGTTGTGTAACAATCTAAACCAGAACTTAACAGAATCCCATAAAATGGCTACCCAAGCGTTTGTATTTATGTTAACAAAAACAAATATGCACCAAATAATTCTGGTAAAATTGTGTCATTGCTGAGAAATTGACATAATAAGCATGTTATTCCAACAAGGTTTAATATTTGTTTTCCAAGCAATAATATTACACTGTCCCACATGTGCCCAATCTGTGTTGGCAAACTCCAGTGTGGTTTACAGCTGAGATTCCATGATTACACACAGTTGCATGCAGGTTTATGCAAATGAACCAGAACTATCTCTTGCATGACATATGGGGTGTTGCAAGAAACTTGCGATCCATTGCAAGTCTATTTTTGGTCCCTAAATCAATCACATGTCTTGCAATTAAATGCAAATTAGTGATTGCTTGCTAATCTGCTCCTAGAATCAAGTTTCATCTGATTTGCTATAACAAACGTTGATCTATCAGATGTAAAATTGCAACAAAATATTTGCAATTGATCGCAAATATTTTTTTGCAACACCGCCATAGAGACAATTAACCTTCAATACCTGTTTGCTGCAACTACAGGTGAATAGCTTTCAGTGATGATACTGCTACAAGGAATTGAAAAAAAAAATCTAAATCAAACCTTACATGTCAAACAAATGTTTTAATGTAGCATACATGTATTATTAACATTATTGTCGGATGATTAAAGATTTCTGATCAAGAAAGGGTAAAGCACTTTATACCGGTAAGCAAGTATTATTGTTAATCTTTTATCTTATTATTGAACAGCATAAAGGCAAGGGTACCAACGTAGGTATTTTTAGGGATGTGAAAAGTTATTTTGGTGGAAATGCAATATATTTATTTTTTCAGCAATAATTAATGTGATGGGGGGGGGGGGGGGTGAAGCCTGAAGTACTTTTTATGAAAGAAAATGTTTGAAAACGGCAACAGTAATAAAAAAAAAAGGAGAACAGTTTGCACCTTTCAAAAGAAACTTGTAAATGCCAGCAATTTTGTTGTTAGTTCCCCTTTTAACAATTACTTACCCTGAATAATTGTTTAAAGGATCCTACATATAAAGATATACTGCCTAAAATGATAACATAAGAGGTCCTTTTATATGTGATGTGCCACTCACCAGGCCTCTATGTAAAGGTCACTCACATTTATTGCGAGATAAGGAAACAAACTTGGACAGCGATTGCTGTAGCCAGTAATTGAGCTCATGTGCAATTTGGATACACCTATCATGGGAACGTGATATCTATACAAGGCCAGACTCGAAGTGGGCGGTCCACTGGTGCCTGCCTGAGGCCGTTGTGCAATTTCTTCCACACCGGTGGACTGCTGAAATAAAGAAAAACATAAGAAACCAAAGTGTGACCAAAGACTTTGAATATCAACAACCTCCAAGCCTGTATTTCCTTATCTAGATTTATGTATCAAAACGTTCACATAAAACTATATTTCTAAACAATAAATCAACACAGTAGAGCCATGCTAATAATAGTACTGAGGATGTAATTTTCTTGCTTGAATTATCGGCCCGAAACGTTATAACCCCTGCGCATGGGCACAGCCATTTTGTTCTATTTGTGATCGATCAATAGTGCAGCAATTCTGCAGTGGGGTGCAAACAATGCATACTATGCAAAATGGATGCGTCCATGCAACTGGATTATAACATTTCAGGTCAATAAATTCAAGAAAATTTAGAAATCCTGTTTGGTACCATTATTTTCACAGCTCTACTTGGTCGATTTAAGGTTTGGAATAATAGTATCGTGTGAAAGTTTTGATATAAAGATCTAGATAAGGAATTAAAGGCTTAGAAGTTGTTTATAGTCATAGTCTTTGGTGACACTGAATTTCTAATGTATTTCCTCATTTTGGTGGTCCACCAGTCTCCGCCGAAAAAATCCAAGGCAGTCACTAGTCAAAATGAAAAAATATAGGTTCTATAAATTTGGAGGGACACCCCCCCGGCACAGTAATGGGCAATAAATAAATATGTAGAGTTTGTTTCATTTGCAGCACAGTGCATGGGATAAGCTCTTGATTATGACCAAGTGAATGATAATAGTTTCAAAACAAACAAAAATGCTCAGGAAATGGATTGTGGAACTCAAACATAATTGTTAGCATATAGCCATGACAATGTATGACCAAACTATTTCCTCTTTCTGGCTGGATCACTAAAAATTATTGGTTAACAAATTAAAGACTTGGCCCATTCACATGCAAAATGGAGATCTATGGGAAATGTGTTAAAGCAAGTCAGCAAGTCTAACATGGCTCAGTCAAACAGTACCAAAAAAAAGGAACAAATAATGACCTTTCTCAGACAAGCAAACATTCTAATTCCTTGCAAACGAAGAAACATGGAATTCTCTGTCTTTCCAAAATAAAGCCTAACGACGACTGTCTGAATATAATTCCTAGTGATATGTTACTCCGAACCAACACTATGTCAACCAGAATGAATCTTGAGATTTTTATTGAGATTCTAAGCACACCCTAAGCTTTAAAATGATACATAACTTGTCAAAATTGATCAACCATAGCCCACTTAAGTACTCGATTGACTAGAAGAAATCCAGTGAGAGCTTTAAAGAATACATGGTTCACTAAAGACAGTATGAGATATGCACCTGCCATCTTGGTGAAACTTCTAAGCAGTCCAGAAAAACAATGACGGAAACCTGGTATCTATTATTAGTCAACTTTACAACTCTAAACGTTGACAGGATGTTGGAAAAGCATTACTCCTTCAAATGAGCTGAATTTCTAAATTCTAACTTTTTGAAGACCAAGTTACTATTGCAGCTTTCTACGGAGAAACTTCTCTGGTGACTTAATGTTGGTTTGGGGGTAAAGGGTCACATTTATCATGCATTATGGTGTATGGTTTCAACAATGGAATAGGAAATACACTATACCATACAGGTTTATGAAGGAGGAAGAAAGGAAACTTGAAGTGCTCCAGGTTCAAATTTAACAATGCAGCTTGCAATAAGTCCACAAGATTATTAATAATATCTAGACAGTGGACAGGTTATATTGGAAATGCAGCATCTCCTACCCTGTACCAAATGAATTAAACCAGTGATTATTGAATTCTGTAAATCCCATTTGCTTTGCGCAGGGACTGTACAGTTCTGGGGACCGTCTCACAAAGAGTTGCGATTGATCCAATCAATCACAACTATGGACGGCCAGCAACGTTAAAATCTAAAATGCATGTTTGTTCGAAATGTTTTCTAGATATGACATAAATTACATGAATTCATTGTTTTCTTGACAAGTTGGTGTGCTCGCCTTTGTTTACAAAGGACATTTTGAAAATTGTAAGTAGAAAACATTATGACATTGATGGATTTCCATAGAGTTAAGATAGATTGGATCAATCGTAACTCTTTGTAAGACGCGGCTCTGGTAGCAAATATCTTATGGCTACTATTAAAGACTATAGAGTTCTATATGGAGAGTTGTCATTCAAGGCAGGATCGATACACAGACTCAGATAATAACAGTTCTGTATAGGACGAAATAGAAAAAGTAGAATCATAAATCAGATTGATAATTTCACAAGTATAGAGTCATAATGTTCTTTGTCTAACCAAATTGCCTTCGAGAACATAATTAGACAAAGGAATGTCCAAAGAGTCTTTTATCTCAGCTCCTGGTGTCAGTGTTTGCTTTTCTTCTTATGGCTTGACCTCCTATGTGGGGACCGAGACCTTGACCTCTGCAACCTTCTACCGGGTGAAGGTGACCTTCTCCTCCTCGGTGACCTTGATCTTGACCTGCGAGATTTCTTAGGCGATCTTGATCTGTGGCTAGGTGTTCTCTTGGGAGAGTGTGACCCTGAACGATGGGAACGACTTGACGGAGAGTCAGAGTATTCCCTGAGAACCGACAGCGAGTCGGGAGACCCTTTCCGGCTGGTGCTGCGCCTGATCGATGGGGACCGCGATCGCGACCTGGTGCGCGATCTGCGACGCTTTCGGTCGCGATCTCGCCTAGAGGACGGGATGGGCATCATTTCTTCCTCTCCGGAGCTTCCCTCTAGTTCCTTGGTGAATCTCTCGCGTTCCCTTTCACGAGCTCTTTCAAACTCCTTGAGCCGATCTCTTTCCCTGTCCTTGTTCTTTGATCTCTGTCTCTCGGCTTCCTTTTCCTTTTCCTAGCACAAAGACAAAACATTAAGAGATTGTTTACACCAATACATGAATTCTGTTAGTTTAAAGCTAAATATCTTAGTTGCAGCGAGCAGTGATTGAATGAGAAAGTCTTTAGAATTCAAAGTCGCTTGTCATCATATCATCGTAGATCTAGATTTGGTTTATATACAGAGATTTAATGCTGAATTCATGAAATCGAAGCTGAAAAAGTGATAACATAAAAAAAGACCCACCAAAGATATGCACATGTGGAACAGTGTATTATCATTGTTTGGAAAGAAAAGACACCTGGCTAGAATGACACGCTTATTCTGTCCACTTTGCAATTTTCTACCAAAATCATTTGCCACTTACAAATTTTATTACTAATTCATACACATAAACTCTTGGGTGGTCATTTTTTAGGATTTTCTAATTTTTAGATCGTTACCACAAATGGCAATAATGTTTTTAATGTTCAAAGCTCACAGTTCAATGTTTATTTCTCAATTGCATTGTGGTCTAGTGGTTATGACTATTGTCTTTCAATCTGCGGGACCTGGGTTTGATTCCTAGCAATGGCACATTTTTCTTCAGCAAGAAATTTACCCACATTGTGCTGCACTCAACCCAGGCGAGGTGAATGGGATCCTGGTAGGGAAAAAAATCATTGAATAATGCTTGCGTGCCTAGGTAGTCGAGCTAAAGCCGGGTAATAATAATAGCAGGGCCCGCTGGGAGAACAGGTTTCGGAACTGAAGTGGCTACCCTGGGTAAATATACTGTTATCATTTTCATAATTAATAAAATGCAGCATTCATATTTGAATTGAACCATACATGCAAACCAAGAGAACGTTTAATGAAGCATAGCATCTTTCTCACCTTCTGCATGAGTTTATGTCTGTATCTTTCCACCTGCTCCTGTAATGTCATGTCCTTCTTCCTGCCTCTTCTACCGGACTCAACATCATCTTGGAACTTCATCACTTTCACCTAGGTAACAGATAAACGCAAGTAAAAAGTAACCATTACACGGGGCACCTCTTTGATTTATGTACACGTGATGCCATCAACCCTGTTGACGTCAAATCTTTTGGGGCCAAAGAAATTGCTTTGACTACGGGGAAATTAGATTTAAGAAGGGCTAAAAAACAACAGCATATGAAGAGAAGATGACGACATGAAAAGACCTATGACTTGGGAAAATATCATGGTAACACAATACTTGCTCCGGCCTTTATTTCATCTAAGATAGAGGGTTAGGGTTGCAATAGGGTTTTATGTTAGGTTTAGGATAGGGTATAATGTTAAATCCAGGGTTGAAGTTGGTCATTCCATTAATGTGTGGAATCAGATGCAGAGCAAATTTTTGCCAGACCAGGGTCCCGTAACACAAAGGTTAGTGATTAATCGTACGCTTGATTTCTACGACTGATTGTACATTGTAACCAATGGAATCAGTTGTAGAAAAATGTTCTACGATCAATGCTAAGCTTTGTGTTACGGGCCACAGATGTCATGGAACCAAATATATGCAAATTCAACTAAGGCAAGTTCAACTAAACAGGGAGTCTTTATCAGGTGCTAGTTTTGCACATTGTTTTCTTTTTTCAGTCTTAAAGTCAATGTTCAGGGGACATAGAGGTAGAAAAAGGATGGCATGAACTGATTGAAAATAATTCAATTTTGAATGAACTCTTACCTCAATTTCCCTGAGTTTTGCTCTCTTGATTTCATTCATTTCAGATGATTTATAGAAGTCTGTTGCTAAAGACTGCACACTGTCGTCTCCATCTTCTCCGTTCTCGTCTCTTTCTTCCATCTCCTCTCTGCAAAAAATTCAAGGTAAAAAAAAAAAAACGAAAAAAAAAAAGGAATTAAATATATCAAAGCAAAGCTTTAAACCCAGTAAAACAATCAGCCAACTCATTTCTTCTTACAGACTACAACAAAAGAGTAGAGCAGAGTCAAAACTTTGAAAAAATTACACATCCACATCTATCAATCTAAACCAAATTTAAATGAAATCATTTTCAATCAGGGTCGTATTTCAAACAAGGGGGAGAAAAAAAAAGACAATCTGTCTTTATCAGTCATGTAGTGAATGCATCATTTTGCAAACAAGCAGGGAAGATATTTGTTCCAAAACTGTGGTTTAATTTTGTTTAACAAACTGTTCAACTGTTTTCTACCAACTCAATTTAGAATCTATCCATCTGATATTTGTGTAATTTCTGTATTTTTCTGTGCAATTTCTTTTATATATGATCCACCCGTCCATCAATCTTTACATCTATCTAACTGGGTCAACCAATCTATCTCTTAAAATTTTCTTTTCACTTACTCTTCATTTTGTTCTTCTTGCTCTTCTACTTCATCTTCTTCCTCAGCCAAAGTTTCCCATTTTGATGTTGTCATGGCTTGGGCTTCCAACAAAGACGAGTCAACGGTTTCCCACTTGGAAGGTGCCACCTGTAGAAAAACAATCTTGATCATTTCTCTCTCTCTTTTTTTAAATATCTTTTTAAATGCAATAAAAATGCATGAATGTCATACGTTCATGTTCTGGGCCCCGACTTACAAAGAGTTACGATTGATCCAATCAATCGTAACTCTATGGAAATCCATCAGTGTCATAATTTTTTCGACAGGAAATATGCAAAATGCCCTTTGAAAACAAAGGCAAACACACCAAGTTATCAAGAAAACAATGAATTTATGAATGTACATCATATCTAGAAAACATTTTGAACTATCATGCATTTTAGATGATGACCTTGCTGGCTTTCCATAGTTGAGATTGATCAGATCAATCACAACTCTTTGAAAAGTTGGTTTGTTTGATCCGTTTCCCATGTGTTGTTGCTATGGGCAGGTCTCACTGTACACTGCAATCAATCCTTAGGGTTCCTTACCTTAAAGCCTTTGCTCTCATCTGATTTCAATCCACCGCTGCTTGTGAGCGATCTCTGGTCGTCATCATCCTGAATGGGGGCGCCGTCAATGGGAGCACCGTCAATAGGGGCACCATCCATGGGGGCACCATCAATGGGGTCACCATCTAGAGGGGCACCGTCAAGATCTTCAGCACCTTCTGTGGGAACTAGTGAATAGATTACAGGTTATCAGGTTTAGCTTAGAACTCCTAAAACGGAGAAAAAATCATATTTAACGAAAAGTGTGCAAATTTTCAGGCCACCCCCCCAAAAAAAAAGAAAAATTAAATAGTTTCAATAAAGAGAAAATCAAGACAAGTGGAACCCCTCTGGCAGTCTCGCCTGCATTACACAATTCGATATAGCAGCAGTGCTGGCTTTGAAAACAGCTAATGAATGAATATAATGTGATATGCGCTATGTACAAGAACTGTGTTATTTTAACTAATCACAGAAGAAAACACTAATATGTTAATAAAATATTATTCCATTGACCCTGATCATGTGACGTAAGACATGTGCAAAACAATCATTCATACTTAGATTACCCTTATGTCAATGTTTCATGAGCTAGATCCATAAACTTTCTAAGTTATGATGACAATTCCCCAAATACCCCCAACATGGCCAAAGTTTGTTGACCCTAAGTGACCTTAGACCTTGGTCATGTGACCTGAAACTCGCACATGATATTCAGGGATACATGGTTGCTCTTATGTCCAAGTTTCATGAACTAGATCCATAAACTTTCTAAGTTATGATGACATTTCAAAAACTTAACCTTGGTTAAGATTTCATTGTTGACGACGCCGCTGTCGGAAAAGCGGCGCCTATAGTCTCACTCTGCTAAGCAGGCGAGACAAAAATCAAGGCAAAATCCAATAAAATGAAATAGTGCATAAGTGAAATGAAACTTGTTCTGAGTGTTTAGTATGAGTTTGGCAAGCTTAATCTGAATGGAAGCATTCTACATTTTACGTATGAATGGATTTTTTTACTATTTTCAATTGCTTCATCATATTTTGAATGTACATCATCATCATCCAAGAACATGGAATGTGATGTTCAGAGCACCAGATAACATGGAGTGGACATTGTAGACAATGGAACAACTCCTTACTAGGGGCACCGTCAAAATCTTGTTCATCCTCCAGGGGGAGACCATCGAAATCCGCTGCATCAACCTTTGTCTTCTTGGCTTCATCAACCGGTATGCCATCCAGATCAACCTCCGGTTGGGCAAGGGCCTGGTGGGAAGACAAAATGGAAGGGTGGGGGGGGGGGGTGTTATCAATCTCTGGTATGATTCAATTCAATTTCTTATCGTCCATGAGATAATTTGTTTTGGGATTTTCATGACATATCAAAAACATGGATTGCATGATACCAATACACAGTGGGAGCAACACACAGTGGAAACTTTTTAGTATAATTTACTGTTTGTTTTATGTTCTAGCAAATAGTGAAACTTGAATTACAAACAAAACAATAAAATCTTACTTCGCCAAGATTAATGTCAGGATTTTTTTTTTACATATAATCTAAATGCACATAGAGTTAGAGAGCTGCACCAATTAAGAAGGAAATAATATAACATGGTAAAAACTAGTCCAGAGCTGTACGTTTCATAATCATAAGCATGCAGGAAAGCCATTTTTACAAAGGAATCTGGAATATGCATCATGACAGAGCATAATGTCTGTTAATGATAGACCACACAGACGGGACATTTCTTTTTGTAAAAATTAAACATTGAAAGTGCAAGAAACCTGGGGGGTGTTTCACAAAGATTTAAGTATGACTTAGAGTCGCACTTGAATACCGATTTGCGTACGGTATGAAAGGCTTGATCGCATTGGTCAGATCGTGTCATGAGGATGCGCACTACTGTGTGTCTATCAATAAGATCGCGCGTTGCATACCATGTACGCGTCGGCATTTAAGTGCGACTTAAGTCATGCTTAAATCTTTGTGAAACACCCCCCTGGGGCGGTATTCTGAAAACGTTCTTATCTTAATTTTGTTCTTATCTACGTCACGTTCTCAAATTGGTATTCTGAAAACGTTCTTATCTTTTTCTTATCTTTGTTCTTATCTTTTTCTTATCTTGCTTTCCATCCTATGCTGAGCGCGTAAATTTATTACACGCGCATAATACAAAAGCGCGCTAAAAAGATAAGAACAAAATAAAGATAAGTGGTATTCTGAAAACGTTCTTATCTTTTATCTTTCTTATCTTTTACGATATTTATGATAATATTTAAGATAGCTAGAGGGTTATCACATCTCACGATGTTCGCGTTCTTTCTTGCTCAAAAAAGATGGCCATTGGTAATAACATGTATTCTTTCCATCCTTTCTTTCATCCACCCTTTATTTTGTTTTTCACCTTTTTTTTCTATCCTTTTGTCTTTCTTTATCTATTTTCACTTTTTCTTCCTTTCTATCTGTCTATCTTCCTTTCTTTCATTCTTCATTTATATCTTTTGCTTTATTCTTTTGAATTTTTTAATCTCTTCCTTATTCTTATTTTACTTTGTTTCATTTATTCTTCATCTTTCTTCCTTTTTTATATTCCCTTTTCGTTCTTTTTCTTTCTTTCTTTGAATTAACCTTTCTTTCGATTTCTTTCTTTAGTCTTTATTTTTGCTTTAATTTCTCTTTCATTGTTTCATTGTTTCATTTTCCTTTTTTCTCTTCATTCACCTTTCACATTTTTTTATTCCTTCTTTTTCTCTTTCTTTTTTTTTTCTTCCACTCGTTTTTTTTTTGTTCAGTTCTTTATTCCTTCATTTTATCCTTTTAATCTTTTTTTGTCCTTTTTCGTTTTTTTCCTTTAAGTTTCTTTCTTTCCTTTTCTTCATTTAAGATCTTTTGCTTGCTTTCTTTCGTTTACTCTTTCATTACTTTCTGCTTTGTTCCTGTCATTTTTTTCCTGCTTTATTCTGACCCTTTTCTGTCTCCTTTCTTACCTACTTACTTTCTTTCTTCCTGTTTTATTCTTTATTCGTACCTGCTTTATTTACTTTTTTTCTTTACTTACTTTCTTTCTTCCTTCATTCCTTCCTTCCTTCCTCCCTCTCCTTTCTTTCTTTCTTTCCTTATTGTGCACGTGTCTCGAAATAATAATCAGTCATTGCGTATAAAATCCCTATTTCGCGCAATGCGCCAGAAACAGTGTACGCACAGCGCCCATGATATTATCTTGACATAAGGAACGCTTCTATTGGTTAAACTGACAATATAAAGCGCATTTTGATTGGTAATATCCTAAAAATGGGCGTGTTGAAGATAAGAAGGAGGCAGTCCTTACAGAGATAAGAACGCGTTAAGAAGATTTTCAGAATACCGATTTGCAATGATTTTAGCGTCTTCTTATCTCAATGAGATAAGATAAAAGATAAGAACAAAGATAAGAACGTTTTCAGAATACCACCCCAGGACACTAACCTCTGGGTCTTTAATCTGTATGTCCTCCTTAGCAGAGTCATGATCTAGGAACCCAAGGAAGATGTTCTGAAGACGGACCAGGAAGTCATTGGGATACACAGCCCAGTCATTCCAACTCCTGAAGCAAGCCATCACCCGTTGCTACAGAGGTCAAAATAATGTTAGAAGTTATCAATGGTTATGTGCAAATAATATTGCAGTCCTATTAAACACATTGTACAATTGTAATATACTTATCCATCAATATGAATTACAGTCTTGCAATTAACAGAATTCATTGGATGCAAAGGCCGCGTTTCATGGAGGGGAATTCTACGTATCCTCTCACTCTGTGATAGTGGAATGTCCCTGAAATGATTTGTCTCCATTTGCTATTTCATAAGAAAAGTCGTAATGCTCTAGAATGAATCATGGCCTGAGCACTACGTAAAGGGACATAAGAATGATTATTTTATGGAATTGCCCAAAGGAAGCTTGATTTTAATTTCAAATTCGATCTTGAGCAATCGGATATTAGAATTTCAATAGCTAACAACAGACGTTCATTTTAACCGCTGACAAAATGCTTTGTGAAAGACTCCCATGATTATCAGTTTTTCTTCTGTTGTATTCGAATCATTCATGCAAGGACCTGTTTTCACATAGAGGTAATTCTAACCTTGAATTGCTCAGCTTTCAGTCTCTGTTGAATACTTCTGTACGCCTCTCGGACATCTTGCATCATGACCGGTAGATAGTTCTCAAAGAACTTGCGGAAGAAAGAGGCATTGGTTACCTTGGTACTGGAGTTGAAGAGGATGTCCGACACTAGGAAGAATCGTCCAATCTAAAGATGGAGGAAAATACAATATGCAACTGAAATGACCTGTGAAATTCAATATAACAAATCAAATGATTTGAGTTAATTAGATCATCACTCCTTTAAGTATATTTGGACAGAGTTTGAAGTTGTGTAAGAACCCAAAGACATAATGCCCCCCCCCCAGCAACCACCTTTGGTGGGCAGAGGCATAAAAATAGACTTTAAACTGTGACTTTGCCCTATTCTATTATACTACTTAGATTTGGATTGTCAGACCTTTGAAATGCCCATTAAACTATCTGACCATTCTCACTCCTATATCGTATTTGGATCAAGTTTGAAGTTGATCTGTTAAACTGTCTGTTAGGTATCGTGAAGAACATTAATGGGACGAGTGGATAGACAGACACCCCCCCCCCCCAAAAAAAAAAACACCACAAAGCAACAACAAAAAACCCATACCATCATGACTCCAACAACCATCCATAGTGCACTGAAGCATAAAACATCATGACATAGCCTCAAAGAAGAGAGACATAAAGCAATTACCTTTTTAGGGAGTGGTGTTTCTATAATAGCCAAAGATTCTGCGATACATTCAACAATCTCCTCTGCCGAGTCAGCATGGTCTAGGCAGTACACCATCGTCTCTCCTATCTTATACCTATCCATTGTAATTGCCCTCAACAAGTCCTCTAGCTTATCCCTTTGACTGCAAGGAAAAAAACAAGGTCAAAATTAGATAGCCATTGATGATACTCGCTTGTGGTTAGGCAATAGCCGGCACATGATATTCATTATGGGTATTATGCTTATATTTTTATACTAGGGGTGTTTCACAAAGATTTAAGTGTGACTAACAGGGTGCTGCAAGAGATAATTTGCAATCAATTGCAAATTTTCCTAACATATTACAAATGATAAATTTCTCACAATAGCAAATCATTTGATCGTTTTGTTTTCAAGATATAGACCAGGGCCCCGTCTTACAAAGAGTTACTATTGAACCAATCAATCTTAACTGTATGGAAATTCATCCATACCATAATTTTTTAAATACAAAATTTGCGCAATCTCCTTAGTAAACAAAGAGAATCACACTGAATCTTCAAGCGAACGATAAATGTATGAATATACATAATATCTAGAAAATATTCAACTTCATAAAACACCCATTAGTTCCTCTTCAATGCATATATTGAACAGCCAGTCAAATTTTGGAAATCAATAGGGATCAAAATTAATTTTCTGTGTTCTTGTTTTTCATACAACTTACTTACGACTGATTTTGAAAACATACAAACGGTATGAAATTGTAAGATAACGCACTGCAGTTGATTTCAAATGTGATAAAATCAATTTAAAATCAATAGTAAGTCTGAATTGTCAAGTTACAATATGGATTTCATGACATTTGAAGAAACTTTGAAAAAATCTCAATCAGTGTTTAATTTCACCTTTTTACGTGAATCTATTTTCATCAAAATCAATAGGAAAATCAATTTTTTAACTTGATTTTATTGATAGAAGACAAGAATACTGCAAACGATATGGAATTTAACCTCCATTTGAGCCAAACGGTGAGAAATGCACTTACTGATTTGTGAGCATTTTTTTCTTTGGGAGATCAGGCGGTGGAAGAGGAGCTTTGTTGAGGGCGTGCTTCGGTGCCAGGGCGTCTGGCATACCTTGCTGGTATGGATTGATAGGGGGCGGTCTCCATACTGAGCCATCTTTGAACATGAGAAACTCATCCGTTGACCATTTGGTTATGGAATCGCCCTGATGGATAGAAAAGTGACATCAATGGGTAAACATGACAGGGGTAACAATATATCTCTAAAGTGCTTAGAGGCATCATTCTAATGTTTTTAACTGCTATATAACAGGAATACTATCATTATTGTCAAATTAGATTGCATTTCTTCTTCTTCTAGTTCAGTTATCCATTTTAACTTTGTCTTAAAGTCTTTAAATTGAAAGAAAAATGAACAGGAACAAAACTACTTTAAAAATTTCTAACCACCTCCCTCCTTCCCACACTTATGTTTCCTAAGAATATTTAAAGCGCTGAACATTTCACATACAAATAGTCATTTTCTCTAACCAGTGTTAATACACAGGGATCATCAAAATTCAGTAAGGCAAAAAAAGGAAGAATTGTTTGTCATAACCCGACAGACTGAAGTTAAACTTGTCGAATATCTCTCATATTCAATTTTTACCCCCCCCCCAAAAAAAAAAAATAAATAAAAAGCCTCATTACCCTAGTTTTCATACATTTAACTATTTCTTCCTTTTACAAATGACTGAATTTAATAAAAAAAAACATTGTCCATATCCTTATGCATGAGCAACCCTCAATATCATATCTCTCTTTACAACAAATTATATATATGTATTTTTTAAATACCGACCCATTATTTCTCTTCCACTACAACAAAGCAAAGTAAAAATTGTTGTGGGCCTAAGCAATAACTTAATAACACAACATAACAAATTTGGCTGGTGAGCTTAAAACTAGCGCCAGAATGTTTTTGTTTTTTTTCACTTGGTAAACATGTTTGTTACCTGAAGTATAGAGAACAGTTTCCACCTGTAGTAAACATGAGCTGGCGTCTGGTTGTCAAACAGGAATCTAATCATTCAAGAAATATTAAATACTCGGTTACTGCACAGTGCATATCATGTAACATTTAACATATGAAGGTGCTACATGTACCAAGGGGTCTTGGATGTTAACCCCCAGGCTTCAGCCCCGTCAGCCTTTTACAGCAATTCAGGAATAAATTCCTGTCAGGTACCCATGGCTGGGATTTGACCCCATGACTCCTATTCAAAATCCAGAGACAAATCTACAAGGCCACAACACTTGACAAAGTTCCCCCCAAGTCTGCGCAGTCCCCTTTGTCTGCGCATACGCGTATCTGTGCAATTCTAGTGAAAGAAGATACGCAAGGAACACAAACTATACACATGCAATACATAGACAGATATTCATTCAAACATCAGACTCAAAATGGTGGAAAAATAATGAATTTTTGGCATTTCATGTGACGGCCTTAAAATGCAGCCTTTCTCATCAAAATCCCCGAATCGTGTGCAAAGTGAATGGGTGCGCAGACATGGGGTACCATTTTTTTTCAATCTGGAAATGACTGCCCAAGGTTTTTTCCCCAAAATCCTGTATTTCTTTAAAATTTGTATGAGATATTTGGTACACTTATCTGTAATAATATAAGGAACATTATTAACATTCCAGTGTTTCATGTAACAGTTCTCTTAATTTAAAATTCATAACATATCTGATTAGTCAAACTTTTATGGAATTAGAGAAAAGGAGGTTATCATTTTCCTTTTTTAATCATATGACCCATTATGAAATCAATTTTGCCTTTACTGCTCAAAAAAAGCAAACTAATACCTCGGTCACATTTTCTCTACAGCGGCCGTACGGCGAGTCGAAAACAGCCGTTTTAACATTTTTCTACCATAGCTACATTTAGGTGGTATGAATAATAATGAATAAAACGGCCGCCGTAGAGCAAATGTGACCAAGGTATAAGCTATATTTTAAAGTTCTCTCACCAAATCCAATATGCGGAAACTTGCAACCACTCGTCCCTTAATATCATCCATGTTTTTATAAACACTTGACTGTTTCAAACTTATAATCAATGACAAGCAACAAGATAGTTATACCAGCTTCAGAATCTCATCAATTTCATTGGACATGAGATAAAGTTCCATCATTTGTCACTAATGCAAGTTAAGTGAAAATTGGTCCTGAATGACTGATGTAGTCAAACACCAATAATTGTGGACTTTCACAAAAGGGTTACAATGCATTACCTGAACATTGGATAAGCAGACCTGCCAACATTCTACAACCAAAAAAAGTATTTTTACAAGGAAAAAAAGAAGTATTTTTTGACAAAAAAAGAGTATTTAAAACAATTTGTCTCAATGTAACAGTTGCCAGCCTGTTGTAGTGAAATTGGTGAGAAAACATAAGAAATGACTCTACTTGAAAACTTGATAAATTCACCCTTTTAAACATGCGCCCGTAAGCAAGAATTTACTTGTTCTTTTCATGCAACAAGTTACTGGCCCGACTGATTTTTACCGGACTGGGACTGTCGCTAGTGTCACCACCGTGTATAATACATACTCCATGATCAGAAATTAAAAAAAAGTAACAAATTATACAAAAAAGTATTGGTGTATTTATAGCAAAAAGAGAGGAACAAATACTCTAAAAAGGGAACGGTTGGCATGTCGGATAAGTCATATCTCTATTCATAATTATTGCCTCAAACATTTGTTATTAATGCAAGTTTGGTGAAAGTGGGCCCTGATTGAGTCATGTGAACACATGGAGAGATTGTCAGAAAAGGAATACAATACATTACCTGAACATGGGGTTATTTATCTCTCTGTTCATAATCATCGCCTCAAACATGGGACCCTCGTTGACGACAAACTCGATCATACGATGGATGATTTGAAGCAGAGCCCTGCACAGGTAATCGGAAAAAAAAAAGAAAAACACACCCCTTGCTTGTTTGGCACGATCCCCTTTTGAAAAGGTCAAAGTTCATATGCCAATAGTAGAATTACGTATCTTGACACACACACTCTCATCCAATAGTGTTATTTACCATTACATGTACTTTGCTAAAGGAGGAAGGGTGGTTTCTCTCACAGAAAAAAATATATAAAAACAAATATCAATCACCAGGTCAGTCTCTTGACAATACAAGTTAAAATTGAACTAATACAAATGAATAAACTTCATTACTTGGCCAGATACTAGTGTAGACTTAATTACATGATTAAGAGGCAATGACTTAGCTTTATCATTACTATCATTAGAAATAAACTATATGCCAAACATATAAGAATGTAAATTTCAATACTAGTTACTGGGAAAGCTCAAGTGTTTAAACAATACAAATAAAGGAGATTATATAGACCAACATTTCATAGTTTCAAAATCTTCTAGGGTACAAAATATATGAAGTTTCATGATGTCTACAGGTCTTGATTTGTTTTTTGTTTAACATCTTTCATGTTCACTCTGCAAATTCCATATACACTTATTACTCTAGGGTAGAACAATTTACATAATACATAGTTGTATGATGCAAGATGCATTTCATATTTTTTCATCACACTGTTAAACTGTATGACTTTGTACCAGTGTTAAACAGGTTACTATCAAATTAAGACATGATAATCCATTCTATTACCATAACTAAGAAAACAACAAATTAAGACGATTTCCCTGAGTTCCTATGCAATTTTTACACACTGGCATGTATGAGAATAGGGCAAGAGAGCTGAAAATTACTTGTCAACCCCCCCCCCCCCCCCCGGGAGACAAGAAAAGTGTAATCCAATCCAATACAAACAAATAGCTGGTAAGTTATTATCAAACTACAAAGTAATATGAAAATAGAATCTGAGAAAGTACTTTCACAACGAAAATAAATATCATCAGTAATGTTGATTTCGTGACTTTACAATGCAATAAGTGTAAATATCCAATCCCCTCCTAACATTTTTAGAAAAATATCCAAGGATAATACCTTTTTTTTTCAACGTTGACAATCTTTGATTACTTTGAAAAAAATATTACACCCTTGCTTCAACTGATCAAACAGCCGACTTGTAACATAGATTCTTTTTTAAAAATTGAAAAAATCAAAATAAATTAAATGGTTACTAAGCATACATACCTTTTGACGAAAGTGCTTTGCCCATTCTGACGTTCTTTTCACATTCCCTACTTGACCCCATATATGACCACAACCAACTCAATCCACGGTTTTCATTTCAATTTTATATCTTCGAATTCATAGTGAAGGTAGCAAAATTTACCATCAGCATAACAATTTTTAGTGGTTCAGTAAACAAATCTGAACTCTTCAATGAATGATTAAATCTATTTCAAAGATGTGGTGGTGAAAAAAACCGTGAAAAACATGTTGAGTGTAAATCTTAGAAGCTTATGACAAAACTTTTCTTCCACAAATCATTATTCAAAACGCTTCTGACTTGAAGTTCTCAATGGCAATGTGTCCAGACTTCAATTCTCATCTTCATTATTGTGCGTTTCAGGATAGCGTTTAATCAACATTTTTCAGAAAACTTTCCTCAATTTTGATTGGCTGAGAAGCACTGTTCCCATGACAACTGTCAGATAAAACTGTCGGCTAAAACATCTGACAAGTCATATAACGACATGCTGTGCTCCAAAGGTTTTCTCTCATTCGAAGAATCTAACCTGACCTCAAGTTGGTTGTGTTCAACCTAACATCTCCCTATCTAAATTTGTTTTTTAACCCTCGTTAAGAAAAGTAACTCGGCTTGTCATGGTGATAAAAAGAGAACTAAGCTGAAATACAATAGAACATGGCAGAGATTAAGATCTGCCCACAAAATAAATCCAGTCCACGGTCTGGTTGATTGCAGTACCTTTCGGTCGGGATAACCACTTTAACAACTGCTTCTTTTAAGGTCTGGTAGGATGGAGAAGGCGATGGAGAAAGGAAGGAACGAACCGAGAGTCGAAACAAGAACAGGAAAAGCGTCAGTAAAATGCACCAACAAAAAAAACAATTGCAATCATCTTCTCTTTTTCATCAACACAAGGAATGTTTATGGTCTAAGTTTGAAACTTACACTATGTTAAAAACATAATCACTGTCTAACTAGTTTTTTTGTGTGCTATAAATACTATTTTAAAAATGTGATAGATTTTGTAATGAAGTGGCACTAAAACAAAATAGGATGAAGATTCACGTTTGCTTTATACCTGGTTTTCAATTAAAAAAACATTCTATCAAAATATATATAAAGGCAACTATAAAATTATCTTCCCTTAAAATGAGTTATGAAAAAATCCCTACTTCATATTGCAATGTTTACATTCCGTCAGATGCAAATGTCAATCAAGTATTGAACAAACAACATAAGTTCATAAACATCTGTTCTACCAATTGACCAAGAGTAAAAACTGTACAAATGTAATAATGTACAAAAGTGTTAAGTCTTTCAGACTAACACATACATGTGTTCAATAAACATAATAATTGACTTGAAAATAAAGTAAGTTTCGCGAAATGACAAAATGAATTATTGACTATTTCCACAATATTTGCAACTTCCACAAGCCAAATTAAAAAAAGAATTGCAATATCATAAACACGTAGGAATAGATCATGGTATCTGCGTCCAAAAAAAAAAAAAGTGCCTATCGGAACTATGAATTAATATGATTGTTCAATCTCACGCACAGTTTAATCTCTATTTCTGTCTCTCCTCCTATCTCTCTCCACTATCTAACAAAAATCACAAATACACAGTGTACTGATCACACTGATAAGGTCATGATGGGATGATTGCGATGGAACTTTAAGAGAAATGATTTGTGGGTGGGGTTGGGAGATAATTCAAGGGGGAGTATCACCTCTTGCAGATCCTGCTCTTCCTCCAAGGTGAGAGCGATCCCCGGGGGTGGCAGCGCGGGGGCTTCTCGCTTGGAGCTCTTCTTGAGTTGGGAGTTGAAGGGTAGGCCGGACGGGGGCGGGGGCATGGTGAGTTCCATCATGGCCTCCGGGATGTAGACGGGGTGGGGTGGCAGGACCACTGCCTTGCCCCACCCGAGCTTCATCTCGTAGTTCATGATTTCTTTGCCTGCAAGAGGGAAAATAAAACAGTAGTGAATGAGAACAAACTGATGATGATGGTAACGATAATGACTGATAATGGTGATGATGAAGAGGATGCTGATTATAATGAATTACCGTGTTTACACTTGATCGGCTTTTGGTTCAGAACCGCGAGCCGATGCAGAATCGGCTTTTGGTTTGGGTTTACACGTTGTTACAGCTCGCGGTTCAGAACCGCGAGCCGATGCAAAAACCTGAAATGATACGCACACCAACAATATACGTCATAATAAAGACAACGCTTGATCAGTGCGCTTACAATTACGTCACAATGGTAAAGTAAATGAAATGCGCACAAATTGCCGATGCAGAATCGGCTTTCTGTTTACACGTAGTAAAAAAGCCGATTCTGCATCGGCTCGCGGTTCTGAACCTACTACTTTGGTGGTGCAAATTGCCGGTTCTGAACTGCGAGCCGATGCAATTTACTCGCGTTTACACGCTATGAAAAAGCCGATGCTGATTAAGTGTAAACACGGTAAATGTTATTGATGATGATGTTGATTAGCACAATGATGGTAGCATGCTGCTGCTGATAATGATGATGAAGGTGGCAATGACGTTACTATTGATACTGATAATGGATATTTTTCCTGGCGTAGAGACCTAACTAAAGTGTAGTAATTGATACTGTATTTGGAAGCCGATCAATGAATGCATTAAAAAGTGAAGAATATTTTATGACATACCATTCAGGGCTCTCATGGCCCGCTCAGCATCCCGGCGATTCATAAAGGCCACGAAACCACAGTTCCTATTCCTTTGCCTCTCAGCGTCTGTCCTAGGCCACATGATCTTGACGCTTGCCAGAGGACCGTACTGAACAAACTCCTTACATAGCATCTCCTCGTTCATCTATGGGGAGATGGGAAGCAGGTAGAGAGAGGGAACGGGGATGATTGGACGAAAGAGAAAAAAAAAGGTAAAGAGAATAGAGAGTAGGGGAGAGAAAGAGAAGGGGAGGGAGTGAAAGTAAGGAAGGGATATCAAACAATGGAGAAGGGAGATGAAACAAAGGCAGGGAAATCCATTAATAGAAAAAGAGACATAGAATAAGAAAGAAAGAATGTGAAAGAAAGAATAAGCTGAATAGAGATTGGGAAACAGAAGGGGAAGGGAGGGGTAAAAGAAAGGAAGGGGAATCAATTAATAGAAAAAGAGACATAGAATAAGAAAGAAGAAATAAGAAAAAAAGACAGACAGACAGACAGATAGAAAGAAAGAATAAGATGAATAGAGATTGAGAGACAGAAGGGTAAAAGAAAGGAAGGGGAATCAATTAATAGAATAAGAGACATAGAATAAGAAATAAGAAATAAGAAAAAAAGAAAGACAGACGCCAGATAGAAAGAAAGAATAAGATGAATAGAGATTGAGAGACAGAAGGGTAAAGGGTAAAAGAAAGGAAGGGGAATCAATTAATAGAAAAAGAGACATAGAATAAGAAAGAAATAGAAAGAAATAGAAAGAAAGAAAGAATAAGATGAATAGAGATTGGGAGACAGAAGGGGAAAGGGAAGGGTAAAAGAAAGGAAGGGGAATCAAAACAATAGTAAAAAAAGGCAGAGGAGAAAGGAAGAAAGAGAAAGAATATAAAGAACAAAGGGAGAGAGAAAGAGAAGGAGAGATGGGATGAATGAAAGGAAGTGGAAACCAACAATAGAGATATGGGTTGAAGGAATGGGAAGGGAACAAAGAAAGAGAAACAAAAAGACAGAAGAAAAAGAGGTGTAAAGAAAGAGAAGAGGATACGGTAAGGGGGATGAGGATGGCAAATTTAATTGGAATGAAAATAGTGAAAGTAATACATTGAAATGAAGTTGGATAAAGAGACGGCTACATGTAAATTCATGCAAATGCACAAGATAAATCACGGTTGGGGACAAGTTGGGGACAAGTTCAAAACTCATTGTGGGGAAGATTATAACAGAGCTGCCAAGTTGTATTTTGCATTTTCAGTATTCTTATCCCCCAAAATCAGTATTTTGACAAAAAAATCAGTATTTTTACCAGGTGAGATAAATATTTTGTATTTTTTCCCAAAAAAGTGAATTTCATAATAAAATACTTGGCGCACTCGTCCATCACGGCGCTCAAGCTGCATGCAAGCTAAAATGCGCACTGCTCTTGCAGATGAAAAAAAAACAATTGAAACTTGTGTATATCTCACCCTGGTTTTTACAAAATGATTGAAAAAAAAAACAAGTTACATGAAATTACATTGATCTAATAACCATATTTGTGTACGTTTTATGAAATAGAGACATATGGGCCCGTATTCTGAAGTCGGGTTTAACTTAAACTCAGGTTTAAAGTTGTGGTTTAAGTATGGGAAGCCAAAAGTATCAAAATTTTTATTAAGTTGTATGTTTCTTATGTTTACTGTGCTCTTTCCTGATTCATCGATGGTGAAGACAATCATCTATTTATACTTCCTACACAATTATGAATGATTGGAGAGCCGAATGAGCTGAAGTATGATATCTCTACTATTAGTGATTATGTAACAATTGGCTGTCCATACTTAAACCACAACTTTAAACCTGAGTTTAAGTTAAACCCGACTTCAAAATACGGGCCATAGAGATGATTTTTCTCAATAAATTTTGTAAATTAAAAAAACGTTCTGCCGTATTTTGGTTGCAAAAACGTACTAAATACGGCTAAAACGTACTGGTTGGCAGGTCTGTTATAACATGCCAATTGTTTCTTAAATTTATTTGCTGTGAGACAAGTGCACTTAAGCCAAGGTAACAATATTAAAGTCCCTAAAGACGTCCCAAAAGATGTGCATAAAGACGTTAGATGGTATGTGATTTGTGCTAAACAGTAACTGAACAATATTCATTATTATTAAGGGCCTATCTATAACATAAGAAATTTTTGGATTCATACAGAGAATCTTTTGGTGTAAAAGTTGTTTTACAACAAAGTTTCACTCTTTCATGTCCTATAAAATCTGAAAGTATATTACGAAATTGAAATCTGAAAGCCATAAATGAAATGAACACCGTGGCCCAGTTGCATAAAAGTTACAAGTTTGCCTTCTCATGGTAGCTTTCATGGAGTTCTTGTTTGTAATGGGCTTTTAGGCACTGTTACCATAGTAGCTACCATTTGATGTCAAAGTTAAAATAGTAATTTTTCATACAATTGGCCAGGTGACAATTAATAAAAATATATTTGGGGCTTCATATTGAGCACACCAGCAAAAATTCGCTACATTGTCTTACAGACACCGCTGCAAAAGCACAGGTCTTTGCCACAGGAATGGCAAGGACTCAGTTCATCAGAACTTCTGTGGGCATTTCGGGGGCGAATTAGCCCCAAGCCCCTGTGTATTCCCCCCCAGGGCCGATACAAATTATTTTCCAAACATGAGAAGAGAAAATCAGACTTGCCTTTGGGTTGATACTCCCAAGGAAGATGTTTGTTGTATTAGGATCTCCGTAGTCATGTGACCCGTAATTATACTCCTCAATCCCTGCTGTGAAATCAAACACAAAACGAGTCTTTATAGATAAAACTGTAAAAGGGGTAGTTCAAAATGACAAAAAATTGGTTTGAAAGCTGAAAAACAAAACAAGATTAGCAGTTATAGATTTCTGCTGTTTATGTTTTGTGATGTCACATGTGAGCACCACCCCCCGTCATGTGATATACATTCTAGAAAATTGAAAACGATTTGTACTTCTCCTTGCCCTCCTCTTCACCTAACCATCAGCCAAGAGCAATTAGTTTATAGATTCAATGTGGTTCTGACTATTGTTTTTGTTATCAGTGGAGAAAATGCATTAACTGTTCGAATGCAAGCCAAGATCCAATGACCAGGGTAATAATATATCTGTCAAGTTTTAAAGGCATTGCTGCAAAAGCACTCTTTGCCAGAGAATAAAAAGTGCTTTTATTATTGCACTGGCTTCAGCTCGAGCTAAATCTTACTGGGTTGAGTGCAGCACAACATGGATCATTTTCTTATTGAAGGAAATCGTGCCATGTATGGGATTTGACCCAACGACCCTCTGTTTCAAAGTGCAGAGACCAATCCACTGGGCCACATTTAAAAGAATAATAACCATTTAACATACCTGGCAGTCTGATTTCAGAAGCAGATCCAGCTGAGCTGCTGGGCGGCGTAGGCAGAATAGGTTCATCGTAATCATCTTCATCCCCCCTTTCCTTTCTCAATTTATGCCTCTCTTCCCTCTCTTTTTGGAGTCTGAAATATAAAAGGGTCAAAGCACAATGTTACAGACAAATGCAGAAATGGTCCAAGGTAGCATTTCATAAAACTGTTTGTTCAGTAAGTTACGCACAACTTAACAAATGTCTGGTGACCCCTTTTTTGACTGTTGATATCTGATTATCAATCATTTTTATTCCAATCAGCTAAAGTGGAAATCCTATTTCTAATTACTGAATTATGGATGTAAGAAAACCACAAACATTAACAAGCATCAAGATGCACAACAAACATAGTTTCTCACACAATAATACATAAATAAATATCAAGCCATGGATACAAAGTATACAAAGTATGCTCGATCATTTACAGATCGAGCATACTGATCTTAAACAAATAGGAGTAATGCCGAAAATTTGTTTACAAATTATAATTTCCTCCTATAAAAGCCTCTTAATTTACTATCTATTGTCCATGGCGGACGGTATTTGAATATTAATGAGTCAGAAAGAAGAGGATCGAGGGTATTTGAATTCCAGTTCATCGTGGCTTAGCCGTGAACCAGAATAGCCTGGTGGTTGAGTCGCTGCCCGGAAAGCAGTAGATGGCAGGTTCGAATCCCACTGGTTCCAATTTTTTCTGACTTATGATCATATGATTTTCATTACAGATCGAGCATACTGATCTTATGATTTTCATTTACAGATCGAGCATACTGATCTTAAACAAATAGGAGTAATGCCGAAAATTTGTTAACAAATTATAATTTCCTCCTATAAAAGCCTCTTAATTTACTATCTATTGTCCACGGCGAACGGTATTTGAATATTAATGAGTCAGAAAGAAGAGGATCGAGGATATTTGAATTCCAGTTCATCGTGGCTTAGCCGTGAACCAGAATAGCCTGGTGGTTGAGTCGCTGCCCGGAAAGCAGTAGATGGCAGGTTCGAATCCCACTGGTTCCAATTTTTTTCTGACTTATGATCATATGATTTTCATTACAAATCGAGCATACTGATCTTATGATTTTCATTTACAGATCGAGCATACTGATCTTAAACAAATAGGAGTAATGCCGAAAATTTGTTTACAAATTATAATTTCCTCCTATAAAAGCCTCTTAATTTACTATCTATTGTCCACGGCGGACGGTATTTGAATATTAATGAGTCAGAAAGAAGAGGATCGAGGGTATTTGAATTCAAGTTCATCGTGGCTTAGCCGTGAACCAGAATAGCCTGGTGGTTGAGTCGCTGCCCGGAAAGCAGTAGATGGCAGGTTCGAATCCCACTGGTTCCAATTTTTTCTGACTTATGATCATATGATTTTCATTACAGATCGAGCATACTGATCTTATGATTTTCATTTACAGATCGAGCATACTGATCTTAAACAAATAGGAGTAATGCCGAAAATTTGTTTACAAATTATAATTTCCTCCTATAAAAGCCTCTTAATTTACTATCTATTGTCCATGGCGGACGGTATTTGAATATTAATGAGTCAGAAAGAAGAGGATCGAGGGTATTTGAATTCCAGTTCATCGTGGCTTAGCCGTGAACCAGAATAGCCTGGTGGATGAGTCGCTGCCCGGAAAGCAGTAGATGGCAGGTTCGAATCCCACTGGTTCCAATTTTTTCTGACTTATGATCATATGATTTTCATTACAGATCGAGCATACTGATCTTATGATTTTCATTTACAGATCGAGCATACTGATCTTAAACAAATAGGAGTAATGCCGAAAATTTGTTAACAAATTATAATTTCCTCCTATAAAAGCCTCTTAATTTACTATCTATTGTCCACGGCAGACGGTATTTGAATATTAATGAGTCAGAAAGAAGAGGATCGAGGATATTTGAATTCCAGTTCATCGTGGCTTAGCCGTGAACCAGAATAGCCTGGTGGTTGAGTCGCTGCCCGGAAAGCAGTAGATGGCAGGTTCGAATCCCACTGGTTCCAATTTTTTCTGACTTATGATCATATGATTTTCATTACAAATCGAGCATACTGATCTTATGATTTTCATTTACAGATCGAGCATACTGATCTTAAACAAATAGGAGTAATGCCGAAAATTTGTTAACAAATTATAATTTCCTCCTATAAAAGCCTCTTAATTTACTATCTATTGTCCACGGCGGACGGTATTTGAATATTAATGAGTCAGAAAGAAGAGGATCGAGGATATTTGAATTCCAGTTCATCGTGGCTTAGCCGTGAACCAGAATAGCCTGGTGGTTGAGTCGCTGCCCGGAAAGCAGTAGATGGCAGGTTCGAATCCCACTGGTTCCAATTTTTTCTGACTTATGATCATATGATTTTCATTACAAATCGAGCATACTGATCTTATGATTTTCATTTACAGATCGAGCATACTGATCTTAAACAAATAGGAGTAATGCCGAAAATTTGTTTACAAATTATAATTTCCTCCTATAAAAGCCTCTTAATTTACTATCTATTGTCCACGGCGGACGGTATTTGAATATTAATGAGTCAGAAAGAAGAGGATCGAGGGTATTTGAATTCAAGTTCATCGTGGCTTAGCCGTGAACCAGAATAGCCTGGTGGTTGAGTCGCTGCCCGGAAAGCAGTAGATGGCAGGTTCGAATCCCACTGGTTCCAATTTTTTCTGACTTATGATCATATGATTTTCATTACAGATCGAGCATACTGATCTTATGATTTTCATTTACAGATCGAGCATACTGATCTTAAACAAATAGGAGTAATGCCGAAAATTTGTTTACAAATTATAATTTCCTCCTATAAAAAGCCTCTTAATTTACTAAAGTATACCTCATTCATGCAAACATAAAGTATGTTCACCTTGTAAACAGAAAAAATACAAAGTACAATTTGTCACATCAGTACAATAACACCCTTAACCCTAATTCTCCCGGGGGGGGGGGCCATAATGGCCCCCCCCTCGACAATTTTCGCGATATATCCGCTGCGCAAAATTTTTTGACCTCGCCGCTCACTGACTTTTTACTTTCAAGTCTCACGCAAATTTTGAGACCAAATTTGTGACGCCCGGATACGCGGTTACGACATTACGCAATATTATGTAAGTGCATGTCAGACCCAAAATTGCTCATAAACGTGATTTCATGTACAAATCCAATGCAAATTGTGTATTTAGCCAAAATTCATAAATGTATCATTATTTCTACTTTTACTGATTGAATTTAATTAATTTTGCCTTGCTTATGATCAGAATTAAGTCTGGAACGATTTCCATTGAAAAAACAATAAAAACAAAAAGTAAAAAAAACAAGGAAATACATAAGAAATTCATAAAACAATAAAATACATAAGAAATTGATTTCCAAACCGAAGTTTTTTTTAATTGCGATTATTAAGAATGCTACAAAGAATATTTTAACCAAAAATTAGCATTCTAGGAGCTTTATTTAGTGAATTAGAGCAAAAAGTATGATTTATGCATAAATTAGCATAATTAATTCATATAAAATAAAATCTCATTATTTTGGAAAATTTTACCATACAGCCTTGTAGATTACATCGCACACAACCAGCATGCAAATTTTTGCGTCGCTCGAGTGATCAGCGGCCGAGATCTTAAGGGGGGCCATAATGGCCCCCCCCCGGGAATGACAAGAATCAAAATACCCCGGGTGATTGAGGGTTAATGCCACACTTTTGCACATTGCATGTGCCTCAAAACTCCCTTAGCTGTATGCATAAGGGCATTGCCTAAGGGTGTTTCAGCACCGATGGGGTGCGCGAAAGTGTTTTACTAGGGGCATTCTTGTACCAACACGACATATTTTTAAAATGTTATACGAGATGTGGGCATGCCTCTTGGCCATCACTCCACCATTGAGGGCAGTGTGAGGTTTGAGCGTAATAAAAACATACCGTTTACTCTAGCACATCATACAAGCCCCCTACCTATGGTATACAAGAGGTAGTGGGTCTGCTCTAACAGTGCCATTTGAAGAAAAAAATGTAAATGATAATGTATTTACTTCCCATTATCATAAAGTCACAAAACAAGGAATTATCATGCTCATCAGACAAACAGGATTATGATTGTGTTAGCTTTATTATATTTCACTCTTTATATCAATTTCATCTTCAATTTTCATATTTCTTTTTATTTTGTTTGTAACACAGACTTGCTGTAAAGCAGTCTTTTTGGCTGATGTGATTCTTCTATAAGTAAATAAATTTTATAAATTAATCAAAAGAACATTATGGATATACAACACTTCATTAGAAACATCAATAAATCTCAAATATGCCAAATCTAATTATCCATTGCTCCATCCCTGTACTGTACTGGTATAGATATAAACTGGTGTAATTATCTAAAATCATAATTGGATACTTACACTCTCAATTCTTCTTTGAAAAGTTCCAAGTTACTCTTCTTCTGTTTTTCTCTCTCCTTCTCTTTCTTCAACTTGGCTTTCTAATATAGATAAAGCAATTAAGAATGAAATAATAATCATCTTAAATGGAGTGATATGGTTGTAAACATATATTTTACATAAATAGCAAAGAAAAAAGTGCAAAAAAAATGTAATGATTTTTCCCCCCATGTGTTTTTCTCAGAGAGCATGGAATACAATTCAGACCTAACATGCTTTATTATAAATTGCATAGCAAACATGAACTGTGTACATGGAATGTATGTTGGATCTATGATAATCGATTATTCTAACAGAGCAGATTTTGCCCATTTCCCATTTATACTATAGAAGCTGATTTTTTTTTTTTTTCTGGTGAGCATTTAGAATCAATTTGTTTAGTGAATGACACCTGTTACAAGTTCTGAATTCCTTACATCTGATTGGCTAAGAGCAAATTTGCCAGTTAAATCACTGACAAGATGCTTTTATGAAAATTCCCCAAAATGCCAAACTTATTGACTAGGTGGATGTGATCTTACTTGACTTTCTGCTCTAGCTTTCTGCGCTTCCTCTATCGCCCTCTGTTGTTTAGCGTAAACAGACTCGGCAATCTTTGAAGTTGGTTTGTAGAGCTTACCAGTCTTGCGATCTGACTTTTCAACTGCAGTTGTGTAAGAAAATGATCTAATTTTCATGTATGAGCAATGTAAACAATAAATATTGACAATTGAGTGGATACAGAAATTAGAAAAAAAAAACAACAAACAAATAGGCAGATAAATGATCACCTTCATCAAATCTGGCCGAAATTGATAAGAAAAAAGCTATAAAAAAATGGTAGGAAAACATGACAGTCTTTTTTTTCTCAGTAATTTGTAGATATGTAAATACATATTTAATATATTCAACATGTACATTGAAACATGGGTATATCGGTTCTCAAATCAAATTCTTTTTTTTCTTGACTTGTACTAAACTACTATTGAAAGTTGAAATTCTGAAAAATACTGACTGGCATTGATTTTGGAAAGATACCACACATAATGTATTTCCATTAACAGTAAATTCATATTGCTCTTGTCATGACTTGGGCAATGTGAGACTAATTTGTGAATACATCCAGCATCTCCCTCAAAGCCATTCAATATTATAAATAAAAAATATCTTTAAGATATGAGCACTGACCTCTTGTTTCTGGATTAATTGTATTTCCTCTGACGAATGACTTTGATGTCGACGGTGCTTCCTCAAAGGAAGCAACAAACTCCTCAAAGATTTTGGCAGTTTCTTTCTCTTGTTCCTGGGGAAAATAAAAATGACAAGCAACACCTAAATGTACCTCAACAGCCACAAGTACTTTATGATAAACTTTTAAAAAATATTTTAAAAAACCAATCACAGAGCAAATAAACTTACAATTTTTTACAAAGGATAGAAATTCTCTCAGCTTACTGGTACTTTGTACAAGCTGGTAAGAAATCTGTCTATAAACTTGATATTCTTCAATGATTATAAATGACAGAAATTCACAAAGACGGTTAGGCAAAGGTTTATGCAGATTTCATGCATTTCATAAAACTGTTTGTTCAGTAAAGTTACGCACAACTTAACAAATGTCTGGTGACCCCTTTCTTGGCTGTTGATATCCGATTATCAATCATTTTTATTCCAATCAGCTAAAGTGGAAATCCCATTTCTAATTACTGAATTATGGATGTAAGAAAACCACAAACATTAACAAGCATCAAGATACACAACAAACATAGTTTCTCACACAATAATACATAAATAAATATCAAGCCATGGATACAAAGTATACCTCATTCATGCAAACATAAAGTATGTTCACCTTGTGAACAGACAAAATACAAAGTACAATTCGTCACATCAGTACAATAAAGCCCTTAATGCCACACTTTTGCACATTGCAAGTGCCTCAAAACTCTGTTAGCTGTATGCATAAGGGCATTGCCTAAGGGTGTTTCTGCACCGATGGGGTGCACGAAAGTGTTTACTAGGGGCGTTCTTGTACCAACACGACATATTTTTAAAATGTTATACGAGATGTGGGCATGCATCTTGGCCATCACTCAACCATTGAGGGCAGTGTGAGGTTTGAGCGTAATAAAAACATACCGTTTACTCTAGCACATCATACAAGCCCCCTACCTATGGTATACAAGAGGTAGTGGGTCTGCTCTAACAGTGCCATTTGAAGAAAAAAATGATAATGTATTTACTTCCCATTATCATAAAGTCACAAAACAAGGAATTATCATGCTCATCAGACAAACAGGATTATGATTGTGTTAGCTTTATCATATGCGGTATGTTGAGAAATAAGTGCTTAATTCATTTTTGTTTCTAAGATAACAGCATTACTAAGTCCACTGTTTAAATATAAAGTAAAATAAGACAGTGCAATCATTAGTGCTGTAACTCAAGTAACAAGCACTAATTTAGCAATTTAATTTAGAATCAGGCACATTGATGTAGCCTCTCTCAATATACGTGCTGCGGATTTAGGGCCACCCATACAAAAAATATGGTTTTAGACTAAAGATTCAAGACCTTGTTTGTGAACTTGGACCGATAGCTTTCACAAAATATAAGGTTTTTTCTTAATTTCTGTTTGGATTCACTTAATGTATGGATGGATCTATGAGTAGTACTGACCTTTTTCTTGAGTTCATCTTCTATTCTTTTGGACTTCTTTTTGGTCAAGTTCATCTGACCAATGCTGAAGGCCTGAAGCTTGGTCTTGGAAATATTCTAGGGAGGAAAGAAAGAGAAGTCAGCAAATTGATTAAATGAGAACAATAAATTTTGATAAAAAGAGGGGCTAATGAAAAGCAATTTTTTAAGTTGCATCAACATCGGTTTAGAAATGAGAAAGTGATACAAGCTGGAAATTCTAAATTTACTTTACAAGGCAATCCTAAATCAGCAGTTATGCTTCAAAGTGACTTGTTCATTAGTACAACTAGGAAACATTCAGATTTGCCGCTTAGCTTTTGCCATGGAAAACATTGAATGAATACTTGGCCGATCACCAGCAAGACAATTAAAACCATGTGGTGATTCAATCGTCCTAATGAGTGATCGGCACTTTGATATCGCTTTGCTTTCTATTCTATGACAAAATCTAAGATGGCGGTGTAACCATCTACAAATTTTCTTGCGCTCCCATTTCAAATTACTGATTTGGTGATGTGATCGGAGGAGCAAGTTATTGAGTTTCTTCATTTCTTCTATCCTTCCTTCATCTTCATGCCCTTCTTTTCATTCCATCAATCTTTCTTTTCAATCTGTCCTGCCTTTCTTTCTCTATGTTCATTTTTTCTAAAATTTTCTTCCCTTCTTTACATCCTTCCCTTTTTTCCACTTCATTTACTAACTTTTGTGCTTTTTATCATTATTTCCTTCCTTCTTTCCTTACCTGCCTTAAAATTTTCTTTGCTTCCTTCTAGTTTCCTCTCCTTTTTCTTTTCGTTCTTTATTTCCTTCCTTTCTTCCTCGCTTCTTTTTCTTCCTTTTCTATTTCTTTCCTCTCATTTCCTTTCTTTCTTTCTTTCCTCTTTCCTTCTTTATTTCATCTCTTCTTTCTTCCCTTCTTTGATTCTTTCTTCCCTCCTCATTTTCAGGCTCAAGCTCCAGGCTGAATACTATAACTTTAGACTAGGTCTATGTGGGCAAACATTGGTAGAATTGAGGTGAGTACATGATTATTATTTTCTTTGATTTATGGGGTGTTTTGATGTGCCCCTTCCTCGTGAAAAAAGCAATCCTATGGTGACATTCTGGCACCATGTCAAATTCCTGTGCTATAACGCCTCTAAATTGGCGTGCGAATGCTGCTAAGTGCGCAGTTCTATTGCAAAAGCATGTGAAAATGGCGAGCGCACACGCAATGGCGGCACATAGCCATTATTTTATAGGGGACTGTATTCTGAGGTGTTGTTGTTGAATCTCTTTTTCTTATTTTTTCAAGACTTTATTCAAACATTATTTTCATTAATCAGTAGAGGCGCTGGTCTAAAAATTGGGATTGTCCAAGAAAACAAGGATATCTTCATAAACCAGGACAAATCTTGTCTTGATTAACTGAGATTGTCCTTGTTTATACAGAGTTTTTTTTTCACTTACCCCTGGCATGCCTGCGGGACATAGCACCATTAGGGACAGTGATTTTCCGTTTCAGAAAATCTTAAATTCCATTTTAGCATGTCAGAAAATGGAGATTCTGTTTCCCCATAGACTTTGTGTACACGGAAAATTGACAATTCCGTTTACCCATTCAGTAGCAATCTAACATCACTCGCGCTGGTCAAAATTTGTATCTGCCACTGTACCAACAATGCAGTAGAATCCGCTCTAATCGGATCTATGCGGGTACACAAAATATTTTGACAAACACATTTAACATGAATACATCCTCACCTTTCACATTAGCATTATTTTACGGTTAAATGAAATTTTTACCGATAATTTTTGGGTTTTTTGGACATCGCTTTCAGCAGTCAACGACTTTAGCCTATCCGCCATTTCGGATTTCAAGACCGGAATATCGTGCTGTTACATCTTCAAACGTAGAGGGCAGCAACACACGACTGCGTTCTTAAATCAAACGATATGTGCATGTGAATGTTTTCGATACGGCCGACCCCACCGCTGGCCATGCAAGCATGCCAAGGGCCGCGCGGGGCGGGCGAGGGGTACGATCGAGTGTGATGGAGTCAAGAGCAGTCACGATGTGTGGATTGTCATACTTTGTATTGTAGTGAAGTGAGATCGTGTTTTGTGGCCATTTAATATTCGTATTTTGTTGAGATTTTGGAGTAATTTCTGTTGCTGTTCTGTGTATTCTGAGGAAAAATATGTTTTCCGTTTCAAAAGGCCATTTCCGTGAATTCCGTAATCGCGGAAAATCACTGTTCCTACACCATGATATCCACTGGTATTACTGCGGCAGCCCGAACACGTACTGTGTTCGGGCTGCGTTGTGATTCACCCCGACTCACCAGATGAAATCAGATGAGCATCGGGAATCAATCAAAAATACATAAAATTGCACAAAACTGTTACAAAGGAATCAATACATACTTACAACTTAAGCCGCAATATGGGCGGCCCTCAAAACTTCGAAATAATTCCCCAAAATGAAGCAAAAACGTCGGAAAATTTTGCCGGTGTGCATTAAAACTCGTTCGTACAGGAAGCAATGGAGGATTGATATAGCCTTTTGACGAGGCAACGAGATAAATTGATTTTTATTACCAAACGGGCAAAAAACAAAAAACAAACGATAAAAGAGAAAAAATACTTTAAAAATAAAATAATAATTGAATATGCGATTTCAGTAAGTTCTTATTATCATCAGATCCTGCCAATACCACTAAAGTCCATTATAGATAATACAACAGAATGCCCCGACAAAAGGCTATCATTTGATGCGACTGTTATGAATATTCATGAGTCTAGTTCCGTAAATTCTTGCTTCACCCTTTGCCTGGCAACTATTTTAGCTTCGGCTTTTTCTTTGAAAGACGTAACATATTTTCGTTTGAATTATTTGTTTTTCTTTCTCCTCCATTCTTTTCTTTTCCCCCTTTTTTATTTTTATTTTTATTTTTTCCTCTACCTTCTTTTCATTTTTGGGGTCTGTTTTCTTTTTCTTTCTTCCCTTTTTTTAAATTCTTCTCTGTATTTGCTCTTTTTTTTTTCTTCTTTTTTTTCTTCGTCATTTTTCTTTTTTTTTGGTCTTTATTCTCTTTGTTCTTGTTTCTTCATTGTTTTCAAGAGATTATGCACATGGTATCGTACTACACGTTTTTTTTTTTTATTATTATTATTATTGGAAACTGTATAGATATATGTAAATAAACAAGTGGAATGCCTCTGGCCGTCTCACCTGCATCACGCGATTCAATATAGCAGCAGTGCTGATTTTGAAAACTACTATAACTCGCACAAGATGTTCAGTGATACTTGGTTACTCTTATTTCCACGTTTTATGAACTAGACCAATACACTTATAGAGATATGATGGCAATTCAACAAATACCCCCAACATGGCCAAAGTTCTTTGACCTTACATGACCTTTGACCTTGATCATGTGACCTGAAACTCGCACAGGATGTTCAGTGATACTTGATTACTATTATGTCCAAGTTTTATGAACTAAACCAACACACTTTCAAATTTATGGCTGTAATTCAACAAATACCCCAATTTGGCCAAAGTTCATTGACCCTAAATGACCTTTGACCTTGATCATGTGACCTGAAACTTGCACAGGATGTTCAGTAATACTTGATTACTATTATGTCCAAGTTTCATGAATCAGATCCATAAACTTTCAAAGTTATGATGGTAATTCAACAGATACCCACAATTCGGCCAAAGTTCATTGACCCTAAATGACCTTTGACCTTGGTCATGTGATGTGAAACTCATGCAGGATGTTCAGTGATACTTGATTAACCTTATGTATAAGTTTCATGAACTAGGTCCATATATTTTCTAAGTTATGATGACATTTCAAAAACTTAACCTTAGGTTAAGATTTTGATGTTGATTCCCCCAACATGGTCTAAGTTCATTGACCCTAAATGACCTTTGACCTTGGTCATGTGACATGAAACTCAGGCAGGATGTTCAGTAATACTTGATTAACCTTATGGCCAAGTTTCATGAACTAGGTCCATATACTTTCTAAGTTATGCTGTCATTTCAAAAACTTAACCTCAGGTTAAGATTTGGTGTTGACGCCGCCGCCGCCGTCGCCGTCGGAAAAGCGGCGCCTATAGTCTCACTCTGCTATGCAGGTGAGACAAAAAGTGAAGAAATAAATGAACACTAATATATTAAAGGAATATATTCGTTGATCAAAATTATTGAGTGATCAGCAAACCATCTCTTTAAGATTTTGATGCCTATTTCTGGAACCCAGCGTCTGACAGGGCTTTGCTGCAGAGCTGCCAACCACACTTGACAAAAAATCCTATTATTTCACCCAAAAAATCCTATTTTTAGACAAAAAATCCTATTCATACCCGTCGTGTACTTTCCTACTATACATCTCATTATTTTGTTGTGCTCACTGTAATTTGACCTTGGTCATGTGACGTGAAACTCATGCAGGATGTTCAGTGATACTTGATTAACCTTATGTATAAGTTTCATGAACTAGGTCCATATATTTTCTAAGTTATGATGACATTTCAAAAACTTAACCTTAGTAACTGTCCTTAGGTTAAGATTTTGATGTTGATTCCCCCAACATGGTCTAAGTTCATTGACCCTAAATGACCTTTGACCTTAGTCATGTGACATGAAACTCAGGCAGGATGTTCAGTAATACTTGATTAACCTTATGGCCAAGTTTCATGAACTAGGTCCATATACTTTCTAAGTTATGCTGTCATTTCAAAAACTTAACCTCAGGTTAAGATTTGGTGTTGACGCCGCCGCCGCCGCCGCCGTCGCCGTCGGAAAAGCGGCGCCTATAGTCTCACTCTGCTATGCAGGTGAGACAAAAAGGAAAAAACTGTCTGCTTATTTTTTGCTAGAAAAGACACAGCTTCGAAAGAAACCAAGTATCAACATACATACAAATGCACATATGGGACTGTGATGTACTCACCTATGTGTTTTTATGTGTATTAATACATTTGGAAATCGGTCTTTTTGAGTCAAAAGAGAGGTCATAATTCCTGTTTTTAATGCTTGCAAATAGATTTTCAAAGTTCTGTGGAAGATATCTTAGCAGCAACATTTCGTATCGTAGCTCCCCGAGTCTGAATAGGCTGATAGCGCACAGATAGCTACATGTAGCTGCAGTGGTTTCATGCAAAGCTCACGTACGCCAGCCGGCCGGCTGGATAATAGCTACTGTATGCTAGAGCGGTAAGCCTATGTACTGTCATGTGTGTGTGTATTTGTGTGTAGATCAACAAAAAGGGCGCATGACGAATTGGTTGCAATTTGAACTGTATAAAGTTGATAAATGGTGCAAAATCGGGAGAAAAATTGCGCTACTTTGAAAATTATTGGTTGCCCGATTCGGGCCACCAAAACTTAACATTTTTCAATAATGATTGCCCGAGGTGGATTTCTGTTATGTCGAGCCTTACCATAGCTATATTTTCAAAAAATCGTATTTTATTTGTAAAAATCCTAGTGTCGTATTTTAAGTGAAAAATCGTACGGAATACGACAAAATCGTACTATTTGGCAGCTCTGTTGCTGGCTTAGCCTAGAGGACTCCGTGATGCAAAATGATTTTAAAAATATCACGGAATCCAATGCTGGCTCCCACATATTTTTTTCTCTCTCTCTCACTTGTTATGTTTTCCATTTTGTTTATTTTGTATACTGTGCATGTATCCTTAGTTTTAATTTCAATTGTATGTTGTATGTTTTAATGAGAATTTAAAATAAATGAAATGAAAATATATGCAAATCTCATTATCATGCACCTTTTCCTTTTTTTTATAACAAGTACGTAGCAAGGAGGCGGTGGGATGATCTTCCCCACCCTAACTCCCCCCCCCAAAAAAAAAGAGAAGAGAAACGGTGATAGCGAAGGGGTAAACAATGGCGAAAAAGAAAGCTTTGCGGGATTTTCTTTCTCATTCTCTCTAAAATTTTACTTCCGCGCATGTTTGCGAGAAAATCCTTGTTTTTCTCCTTTGTTTACCTTTTCTTTATTACCCCGTTTTTTCATCTCGGCTATATTGCTAGTTTGTTTTGTGGCGGCATCAAGTTTTAAAGAATAATATTTGGGAACGGAATTAGTATTAAGATTATAGGTCAAAGTATATGAAGTCATATTTTATTCAAAATGATCACCAACGTTCCCGATCCTTATAGGTCAGGGTGGTAAACTCTATAATGATAATGCCGTATACCCACAAAGGCTACTTCTTCCGTTTTTCAGCTCTTTACTAGTCGGTCATAATTTATTTGGGGACCACGGACGGCCTGTTCCTCATTTAAAAGGGGGAGTTATAAAAATTGTGCCGTATATATAAAAAAAGACAGTACAATATTACTATAGAATTATATGGAAGTTTATGTCATCAATCTCCTGTCGTCTACTTTGCGCCATTAATTAAGTTCCTAATCATTCAAATACACTGTTAAAATAAATTTAAAATCGCTGTCTACGATGTGAATCACACAGTAATTGTTTAAACAGTTTAAACAAGTATTTAAAATCTTAAAACACACATTTTAAATTTAAATATTTAATTATCAATAATTAAATTCAAATATTAAATTATCAATGATTTAAACATGATTGTTTAAATTTTAAACACTTGTTTAAAATGTTTAAACAACTACTATGCAATTCTCACAGTAAACAGCGTTGTTAAAAATATTTTTGACAGTGTAGAAGTGCTCCATATAAATGAGTTCAATCAGGGGCGGATCCATGATTTTCCAAAAGGGGGGCACAGGGCCAATGAAAAATTTGACAAGCAAAAAAAAATTTTTTTCAACCAAAAATTGAGGATATTTCGTCCCCGAAAAAAAGGGGGGGGCAGGTGAGGGGTTGATTATGCTACTGCCATGCGGTGAATTAAACAACAAATGGTGATTGGTGATTATCAAAGCGGCAGATTTTTTTTTTAAATTATAAATATATATTAACATCTTGACTTAGCATTTCTTTTTAAAGCAGGCAAAATTGTTTTTAAGTATTTCCTTTTGTTTTAAAACCATATTCAATCCTTCCTCATTGTTATAACATGTGAAAAAGATAAATAACATGAAATCATTTACGTTATTGAATCAGAATTCATATTTAAGAAAATCATGAATTGGTTATTCTAAATGTAAAATTAGAATCCATTTGTAAATATTTGTTGGATTTTTTATAATCACAAAGGGAATAATAATAATAATACAGACTAAAAAAATTCGGATCTAGAAATCTCTGAATATATTAAAACACAAGCACACTATTGATAAATATTTTTTTCATTTTTAGTATCATTAAATCAAAATAATTTGAGGAAGTTATATGAAATAAAACACACACCAAGCGAACATTCACGCTTTACCCCCCCCCCCCTTCCCATAAACAAAGCATAAAAAAGAATGAAAAGGAGAAAGAAAGAATGAAAAGGAGAAAGAAAGAATATAACAAATGACAACAAAAACTTATCATAAAAACACAAAATGTAACAAAATAAAAATATATATGAAATAAATATTTTTTTTCATAAATATAGATCTATTTTTTTCCAAAAAAAAAAAAAATGAAAAATGGTATTGAATTATATGCCTAAATCACGATTTAATTGAATAGAGACGACTTGCCGAAAGTTTTCACTCTTACATGCATATTCATTAAACTGTGCTGTAAAGGCATGCAGTGACGACATCTTATAAATATTCATATGCGCATGCGCAGAATTTTACCTCAAACATGGCGATCTCGCGATTGGAACAAAAGTCCGAAAATTGATGCTCTTTTGAAGGATTTCATGGAATTGTATTCATTATTCTTATTTCAAAGGTAAGCTGATTTAGGAACAGTTTGCTTAGGTAAGATTGATATTACTCGTTAGATTTTTAATTCATTATGATCATCGGTTTTCTAATGCCAAACATCGCGAAGTTTTGTACTCCGGTGATAACGAGTGGTTGCATTCAGGACCTCGACACTGTCTAAATAGACGTGTCGAGGTCCCCGGGGCAACCACTGGTACTGCTGGCATCTTTCATTTCAGACAAATACACTAACTTAGTTTCAGTCACTCTCTTTCAGTCGTATAACTCACATTTTACACTCAGGCAGCTAGCAGACATGCATGTGCATGTGCAATGAATCGACACGCTCACACCTAACTTAGCCTGGGCCTGCATGCACTGTATGCAGTGACACACGTCAGTCTCACTCACTCACTCCATCACGGCGCGGCACCAGTCATGCCAGTTCACAGTTGCGTTGAGTGACATGACTGCGTGCTTGGTTGCAATATTTCCTTTCGGACAAGGTGTCAAGAAATATAATCTTTATTCAACACTCGTAAAAAACATTCAAAGACTCAGAAACACCATCAATATTACAATAAGTTTACAATAACTGATGATAAAATATAATAAGCTCGTCTCACCTTCGCCGTTCCAGGAGCGAGGCCCGCCATGATGAATAACCTTCGACCAGAAACGCACGCGTCTACATATCGCACGCGCGCACGGCCGGCCGGCCGGGTACGTACGGGCGCGGCGCGAGCTCGTCGCCAGATCTGCACATTGGATAATGGATACTGCATGCATTTATCAAAACTATGTCTCCTAAATACAATACATGGTTGGCCCTAGATCGAGTGATCCTTTTAGGGATGCACCATTAGATATATCCAGGGGGCTGCAAGTTTTTCAAAAAAAAAAATTGACTTGCTATAATGAGCAAAAAGGAAAAAAAATGACTCACCATCCGGCTCACCATGCAGATATAGAGTAAAAAAAAAAAAAAAAAAAATTGGTCCACTGACAAATCACTGATCCGAGAGGACCGGAAAGGGGCAATTAAAAAAACTTGTTTCGATGGACTAAGGAAAAAAAAATTTACACAAAGAAGAAAGGAAAAAAAATTGCATCAATTAAGTAACCCAAACTTCCAGCCTATCTAATGGTGCGTCCATATGGCCCATATGGCAATTAAGCCCATGCAAACAGTGGTGGATCAGCGTCAAACTGAAATATATATGTATGTATGTATATATATATATATATATATATATATATATATTATAATAATATATATAAGAATATATATATATATATATATTATAAGAATATATATAAATTATATATATATATATATATTCGGTAGATATTCCACGTGTTGGAGTAATATTAAGAGAAACAAGGTTGAAACTTTCATGCTTTAATCCAACAAAATCTATTGAAGTCCACAAATTTTCGATAAAGACGGTTTGTATACTCGTCGAAAATTTGTGGACTTCAATAAATTTTGTTGGATTAAAGGAGAATGAAACTCTTGGAGCAAGTTAGCTTTTGTGAAAGCAGAAAAATCAAAGAATAAGATCAACAAAAGTTTGAGTAAAATAAGACAAGCAATAGAAGAGTTGTGAGCATTTGAATGTCGAGATCACTAATGCTATGGAGATCCTCCCATTGGCAATGCGACCAATATCTATGATGTCACAGATGAACAACTCTCCCCTTTTGGACACTGAAAATATACCCCCAAACATCTCTTTTTGCTCATTCTAATCATATGACAAACGATTCATCAATGATATAATGTTGTGAAACCTCTGTACTCAGGGGCGGATCCAGCTTTCGCCAATAGGGGGGGGCCGAAAAATATTTTCATCAACATTTTTCTCGATTGGCCGCTATATAATCAGATTTTTTGTTGGTTTATCAGGGGGTAGTCCTAACTAAAGACTGAAGTTTTAAGTATATGTTAGTTTTTATTGTTATAAACAAGTTAAGGTATCTCATGTGGTCTTAATATATAATGCGATCGCGAAGCGCGAGCTCAAATTCTTTGATATTTTATGTCCTTAGACCTGAAGATTCTGAGAAGATTTTATAATCATGAAAAAGATAAGTATCCAACTAAACAATGCGAACGCGAAGCGCGAGTCGAAATGTTATTATAGTAACGTGAAAAGAGGATTCAATTAGGACTGTTTTTTAGTGATAAATGAAGAGGATTACAAGTATCACCAATTAAATAATGAGAGTGCGAAGCGCGAGCTAAATTTTTTTGATATTCCGACCTGAAAACTGGACAGTCTAAGCGCGTTTTTATTTTAATAAAGAACAAAGCTGTGTGTCTCAAACAATTAAATGCGAGCGCGAAGCACGAGCTTAATTTTTTGATATACTGACATGATAAAGGAGCATTTTGACAAATTTTGGTAAGAATTTTTCAAAGAGGATAGGTAACTCACAAATCAAACAATGCGAGCGCGCAGCGCGAGCTGAAAATTGTGATATATACTAACAATTTGTGTAAATCAAACAAAATAATGAAAGCTTGATGTGCGAGCTAAAATATTGTGTGCAAATTGATTTCAGAACTGGATATATAAGTGCCATTTAATTCTCTTGAATGGGATTCATTACACAGGCAATGCGAGCGCGAAGCGCGAGCGAAATCTTTTATATAAAGTCTATTTTCCAATTCTTCCCTCACCTTTTTCTTGTTTCCTTTCGGGGTCGGGCCGGCCGTTACGAGGCTGTAAATTACACATCATGGGTATGCTACCTCTTTCTTACTTTTCTTTCTGTTTTTCATAATTTCTATCAAGTTAAAGAGTACACTTTTTTCTGCAGGTTGTCAAAAAATAGGGGGGCCGGGGCCGGCTCGGCCCCCTCCTGGATCCGCGCCTGGTACTTGTCATCTCATAAAGAGAACACCTCACCTTGTGATAGACTCTATAAAAGTGAGAATATAAGTGAAATAAGTACTAAAGTAATGAGGGAGTTGTACGTGTGTGACATCACAGATCTTGGTCGAATTGCCAATGAGAGGATCTACATGGCATTAGTGATCTCAATATTCAAATGCTCATAACTTTCTTATTATTCATTCAATCTTCCTCAAACTTTCAACAATATGTTTCTTTGATTTTTCTCTTTGATATGGATTCAGCTGGTTTCAAGGGTTTCATTCTCCTTTAAAGCATGAAAGTTTCAACCTTGTTTCTCTCTCTCTCTCTCTATATATATATATGAAAAACGTGATTCAGTAGTGAATCAGTACAGAAAAAAGAAGATTTTGCAGAAAGCAGTAAAACAATCATTCTGCAAATTCATTAAACAAGAATTTTTTCTGCAATTTAACAGAACAGGTCTGTTTTAAAAGGAGAAAATGCTGTTTTATTCAAGGAAATTTGTAAGGTTCCATACACCAAATACCAATTTCCTGTAAGTTTACATGATATAATGTAAGATTGCGCAACCTGGTAAGATTGCAGGTATATATATATATATATATATATATATACATATATATTAGTTTTATTGAAAAAAATAAAAAACACATTCACAAAGTTTACGGTTTGATAAAAAAAAATCACTATCAAAAGAAGATAAAAAACAAAAAACATACACATGTATCCAAAGAATGTTAAGCTCCGAGATAGAATTAGACCGACATACGAGAAAAAAAAACCCAAAACATCAAGTTCAAGTTCAAGTTCAAGTTTCAACTCAATGATAGCCTACAACATCACATATAGGAAATAATTACACAGATATAAAATGAAGACCATACAAACCGATACAAATGGATACATGTATATCCATTGCAAGCAATATGACTGTACAAGAAAAGTAAATAAGTGTTTATGGTAAACACTAAATAACGTAATAATCATAAAACCAATAACAATAGGGGGCCTATATACAGTGACAATAGAACAAAATGTAGAACATTCTCGATAAACAATTTGCAATAACAATAACAAATGCACAATCAGATGCCCATCCTGTTCATGATTACCAAAAGTGATTTAGAAAGTCAAAATTTAAGGTCAGAATATCACAAATTTTCATCTCGCTCTTCGCGTTCGCATCAGTTGTTTAGTAAGGTGACGATCGATCCTGTTCATGGATAGATATAAGTGCTTAGAATTTCCAACTTTGGGTCAAAATATCAAAAAATTTCAGCATGCACTTTTGCGCTCGCATAAAATGTTTTGTTAGCTATATATACTCATTCTGTTCATGATTACCAAAAATGTTTACTCGAATGTCCAAATATTATGTCAGAATATCAATTTTTCAGCTCGCGCTCGCGCTTTGCGCTCGCACAATAATAGACACCCATCCTGTTCATGGTTTACAAAATGTGCTTAGAATATCCAGTTTTGGGTCAGAAACTCAGAATATCAAATATTTATATAGATACCCAACCTCTTCGTTGTTACAAAAAGTGCTTAGAATGTCCAGTTTGGGTCGGAAATACAAAAATTGTCAGCTCGCGCATTGCGCTTGCATAAAATTTTGAGATATATACCCAAATGTTCTTGATCACCAAAAGTGCTTACAGACTTTCCAAATTTGAGGTCAGAATTAAAAAAAAAATTTTCATCTCCCGTTTCGCACCAGCATCAATTTATTGTTTATACCCATCACGTTCACGGTTACAAAAAGTGCTTAATATCCGATCGGGGGTCCGTTGAAGAAAGAGTTGCGTTTCAACGCAAGTCAAAAAATCAACCGCAAGTCCAAAATGCGCGCTGTTGATTGGTCGAAAATCAAGTTGCGCATGATTTTTAGAGTTGCGATTGATTGCAACTCTTTCTGCAACGGGCCCCAGGGGAAAACATACAGATGAAAACATTTTTCCACCTACCCCCTCAAGTTAGCGAAAGTTGGATCCGCCCCTTATAAAGAAATGTTAGCTCCCGCTCACATAATTTTAGTAGGGCCTACATTCTGATGAGAAGTTAAAATCCCCAAATGCTTAAAATTCTATGCTTTCAGGGGGCAGTTTCACAAAGCTGATAGTAAGTTAAGAGCGGCTTTAAGAACGACTGGGGATCCTTTCTTTTTAGAGCGTAAGAAGGGTTTACCAGTCACTCTAGACTTACGAATAGCTTTATGAATCCCCACCTGGTCACATTTATTCTTTTAAAAAAGTGATGACTTTTTTTCATGAACACATTAAAAAAGGTGGTCTTCGATTGCCTTTTTTTACACGTGATTGTTACATAAGATAATTTAACATACATTTAAGGCATATGTATATATATACATAAATATACATATATATATATATATATATATATATATATATATATATATATATATATATATATATATATAAATGTGTAAATGTGTATATATATATATATATATATATATATATATATATATATAAATGTGATCAATCTTGGCGATGTACGTGTACGGGTCTCCTTCATAATTATATTTGAGATCAATTGTATGGAGAGGGCCGTAGCAAGGTCAATACCCGTCTTCAATACCCGTCAACAACCCCCCCCCGTATATATACATACATATATATATATATATATATATATATATATATATATATATATATATATATATGTATGTATATATACGGGGGGGGGGGGGTTGTTATAATTTGGCAGCCTGTAAATTTGACTATTTTCGCCATTTGTATACGGAACATCACAATAGGCCAGGAGATGTAGGCTTATCTAATTAATTCTTCTCATTGTAATCACTTTCCCCCTCCTATCCTGTATCTATTTTTTTTTTCTCTCCTTCGTGTAGCTCTCTATCTCTTTTTTCTTTCCTTGTTCGTTCCTTCTTAATTTACCCCTAAAATTTTTTGCCGGATTTTTGTGCCGCCAAATAAAAGGGCCACAGCGGCGCCCAAAGTTTGGATCCGTGCCTCCCTACTTCTTTCTTTCCTCTATATACCTGCGCCCGTACGTATGGATGCGCTCTTTACTTTGTTTGCGAGCGCGGCGCGGCGAGCACGTTATGAAATAGAGATCGGGGCCCGTTTCTCAACACATGGACAAGTTAGTCATATCTTTATCCACCTACCACGGAGTTAGTTCCAATCTTACTAAACCTGTTTCTCGAAAGGCTTCCTAACTAGAATACCTTGATATCGATACTATCGGTAAAAAGTGCAGACGAGACGTAGCCTTAGTCACAAAATAGCATAATTTTCAAAATGTAAAATTATGACAAAATTGCAAATATTGTGATAAATTGGGAAATAAATATTTTCAAAATAATAGCACAGGTGAATTATGCATCATACATACTTAGACCATGAAGACTGGAGCATTCAATTGCAGAGAAAATCAAATTATGAATAATTCATTTCATGACTAAAAAATCACTTGTGGACGTTGAGATGGTTACCCCCGGGATATCCAATTTTAATAGTTTACGAAAGTAAACCATAATGGTTTTCTTTGTAAAATGAGGATAGATATACGGTCTTTTACGATTTCAAACGTCATAAAAATATAGTTTAACAACTTTTTTTTCTTTTTGATACCAAAACATACGATATTTTACAAATTATATGCATAAATTAGAGATAGAATTTATCCAACTGTTAATAGGGGTCTGAAAACAACAAATACGAGTTCAGTTATGGATGGCCTGACGTGGTAGAATCTTTATCGATTAAATCATTTTACTATTTCAAAATTAATGGTTTTATGGCCTTTTACCAACAGTTTTTATAGTTTATTTGTTTTACAATTAACATTGAGTGCATTCTCCCACTTGTTTTGTGATGTAATTTCAACCTCTATGATTGATTACGTAAGATTATAATGTTAAAATTTCTAGGCACTTTTGCATGTCATAGTCTACCCACGTGATGTCACTACGTCATTTAGAAAGAAGTTATGACAGGTTCGGAGGTGTCATAAATATTTAGTGAGGTTGTTGTACCCGATCTTGGTAAAGAGGGCTTCGTGAAACGGTTAGCAGACAAGTAGCTCACTATCTCCTATTTAGTCAAGAAGTTAGACTTACGACGGTGTTGAGAAACGGGCCCCGGAGCTGCGCGAATCTGCGATTGCGTAATTAAAAGTTACCAGAGAACAGAACGTGGATCTGCGGGGTGGGCCACTAACGATAACGTTAAATAAGAAGTGTAATTTACACGTACCAAGGAATCAAAATAAAAGATGGGCTTGATGAGGCTTTTGTTACCAAGACATTCACATTTCGTGAGAAATTTCGCTCAAACTCGTCGGTGCAACGGTTATTATGACGGTTCGGTGAGCTAGATATCTAGTTAATTCTATCTTAAAATTTCATCCCGGTCCCACTTATAGAAAATAGTGTGTTTATGAATTGCATTAATCCACTTCCATTGCATTGCTTGCATTGATTGACGACTGGATGTGCGTCCACGTACATGCCATGGGCATGGGGTTTCGAAGAGCACCCTAAACAAGTTCAAGTATTTGCCATGTTCTGCAAATGCACCCCTTGCTTAAGTATTGGTGTGTGAACAATTATAGGTGTGTGAAACCCTACTGAGTACTCTTTAAGTTTAAGTAGGGGCCTAGGGTGTCTGGAGAGAAAAATTATTTTTCTTATTTCAAGAAAATATCACATTTTCTTTGTGAATTTGAAGAGAAATGACCTTCAGACTGACAGAAATGTAACATTTTTGAAAAAAATCCAACTATTGGCTGCAAAAAAGAAGAATGAAATTAGGTCAATTTTCAGCATTTCTCTGCCATGGCCCATGCCCATAGTCTAGACTGTCACTGTGTAGTTAAGAAATGGACACACACAAATCCAAATTTTTAGCTTCCGAGAGCTGTTATAAATTTATTATTAATGCCAAAAACTTGTCCATAAAGAGTCCAATAGGATTTTTTATGCTCTATCTGATGGTATGATTTTTATAAAGATTTGGAAACCAGATCACAATGAAAAATTGCGACAAAGTGAAAAAAATTGTGCAAAAGAGAAATTTCATTTTCCCATAGAAAATGCATGGAGAAATGGCAATCTCAACACACACAAGACTAAGGGTTTGCAATTTATCTCTAAATCCTTATTTAAAATGATCATATAAACTTGTCCTTACTGTCAAAAGAAGCCCCTGAATTTTCTCTTTCCATACATGCCAAACACAAGTTAATAATCAATTCAGATCACATTTTTCTAGTATCCTGAACTTCCCCGAAAAAATGTGCCATATTTCCCCCTAAATCAGCCTGTTTTATGCTGACACTTTTCAGTGTGGCTTCAGACACCCTACTTTAAGTTTAACTATTGCCTGGTTTATTGCTTATTGGAAACAAAACTGTATATTTATACTTTTTTTAGTGGACTTACATTTGTTACAAACTAAAATTACACAGACACTTGTCATTATTTTCAATCATATCAAACACATTATTTTCATAAAATTCACCAAACTTTCACCATTAATACACAAATACCTATAAACATGATAAAATATGAATATACAAAAACTTTGAAGAAATCATTTTTCTTTACGATTTCAGTTTCCAATCGGACCTCTCTTCGCATGGGAAATATTTTGGTCACTTGAAAAAGGTATCATATTACTGAACATGTGTTTTCTATGGGAAAAATTGAGAAAACAAAAAATTCACTGATGAGCTGTTTTTACCATATTTTATTACTTAAGAATATTAAGACTGAAAATGTGTTTTTGACCATTTTTCGTCATTATTCTATTCAAGTTCCCTCGCCCTTTGGAAGGATGTTGCAAAGTTTTGAGTGTATTAAATTATTTTCTGATACGTATGATGCGAGCGTTTGGTAATACAAGGCTGATTGGTAATACAATCGCTATACCTTTAGTTTGCAGTTAACTATTTGCTTTGATTCCATGAATGAAGATGGGATGAAATATAATTACTTTCAGAGATTTCTTCATGACTAACTTTCATGAATACTTTCAGGTAAAAAATCAAATTGTTTGATAATACATCCTAGTAGTCGACTAGTCATTTCATGATATGCCCCGCTGGTTTCATAGTAGGCCTACTCATCTGTTCTTATAACATATCCTTATCTACAGATCTGTTCACGGAGTGCAAGATATTCTACAGCATCGCTGGTATCTAAAGATGTAAGTCTGTGTCAGTATTCATGATTTCAAAATTTTCCTGACAAAAACATCATTGATGGAGCCATGATTTTATATGTTCATTTTACATTTTAGTCTTGCCAACTAGTTTTATATTATTTGAGTTGTTTGGCCTTAAAAGGGGAACGAGCAATGTGCACTTTAATACACTTTGAAGAGAAGGAAATGAAGAAAGTAAAAAAGGAGAAGAAACAAGGAACAAGATGGGAGAAGAAGAAGAAAAGGGATTGAAGGAGGAGAGGAAAGAAAGAAAGAGAGAGAGAGAAGGAAAGGAAGAAGGAAGGAAGGAAGAAAGAAAGAAAGAAAGAAAGAAAGAAAGAAAGAAAGAAAGAAAGAAAGAAAGAAAGAAAGAAAGAAAGAAAGAAAGAAAGAAAGAAAGAAAGAAAGAAAGAAAGAAAGAAAGAAAGAAAGAAAGAAAGAAAGAAAGAAAGAAAGAAAGAAAGAAAGAAAGAAAGAAAGAAAGAAAGAAAGAAAGAAAGAAAGAAAGAAAGAAAGAAAGAAAGAAAGAAAGAAAGAAAGAAAGAAAGAAAGAAAGAAAGAAAGAAAGAAAGAAAGAAAGAAAGAAAGAAAGAAAGAAAGAAAGAAAGAGAGAAAGAAAGAAAGAAAGAGGAAACATAAGAAAAATACAAAGAAGAGGACAAGGGGGAAGATGAGGAATAAGAAGTGATGGAAGTAGAAGAAAGAGATGGGATGAGGGAGAAATAAAAGGCGGAGGGGAAAGAAAGAAAAAGGGCGACTGAAGGAAAATATTGTGAAACCATGTTGAAGAAACTAAAAATGTTTAAGATGTTGGTCTGTTGCTTCTTAAGGGAAGGATGCATTTTGCTTGACAAATTATTAACTCGTCTCTACTTGGTTTTAGGATGTACGGAATATCAGGAACATTGGTATCTCAGCCCACATTGACTCAGGCAAAACAACTCTCACAGAGCGATTACTCTTCTATACAGGAAGAATAAAAGAAATGCATGAGGTGAGAGAAGATCAGTTTCCATAATTTCAGGAACATAATTGTTCAACATTATAAGTGCCATGAATTCATTTAAAAAAGGTGTAGTAAAATTCTAATCCTGAGATAAATTTGTAAAGATTTAATAGGGATATTAGAACAGTGAACAGTAAATAATTGATTGTAATAATTCATTTCAATATAATTAATTTTAATCGTGAACACTATGGATTTCATGAAGGTAGACAGGATAACATTTTATGAAGACCATGAATGAATCAACATTCATCTGTCTACTTTTATTTATAAAAGAAAAAATCTGATGTGTTATTAGTAAGTTCTTGGAATAAAATCAAAGCTGTCATTACTTAATGATTTTCTTTATATCATCTGCATGCCTATTCAGGGGCCCGTTGCAGAAAGAGTTGTATTTAAACGAAGCCAAAAATCAATCGCAAGTAACAAATGTGCGCTGTTGATCGGTTGAAAATCAAGTTGCGCATGATATTTAGAGTTGCGATTGATTGCAACTCTTTCTGCAACAGGCCCCAGCTGTAACATGCCTAAAAAAAGCAGAGGAATTAAAGCTATTTGAAGTGAGTTATCTCCCATTTTAACATGTCCCACAGCTCAAATTTGATAAATTACTTGCTAGTTAACTAGTGTATATATTTTTGAGCTCAGGTGAAAGGTAAGGACAATGTCGGTGCTACCATGGATTCTATGGAGTTAGAGCGTCAACGAGGGATCACTATCCAGTCTGCTGCCACCTATATCTCATGGCAGGACAACAATATTAACATCATTGATACGCCAGGTGGGTGACTATGCCAGCCATTTTTTTTGGTGTATTTGTTCAATATAAGGCCTAATTTACTGAAAATAAAAAAAACATCATTTTGATATGATAAGATAATTTTGATTGGCGCAAATATTCTTTTTTTAATAAGATCGCCATTGAAAATAATCAACAACAAATCTTTTATGTAATTAATAATTTGTTCCTATTTTTCTCTGCATATTCCCTATGAATAAGGCAATATGTTTTTTGTATATTTTTTTTCCCTGATCATGGAATATTTGTCATATTGCACGATCTGCTTTAGACAGTCGCAACTCGTATGCTCAGTTTAGGGCCCACACGATCCTTTACTGTAACCACACGGTTAAATCGATCCAAAGCCTTTGAAGGTCATAGCCTAGTCTGCTGTGCAAACACTTCACTCGAGTAAAGGGTCTCAATGTGCAGCCTATAATGCCTTGTGTACTGAAGACCCTCTCGTTCACAGCAAGTTTTGTATGTGCTAATCTTTGCGTGGAGACCCACTTGTTGAGAAAACTTTCAATCAGGGTCTGTGCATGCAGACTAGCCATAACCTTGGATGCATTGTTAACTGCCATTGACACCCCTCACATTTACTTTGGTGATTTGTTGTGCCTTTCTTCATATTTCCAATTTGTGCCGTAACAAAGAAATGTGAGGTGTAGAAAATAGGCATTGCCATAAATAAATCAAAATTTAAGGCTGATGTAATGATCTCAGGCTATGAGGTGGTGTATAGTGTACGTGAGTGTGAGATCATCAATTTTTTTTTATTTTTGCATTTCAGTTTTTTTTATACCATATTTTGGTAGAGCATGATGAAATACCTTGACTACCCAAATTTGGTGGGAATCGGTCCATTAGGGTTCCCAAGATATGACCTCATGAATGCACGATAAGCCCCATTGAAATCAATGTCTTATCGGCCTGGTTCAAAATGTTATGAACCCCGCCAATAAATTATTGACTCCAATGGGGCTGATTATGTATTCGGGATCTCATTTCTCGGGGCCCCCATGGACCACTTCCCACCACATTCCGGTTGCGGATGTGTTTCATCATGCCCCTCTGTGACATGGTATAAAAAACTCTGAAATGCAAAACAGAATTTATCACTTGAGTACTCTATAAGAGTACTCTAGAAGTACTTTAGAAGAGGTCTCGTAGATTTTGATGCCAATATTGTTGTTCTTTTTTTTAAAGGCCATGTGGACTTCACGGTGGAAGTTGAGAGAGCCCTGAGGGTGCTAGATGGCGCTGTTCTGGTCCTGTGCAGTGTGGGCGGGGTCCAGAGTCAGACACTAACAGTCAACAGACAGATGAAGAGATACTCAGTTCCCTGCCTAGCATTTATCAACAAACTAGACAGGTAATCGGAAGAAGTGAAATTATTGCCTATATGGGGTATATTTCTGTGCCAATCATGTTGCATATTTTGAATTCTCTGGTTTTGTTGTGGTCAATTATTTACCATATTTTATCTCTGTCAGGTTTCTCCCACCAACTTATAATATAATAATAATATTGACTGACTTTGATATCTGGGAGATAGCATACATGTACATATATATCTCCTTCAGTCATGTCACTAGATCCATATTGCTATTATCAAGACTCTGGGGAATATGAGACTACTTTAGAAAACTTATTTGGGATCTCCCTCAAATCTAGAAAATATTTATTATGATTATACATTGATTTTATGCTGAGCTGAACTTAATCTAAACCATGATGAAAATCAGGGGTTAAACCATGGGTTGTTAAAAGATAAACTACTGGGGAGGGTTAATTGAAGCATCTTGTGTGTGATTTTCAATGACAGTTTCGCTCTGAGCCAATAAGATGCAAGAATATCAGTAGCTTATAACAGTTCTCTGTGAAAATCACTGACAATTTCTCTCATGAAATGCTCCCCAATTCTTGTTATATGAGTGAATTATGGAAGAAATCGATTCAGGCTACAAAAATTTAGGTTCCATTTCACAAGACTAGGCAGAAATATGTGCTAATTATGTTTCATTTTCAGTTGAGTGAGTGCATCCAGAGCGATGCAGATAGCTTGATACCTACATTTATGTCATACATATGTGGAGCATTGTGGCCCAGTGGATTAGTCTTCTGAGTTTGAAATAGAGGTTCGTGGGTTCGAATCCTGCGTAATTTCCTTCAGCAAGAAATTCATCCACATTGTGCTGCACTCAACCCAGGTGAGGTGAATGGGTACCTGGCAGGAATTTATTCCTTGAAATGCCACTGCGCTGTAAAAGGCTGCAGGGCTAAAGCCTAGGTAATGACATAATGTGATATGCGCTATACAAGAACTGCGTTATTATTATTATTACTAGATGCATCTTCATTAAAATTTCAAGTCATCCTTCACCTAGCCTCAAATGAAGTGTCTTCAAAATACAGTTTACAAATTTTAAGTTTTAAATTTTTCTGACTCTCTCAGTATATATAATCCCTGTCTTTATCTAGAATGAAGGCTAATCCACACAAAGTTCTGAGCCAGCTCCAGTCCAAGATGAACCACAATGCAGCATTCCTCCAACTTCCGATCGGTTTAGAAGCAGACACCAAGGGTGTGGTCGATCTCATACACAGGAGGGCGCTGTACAATGAAGGAAATGCTGGGTAAGATATAAACACTACATCAATGTTGCCATGTTCAAGCCGAACAATTTCACCAAAAGACATAGAACATCACCAACTTGACACAAAATCACGAAATTTTTATAAAATTACAATTTTCTTCATAAATCATTCATTTTGGGATACACTTTATTTTGTTTATGATATTTAAACAAAAAGTAATTGGATGATTGCTTGGGAAACCTTTTTTTATATAAAAAAACATAGAAAAGTAAAAAATACAATATGATATTTACTGTAGCCTGTATAAGTCAGCCTTCCGTAAGTAAGCAATTTTTACAGAATTTACAATACATACCAAGTTGGTTGTTTGACATGGATTTTAGTATGATTAAAAAATTACTCTTAATTTCCTGTTGCATGCTGTGTAAGGTGCATTATTGTATTTGGTCAAAACATTTTCAGTAGTTGCAGACTATCCCATATTAAAGAGATTATGCATTCAATATTGTGTGCACGCCTGCATTCAAGCATGACACAATAAGCCTGTTCACGGTTGTAAACTGCGCACGAGCAGAAAAGGTCATTGGAGACAACCATGAAGGTGGCTTTCAAATTCACTGACATAGGCATTTGTGATTTGATGATTATTCATGTATTCCTTTCAAAATATTTATCACATCCAAGCTGAAGAGTAATAAATAGAGCCTTCATAATCACTGGTATTTGACAGTAGCCTAAACAATAGTCAAATGTGCCAAAGGCAGACAATAAAACAGAATTCCAAACTTTATCTCTGATGTACTATTCTAGTCACCTGGTCTATACAATGCCTTTTGTTCTTAGAATTTGAATACTCTACCGGTAAAGCTTACGCAACATCTACATTTGAAAATGATAGTGCTTATCCTAATAAAAAATCACAAAGGTCATTTGAGAAAAGTTGATCATGAGCTAACCGTGAACTGGCTTATTTACTCTGTGTGTAACAACCACAGAGTATGTAAAACTTATTTACATCAAATTCTCCTAAATTAAATTGATTTCTGTGATCATAAGATATTGAATTTCGGTATTGTTCACTTATGAAGTAAAAATATGTTTTGACAATTGGACTTACTTTTCAATTGATTTTGGAGCTTATGATGATAATAATAATGATGAAAATAGCTTTCATTTTGGAGTTGTTAATGATAACAAATATTGAAATTCTTATAAAGCTGTCATTTTAGAGTTGATAATAATAATAATAATAGATAATAATGAAATTTATATACAACAGATTTCAGACCTTTTAGGACATCCAATTGGCTTTACAGTCAGAAAATTCACATATATGGCATTATACATAATAAATTTGAACAGTTTAGTTATCTTAATTCTACACTTAAACAATATTAATTATTTATGATTGTTCTACAAGAAATTATTGAATCAAAAGCTTCATTGAATAGATATGGCTAAAGTTGGGTTTTTAAATTTAACATAGAATAAATATATACTTCATCATTTTTATTATATTTCAGAGAAGAAATCCGAGAAGCGGAAGTGCCGGAGGATATGATGGCAGATGTCAAAGAATACAGACAAAAGTTAATTGGTGGGTTTTGCTACGGAACCATAGGCTTCAGGCAATGGAAAAGGGATTTAAAACTGTTGTAACTTTGCCATTATGGCAACTACCATGGCAACCTTGATTTTGATTGGCTGCTGAGCCCTGTTGCCATGGTAGTTGCCATAATGACAAAGTTACAACAGTAGTAACTCTTTATAAAATGGACCCAAGGACACAGTACACAATTTACCCACTTTCCTCTCTGTAACACTACCACAAATGCAAAATTGACCAGCACTTGCTGAAAGAGACAATTTACACAAATTTATGAATTTAATCAAAGGATCTACCCTTAACCTGGGTACCTACGCTTCATTTGGAATGGAAAGCATGTTTTTTGTAATGTCGCGTAAGTGGGCATTTGTCCAAGTGTATGTAGACCAAACGATAATTACACCAAATAGGGTTAGCCCATGTGGTAATAAGATTATATGAGAAGTAGACCAACTACTTGTGCATGTATGACTTTAAGCCACTCAGTGGGTGATTTCTAGTTCAGTGTTGACCTTTTGGTGTTGGTGTTGGGTCAATTTTTACACGTTTATAACACCAAACATAAAATGAAGATGGTCCCGAAAAGTCACTCCGTGGTTGTTGAGATGTCAATAATGTGATCTGGATCAGTTTTACAAAATCAGAATAAGTTTTGGAGCTAGGGGAAGCAATCCAAATGTCAACACCAATGCCAACACTAACACCGGACTTGAAATCACCCAATGTGACTAGCCTCTTAGTCTTCCCATCAAATTTTGTGTCATAGCAGAATGATTCGATCACTGACTTGGCCCTAATCATATCAAAGATAAATACAAGTTGTGGTAACAATCTCAAAATGAGGTCGGACAAAATCCAATAAAATTACCACCCAAGTGTTAGTATGTAGAAATTTAAAATATCTGCTCAGTGGCTCTGGAAGAAAATGAGTAATTGCTGAGAAATAAGAAAAATAAGCATGTAATTCCATCAAATGTCAGGTATTTTTCCAAACAATATTGATACACTGTCCCACATATGCTTTTCTGTGTTAGTGATCATCAGAATTATCGGTTTTGAGCCAAGATTTCTTGATTTCACAAAGATAAGTTTACATTAATGTACCAGATCTAGATATATGATAATATGGTGACAATTAACCTTGATTTAAAAGACTTTTTCATGAAATAATTGTTTTCTGCAACTTCTTTCTTTTATCTTTAAACCACACCAAAATAATGTGTGATTATCTTCAGTCAATTGTAGCCCAGTGGATAAGTCTTTGGACTTTGAAACAGAGGGTCGTGGGTTCAAATTCAGTCATGGTGTAATTTCCTTCAGCTTGAAATTGATCTATATTGTGCTACGCTCACCCCAAGTGGAGTATTTTGGTACCCAGCAAGAATCGTACATGCTTGTGAACTGTGAAACACTTGCTGAGCTTAAACCTATCCCTTTTGAAGCGCAATGAGATATTGAATGCTAAGGGATATGGCCATACAAGAACTGAATACTATTATTACGGTACCCAGCTTGAGCGATTCAAAGTACAATTTTGTTTTGATATTCTTTGATATTTAATGCGTGTGTGTTTGCGGGTGTTTGATAACGAATGGTGTATGTGTGTTGATGTATGGGTGTATGATTTAAATGTACTATTTTCAATTGATTTTACTTTGCTATTTTTAATCAACAATTCAAAATTTAAATCTTCTGATCTGTATGGAGATTGGCTTTTAATATAAGGCTCTGCCTTTCTGCCTCTCCTAATACTTTCATTTGTACATTTGTATTACTTGTTTTTTTATATGTTTTCTTTATCTATACTCCTTTATATGTGTGTATATATTTACATTGTTATATGTTTTTTAATGAAAGTATTGAATTGAAATGAAATTATAAATCTAGAATTCTAACCACATTTCCCACTTTCCTCACGCATAGAGACCTGTTGGTGTTACGCGGCTAGTAAGAACTGTACCATTATTATTTATTTTGGACAACGCCTACTTAGCTTGTTTTACGCGAGCAAATGGGAGACTGATTGTCAAATATTCGTACCGTTGCACGGCTTGAAGAGGTGACGTCACAATACGATTTAATTCACTGCGCTCAGGAAAAATGAAGGTGCACTTTGGCATAAGCCTGCTGGATACATGCGCAATGCTGCCCAAGATCATATGCGCTTGTGGGATTTTGCTTTTCGCTTTCAATATTTTTGCTCCCTATTCATAGATTACTGCGGGGGAAAACTCTTGTTTTTTCATGTTTTCGCTTGATTCTGAGGCGTTGTACAACACAAATAGCGAATATTCTTATTCGTGCAAAGTTGCGAGGTTTCGCATTCGGTTCTGTTCTGTTTATGGTAACTCCCGTAGGAACTCGGCAGGACAGCATTTTGCCGGTAAACGCCAAGCTGGTATGTCAATCAACGCCAAACTTGGATAACGCCTCGTTGAATAGAGCATCTTTCTGTCACCTCATGCGAAATCTCACACCATTGCAATCATGCCTATTTGCTATTTTGTATACTATTAATATTGACTGATCTCTTTTGTTTTTAATAGAATCACTATCCAATGTTGATGATGAGCTTGGAGAGATGTTTCTTGAAGAGAAGGAACCTAGTGAACAGGAAATCAAGGTATTGGCTCAATTTTCTGTCAAATATTTTTAAGTTTTCGGGAGCAATTGCGAATATTCTGTTTCAATTTCACAATTGTTTGATCAATTTTAGCAGTAGCAATGCCCCATTACAGTATTATCACACATATAATTTCTCTGAGTTAGAATTATGTTGTTGTTTCATTTAAATATTCATTCTTAAAGGAGAATGAAACCCTTGAAACCAGCTGAATCCATATCAAAGAGAAAAATCAAAGAAACATATTGTTGAAAGTTTGAGGAAGATTGAATTAATAATAAGAAAGTTATGAGCATTTGAATATTGAGATCACTAGTGCCATGTAGATCCTCCCATCGGCAATGCGACCAAGATCTGTGATATCACACACGTACAACTCCCTCATTACTTTAGTACTTATTCCACGTATATTCTCACTTTTATAGAGTCTATCACAAGGTGAGGTGTTCTCTTTATGAGATGACAAGTACAGAGGTTTCACAACATTATATCATTGATGAATCGTTTGTCATATGATTAGAATGAACAAAAAGAGATGTTTTGGGGTATATTTTCAGTGTCCAAATGGGAGAGTTGTACGTGTGTGACATCATAGATCTTGGTCGCATTGCCAATGGGAGGATCTCCATAGCATTAGTGATCTCGACATTCAAATGCTCATAACTCTTTTATTGCTAGTCCTATTTAACTCAAAGTTTTGTTGATCTTATTCTTTGATTTTTCTGCTTTCACAAAAGCTAACTTGCTCCAAGAGTTTCATTCTCCTTTAAGTTTCCAACTTGTGTTTTTTCTTGTACTCTTTCTTCTTTCCTTTTTTCTTTCTTTTCTACCTTTTAATTTCTTTCTTCCTTTCCTTTTTTGTCTTTTCGTTTCTGTTCTCATGTTCCTTTCCATATGACTCTCTCTCTCTCTCCTTTATTTGGTCCCCACGGAAGACCAGCTGCACATATACTTGGTGCAGCTGAATAAGGGTTATCCAACCGTCTTTTGTCTTAAATTTGGTCTTTTGTCTTATCTTTCAACTTTCTTAGCATGTTTAAAGCATTATTTTTTATTTTTATTTTTTTTATCAATGTTCAGAATTTATTTCATTATGTATGTATATGTTACTCTTTGTGTCTCTTTACATGTATATATTGTTATGTATTTTTTAATGACGGAAATAAAAACATGCAATTAACTCAGGATGCTGTTAGGAGGTGCGTGCTGAAGAGGACTTTCACTCCGGTCATGATGGGAACTGCTCTCAAGAACAAAGGAATACAACCTCTTCTAGATGCGATCATAGACTACCTACCTAATCCAACAGAAGTTAACAACTATGCTTTCAATGAGTAAGTTTCATATAAATAGACTACATACCTAATCCCACAGAAGTAAACAACTATGCTTTCAATGAGTACGTTTCATATTTACCTAATATTAAGGCCAATACAAACAGGCAGCCCTATATATGCCGGGGGGGGGGGGGGGTTAGATTTGGTTTGGACAATTTGTCAAGCAAAAAAAATTGAATTGAATTGAATTGAATTGAATTTATTCAAACCAGTCAAAGGAGAACAAAATACAAACAAAATAAATGGTTACATTATAAAGAACTAAAACAAATGACAGGTTTGGGACCCCAAAGAAGCACAGCTTGTAATCAGGGGCCCCTGCATAAGATATTTTACTCAAACATGGAAAAACTATGAAAAGAAGAAGAAAAAAAAATACAAGGTATTTAAAGGTCACAACAGGAACACTACCCACACGCAAGCATACACACACTCACGCAGACAAACACACACATTCACACTCCAAACATGTCACCCCCTGGTGCAACTAACAACTGGTCTTAAATTTATCAAGTAGGTATTTATGACATAATTTCTTAAACCGAGACAGGGTACTGCTACTTCTTATATCAGCAGGACACATATTCCATTCTTTAACGCAAATTGTTCTGAAGGATTTCAATGTAGCATTAATTCTAGCATAGGGTTGGTGAATAAGATGTCTCTGACGTGTGTTATAATTATGAATCTTAGAATTAACCACAAAAGTTTCTTGTAAAAAAGAACAATGCAGGGATTGGTATTTATACATGAAAATAACACAATTCAGTGAGACCATTTCATTAAATGGTAACATATTCAACTGCAAAAAGAGCGGGGAACTTGGAGCCAGATAATTTGAATTTGTTACATATCTTATAGCTTTCTTTTGAAGAACTTGTAGTTTACGTACATGAGTCCTATATGTATTCCCCCAAGCAATATTGCAATACATTAAATGTGGCACAATTAGAGCATTATATAAAGAAACCAATGTTCGTTGAGGTAAGAAATATCTTACTTTTGATATCACACCAACATTACGAGATACTTTAGAACACACATTATTAAGGTGATAATTCCATGACAAGTATTCATCAACTGTGACACCAAGAAATTGCACACTTGAGCTGAATTCAATTTGTCGACCACCAACTATTATTGGATCTATATTATCAAAGACCCTCTTTCCCTTTGTTCTAAATAAAACACATTTTGTTTTACTTGTATTCAGTAACAGCTTATTACAACAAAACCAGGCAAAAACATGACAAATTTCAGTATTTACCTCCCGAATAAGACTTTGCAAGTTCTTATGAGAATGTAATAAACAGGTGTCATCAGCATATAAAGAATATGTAAGCAATTTGGAAGAATTAACAATATCATTAATATAAATTAGGAAAAGCAGCGGACCAAGAACCGATCCTTGCGGTACTCCAAATTTAATATTTCTATATTCTGAGCTGACACCATTGATAACTACAAATTGTGACCGGTTTTCTAGATAGCTTTTAAACCAGTTTAAAGCCATCCCACGAATGCCATAATATTCAAGTTTAATTAAGAGTATACTGTGATCAATGGTGTCAAAGGCTTTACTTAAATCAAGGAATGCACCAAGGCAAAATTTTCCATCATTCATAGCAGTGATAATCGTGTTAATCAAGTTTAATACACCCATGCTAGTAGAGCAATTTTTCCTGAAGCCAAATTGATGTGGTGTCATGATATCATAATGCAGCAAATAATCATTTAATCTTTTGTACATTATTTTCTCTAAGATCTTTGAGAAGATAGGCAACAAAGCAATTGGTCTATAATTTTCAATGCATTTACGATCACTCTTTTTGTAGACAGGAACGATTTTAGCGATTTTTAACTTAATGGGAACAATACCTTGAGATATTGACTTATTGAAAACATGACACAGTGGGTCAGCAATGACATGAATGCAACCTTTGATAACTTTAGGGGAAATGTCATCTGAACCACTTGATTTAGAAGCCTTCAATGATGACACTAACCTTGTGATTTCATAAACTGATGTTGGTCTCAGAAATAGAGATGATGCATAATTTTGCCTTGGCATGTAATCTTTGAAAGATGTTTGGGCTTCTGGAATTTCTTTACTGATATTTTCAGGCAAATTAATAAAATATTTATTAAAATACTCAACTTTCTGCAGATCTGTAGTGAGTAAATTTTCACCATGATACATTTCATCTGGTATAAGATCCCTTTTCCCTCTTCCAAGCAGCTCATTTATGTGAGTCCAAGTCTTCCTAATATCCTTCTGTGTATTTTTAAAAACATTGTCGTAATAATCTTTTTTGCTTTTTCGAACTAGAATTGTCAACGCATTCTTATAAGCAAGATACTTCTTTTTATTTCTCTCATTTTTACATTTAATGTACGTACAGTATAATTTATATTTATGATTAATAGATTTTAAGAGACTCTTAGTAATCCATGGTTTTCTACATTTGCGTTTCTTATTCAGTTTAACGATGGGGAAATGAATATCATACACCCGAGAAAAGATAGACAAAAAATAATTATAAGACTCATCTGCATTTGTCAATGTGTAAAGAAATGACCAATCAAAAATAAAGAGATCTTGTCTAAAACTTTCTATCTTTTTATCTGTAATCAAACGCTTGTAGACCTCACTACTCGTTTTGACAGAGATAACAGCCGGCTCTTTATTGATGCTGAATATTGGCATATGATCAGACAAGTCTGAGCAGAAAATACCACTTTCAAAAGCATCTCGCACACAATTTGTGAATATATTATCTATGAGTGTTGAAGAAGAAGAAGTAATGCGTGTAGGTTTTGTAATAAGACTAAAAAAGCCAAATGATGTAAAGAGATCAACAAAATCTTTTACTCGATCATCAGAGTCATAATGCAACAAATTAGTATTAAAATCGCCCATAATATAAGTATTATTATTTTCGCGACTAAGAACTTGTAAGTCCTGTTCAAAGTCAAAAACAAATGACCTCACATCATTGTCAGGTGCTCGATATACACATCCAACAACAGTCTTAACATTATTTAAAACAAATTCTATGTATATACATTCGTAGCCCAAAGTTACTTTTGACAGATCATCGCGAATTGTATATTCAAAACCCTCTCTAATATAAAGAGCAACACCACCCCCTCTTTTATTTTGTCGACAAACTTGAACAAGAGAATATTCGGGGATATGAAATAAATTCACATCTGTAGATGGTTTGAACCAGGTCTCTGAAATCCCAATAATAGAAAAATTGTGTTTCACACTGGATAAGAAAACGACAAGATCTTCAAAGTTTCTAAATAGACTTCGTGAATTTACATGAAGGATAGAAAGTTTGCTATTACCTTTAAAAAGAAAATCATTACAATTAATATAATTACACTCATTTTCTACAATCATAGCTTGGTCCTCTATATCATCATCCATGATAAAGAGAAGTACATACTAAGTAGAATTTCAGTAGCATTAAAAATCTTGGAATATCAATTTGAAAAATATACATCAAATACCTAAACATGCTTAAGTACAGCTTGGGGTAGCCAATCAAAGAGACACGCACGTACACACCCAGACACAAACACACACAAAAAGAAACATACAGGAGCACCAACATATGTAGATGAGTAAATATATACAATGAAAGGTAAATATAGCACACAAAAGTAACAAACATTGAGTTTGTCTTACAAAACACCAAGAAAAAGTGATGAATGATTATTCAAGGTAAAAGAAAAAAAAAAAAGTAATACAAGGAGAAAACAATGAGTTTACCCTCTGGGAGACTTTATGAAAGATTATTAGCAGTTTATAGCTACATACATGTAGTGAAGTAAATATGATCTCAAGAAACAGTTTACAAGGCAGTAACTTGTTGCAGAGATGTAAAGACCTTCTTAACTTGGACACCATCTTGGGAGGTTTTTAGGGCAGCAATAACCCTTCCATCAGCTGACCAGGCAGCAGCCACTTTGGGGTGTTTCACCAGTTTCATTAAAATCTCATGATTTGCCCTAGTCAAATCCTCTTGGATGGAGAAGCCAGAGTCCTTCATCTTTCGTCGATTCTTCAGCAGCGCAAACTTACTTCTGTGTGAACATAATTTCACTAATATCGGGCGGGGCTTGCTGTTTGGAGAGCGGGGCTTTCCGGAACGATGGGATCTATCAATCTCGGCCTTGGTCAAGTTGTAGCCAAGGTGGTTTGACACGATCTTGATCACCTGATCGTCAGTGTCTTCATCTGGTGCTTCTGGGACTCCAAAAACACGCATATTATTTCGTCTGCTGTATTGTTCCAGATCGTCAGCCCTAGTCTGAGAAGCCGCCATCCTTGATTCCAGTTTTTCCACAGATGACTTGAGGGTCTTTATCTCCTTCTCCTTCATAGCTAGGTCTACCCTCAAGTCATGGATCTCACCCTCCTGCTTATCTATTCTTTCCTCATTCTTTTCAATCCTCGCTTTGAGGATTTTGGCAACACATTTCTCAAGAGCCTCGACCAAAATGTGAGGTCATTTTTTTGCACCTAAGACATTGGAGGAGAATATGGACCCATGTTTCAGGCCAGTATCTAAAAATTGGGGCCATGTTTAGGGATTTTCCAGCATAAAACCGTACCCCATGTTTAGGGATATCTTCCAAAAAGTGACCCATTCCAGCGGCACATCCCCGTATGCCTTATTTCGTGATATAAGTAGCACTACCTAAAATCCTCAACAAACTCAAATCTGGCCAAGTTTCTAACCCACAATGCAACATTCTGATCAAAGTTTTTTTTTATTTTTTAATACAGGCCTATTTGAATAATAACACACTAATTAATTTCTTGATACTATCATACAAAAAATATATATATCAAGTAGTACCAAGAATCAAAACAAGTATTTTTCCTATCAGGATATTTTAGTTTCTCTTTACAAATACAATTATAGGCTAACTTATTCTCTGTAATATTAAAGGACAAGTCCACCCCAACAAAAAGTTGATTTGAATCAAAATCGGATGTAAAATAAGAAAGTTATGACATTTTAAAGTTTCGCTTAATTTCACAAAACAGTTATATGCACATCCTGGTCGGTATGCAAATGAGAAGACTGATGATGTCATCCACTCACTATTTCTTTTGTATTTTATTATGTGAAATATGAAATATTCTAATTTTCTCCTCATTGCCAAGTAAAACAACGATTAATTCCTCCCTGAACACGTGGAATTAGCATTGTTTAATATTATATGGTTCAGTCAAGATGGTCCATATTTTCAAATTTGTAAAAAATGAAATATTGTATAATTCAAACAATAAAAAACAAAAGAAATAGTGAGTGTTGGACATCATCGACTGACTCATTTGCATGTCACTGAGTTGTGCATATCACTGTTTTGTGAAAAATAAGCGAAACTTTAAAATGCCATTACTTTCTTATATTACATGTACATCCGATTTTGATGAAATTTTCAGCGTTATGCTAGTCTGATTTTTCTCTATTTATTCAAGTCAACATTTTTCTGGGGTGGACTTGACCTTTAAAAGCTGTATCAGCAGGTATATTTTCTGACTAGTTGTTTTTAACACACAGTCAATGAGAAACCAGACAGTGTTTGTCCGTTCACTTTCCCCTTAAAACTATTAAGCAATATTGCATTGTTTGTCTGTTTATGAATATTGCATGATTATTATTCAAATTATTTCTTTTCTCTCTCCCATGTTCAGCCAAGATGAGAAAGTAAAGATGAGTCCAATCAGAGATAACTCCGATAAGTTTGTTTCCTTGGCTTTCAAACTGGAGGTGAGTATATAAACAAATATTGCCCATTGCAGAGGGCGTTAGTAAGAATTACATGCCCTAAGGTACCTTTGGAAAAGTTCGAAGCTGCGTTTTTACTGTCTCAAAGGTGATAAGTGTGGGGAATTATTCTAATACCCAAGCAAAATGGTGTGTACAGTCCTACCTCTCTTATCCAGACACGTTGGGACCAGCACCAATCTGGATATGGGATTTATCCGGATCTGGGAGACCCAATATTAAATACACGCAACTGCCTCCCCAACGGCGGTAGCTACATGTAATCTATTGTAGTGGGCATACAGACAGTATTCACTGCAGTGTCAGTGCAAATTTATAGGCGGTATTTTTATGGAAATGAAATCGATCGATGTCCAAAACTCTTGGATAATTTACCTGCTAAAATGATTGAGGATTGCATCGAGCATACCTCGAAAGAAAGAGAATGACTCCATGAAATTAAGTTTTACAATTGGATAATCGTGGCGGGTATCGCAGCTTCGCAATGTCAGCCATTGTTATACTGATTGTAGGCTCAAACTTGTCATTTTCTTTAATTGTGCAAGACTGTTCTGTCAATACGTTTTAGTAACCTGAAGACCCTACCATTTAATGCTTCCTATTCTTAATTATTTTCACGAGCCTAGAGTCTTTATTTATGGCTGTATACAGATATGTACTTCTTCTTCTCATTATGCCTTGAGCACTCTACATAGTGAATTTGTTGCATTAAAGATCATGTAGTATCATACTTATAATAATATGTCCATTTATAGTTACTATGTGCATATACTTAACTGCGCGTTGATACTTGGTATCATATTATTACCCCGGCTGTAGCTGAGCCGCCATATTAATAGGTGCTAAAGCGTTCAAGGAATAAATCCTATCGGGTACCCATTCACCTCACCTGGGTCGAGTGCAGCACAATGTGGATAAATTTCTTGCCAAAGGAGATTACGCCATGGCTGGGATTCGAACCCACTACCCTCTGTTTCAAAGTCCGGAGACTAATCCACTGGGCCACAAGGCTCCACACATACTTATACTCCGTACTTATCTTCTTGTTCTTGTAGGCAGGAAGATTTGGCCAGTTGACTTACATGAGGGTATACCAAGGTTGTTTACAGAAAGGACAGTACATCTACAACACGAGAACAACTAAGAAAGTGAAGGTCTCTCGTCTCGTACGAATGCATGCTGATACAATGGAGGTAGGTTGTCACATACACTGCGGCAGTCCACCTTTCATAAGTCAAATTTTCACCTGATTTGATGTGTCATTTTAGACCAGAATATATGCAAGAAATCTTCATAGCCAAATTTTTGCATAGTGGGGTGTTGCATGACAGTCGTGATCAATTGCAAGTCTATTTTCGTTCCCTAAATCAATCATATGTCTTGCAATTATTTGCAGATATGCAATTGATTGCTAATCCGATCCTTGAAACAAGAAGTGTAAACTGATTTGCTATAGCCAACATTGATGTATCAATTGTAAAATTGCAGCAATTGATTGCAAATATTTTCTTGCAACATGTCGAGGAGATTAATGGGGTCTCTAGAGAGTGGACTTAGAATTCCTATATTCCCTAAACCAAATTAATGTCATTTCTATCACACACTGATATGGCAATCTGTGCTGTTTATGACTTGAAAGTTGTGCCCTAACTTTTTTTTTTAATACAAATTTCATATATGTGTAGGACCTAAGTGAGGTGTATGCTAGAGACATCTGTGCCTTATTTGGTATCGAGTGTTCAAGCAAAATCATTTATCTTTAGTATTGATCTTTGACCTTTGATATGTATATTGTTGACCTTTGGTATGTATTTGACTTTACTGACCTTATGTTGACCTTCTTTATAGGACGTTAGCGAGGTGTATACCAGAGACATCTGTGCCTTATTTGGTATTGAGTGTTCAAGCAAAGTCATTTATCTTTATTATTGACCTTTGATATGTATATTGTTTACCTTTGGTATGTATTTGACTTTATTGACCTTATGTTGACCTTCTTTATAGAACGTTAGCGAGATGTATACCAGAGACATCTGTGCCTTATTTGGTATTGAGTTTGCAAGCAAAATCATTATTATTGACTTTTGACCTTTGATATGTATATTGTTTACCTTTGGTATGTATTTTACTTAATTGACCTTATGTTGACCTTCTTTATAGAACGTTAGCGAGTTGTATGCTAGAGACATTTGTGCCTTATTTGGTATCAAGTGTTCAATCAAAATCATTTATTTTTATTATTGACCTTTGATATGTATTTGACTTTTCATTGACCTTATATTGACCTTCCTTGTAGGACGTTAGCGAGGTGTATGCTGGAGACATCTGTGCTTTATTTGGTATCGAGTGTGCAAGCGGAGACACTTTCACTACTGAACCAAAGACGAAGATATCTATGGTGAGTTTAAAACATTTGTAACTCGAGACCGGAGAAGCATTTCATGAAAAGTTTTACCAAGTTGCACACAGCCAGTGAAGATTTTCCTAGCCTTGTAGTTTTCAGTGGCATTCACAGATCAATATCTTCATGAAGTGCCCCCTCTATGTTGGATCACAGGTGAAAGTAGGGGTTAGTTGAAGAGATTTTTAATAGACATAGTAACAGTAAATATGTCACTTTTATTTTGTTAAATAATTTGTTATTCCTTGCTTTATTTAGCTTTTCCTTGAATGTTCCTCAAATTGTGTATATACTTTGTATGTTTTGTATTACATTGTATATTGCTTTGAAAAGAATATTGGCAGACACGAATGATGTTCCAATAAATGCAATTTAATTCACTTTTATAATGTGGCTTATACTTGTTTCTAGAGGTAGTGTGCTGTTGAATTTTGCTTCCGCTCTAAATTCAACACTAATGGAATGGCCAACTTCAACCCTGGGTTTAACACTATACCCTACCCTAAACCTAACCTTAAACCTAACTTAAAACCCTATTGCAGTCCTAACCCTAACCCCAAATCTTAGAAGAAATTAAGCTTGGATCAATTATCGCAGGAGCAAATGTTGTGTCACCTTCAAATGAATATGTTCTAGACAATTTATGAAATGAAATAAGAATTGAGAAAATTGGGGGTTGGAGTAACCAAATTTTTTTGGAATCGCCCAAATGGTTAAATTTGTTTTGAATTTGATCTTGAAATGTTTTTTTGTGTTTTATTCATTCCAGGAACCCATGCATGTCCCAGATCCAGTCATCTCACTTGCTATCAAGCCAGAAAAGAAGGTAACCTTCTCAATTTAGATTATTTTAATGGTTTATTGAGAGAAACATATCATTATGAGTAAGGCTGCGCAAACTAGGCAAAACTCAGTTTTGTAGCCGTTTTCCAAAAGGAAGAGAAAACGGCTACAAACGGCAGGTTTCTCTCATGTGTGTGTTGGCTCAGTTGGACGAGCATCCGTCTCACAACCGGGAGGTCGGGGGTTCAAACCCCGGCCACGTCAGACCAAAAGACGTTAAAAGATGGGAGTTGCTGCTACCCTGTTTGGCGTTCAACGATTAAAGGGATAGAGCCTTGTCGATCTGGTGCTGCACAGCGGCTGCCGGGCCCAAGATCAATTGGGCAAAGCAAATTTTCAGAGTATTTAATTTCATGTCTATTTCGAACATATGGATTTTCGTCATTTTTTTTTCATCACATGTGGCCGCCAAAAGCTGAATAAAACATGCATTCAATTTAAGTGGATATAAACAGTTGATGAGAGTTCCACAATTGGAAATAATTACTACCATTATTAACACAAAGAAATACTTCAGGGTACACTAGTGCAAAATAATTACTACCAGTAATACAATTGACAGAAGTTCGAAAAACAATTACTACTGGTAATGCAAAGAAATAAGCAACATTTATTTACATTTGTAAATCTTTTTACTTGTAACCATAATATGTCATATTCTCTATGTCACTTGCACAGACCGACCTGGATAACTTCTCTAAAGCCATCAACAGATTTACAAGAGAAGACCCTACTTTCACCGTATACTTTGACGATGAAAGCAAAGAGGTGAATATCATTTTTATTAGTGGACTTTTTCACTTTGCAAAAATTTTATTTTCCTTATTCATATATTAGCTGCTATAATATTTTCATTATCTAAGTTAAGTATGTGTTGTACTGGGAACTGCTTATAGCAGTGACGTGTCGTACTCCATTTTAAGGTTGCCTTGTGTCAGTGCATGCCATTCTTTGGAAAGTGTGAGAGTGACCAAACTATCAGATTGTATCTAGTATTTCTAGGGGAGTGAGGGGAGTTATACCATTGCCAAACCTTAAGGGGGGATGGAGCAAGTTGGCTTAGTCAGTAAAGCATTTGCCAGTCCTCCCTAAGATCTTGGGCTCGATACCACCCTGGGTGGACGACTGAAGCCTGTTTTGTGTGTTATCATGCCCCTGCCCTGTTTCATGGACGTGTGCTGCATGATGTTGTGTTGGATATAACTCCGCCTTTGGAGAGGCTATCATAAAGGAAACCCCATCTGTAGGAGAATCATCACCTTTGCTCATTAAGAATCCTTGTTGCATGAAAAGAACAAGTAAATTCTTGCCTACGAGCACATGTTTAAAATAATGAATTATCAAGTAGATTCATTTCACATGTTTTTTTCACCGATCTCACTACAACAAGCTGGCGATTGTTACGTGGAGACGAATTTTAAAAAATACTATTTTTTTGTAAAAAAAAACCTTTGGGTCACAGTGATTCGGTTCGATTTTCGCCTCCCAGACACGGGCGTCATCAAAGAAATAATAACGATGATAATGATAGTAATAAACTATATTTTTTGCATATTTCAGCTACAAGTGCGAATTCCACCTCCCCCTCCAACCAAAAACAAACAAACAATGATTAGAAACTAGTGTGAATTGTAATTGTAGGATTTAAAAATTTGTCTTTTATCTTTGTAGACCATAGTATCTGGTATGGGTGAGCTCCATTTAGAGATCTATGCACAGAGAATGAGGAATGAATATAATTGTCCGGTCATCACTGGTAAACCTAAGGTAGCCTTCAGAGAAACGATCACCGGTGAGGTCGAGTAAGTAACAATTTATTTATATTCATTATCTTTCCTCATTTTGTGAACAAAAAATATTCATCTGTAAGTTGTGATGAAAGTAAGCTTTGCTGCTATATTGAATTGTGCAATGCAGGTGAGACTGCAGATAATAATAATGATAATAGCTAGATTTATAAAGCGCTTTTTGCCCGAGGATACAAAGCGCTGCTGTTATTACCCCGGCTTTAGCTCGAGCTACCATCACTGGCGCTCAGTGCATTTGAAGGAAATAATTCTGCCAGGTACCATTCACCTCATCTGGGTCAAGTGCAGCACAGTGTGGATAAATTTCTTGCTGAAGGAAAACATGCCATGGCTAGGATGCAAACCCACAACTCTCTGTTTGAAAGGCGAGAGTCAGAACCACTCTCAGATGTTGAAGACTACGGGCACTTGTTTTTCAAATCCCTGAATGGTCTTACATCACCCTCAAACCTATGTGATCTCATTCATGTAAAGCAGACTAGTTATAATCTTATTTCTAGTGTCAATAAAACTATCCTTTTCCCAAGATGTCAAACCAATGCTGGCAAGTGCGCGTTCCTAGCCACTGCTCCAAGAACATAAAACAATCTCCCAGAATCATAAAGAACATGGTTAATATGTTTATGCTTTATTTCATTGTCACTATTTTTTCCCTCTTTATGTCATGCACTTTGTATCTTTTTGAGAAAAGGTGCTTTAGAAATGTTATTAATGTTATCTGTTGTTTTAACTTTATTCTATTTTCAGCTTTGAATATCTTCATAAGAAGCAGTCTGGAGGAGCTGGCCAGTTTGGGAAAGTTATTGGAACGATAGAAGTAAGTCATATCATAGTTTTATCCAGATGTAGTCAATATTCTGTCGCAAGCAAAATACAGTCATCATGGTTCATTAATTAAATGTTTTCTGTGTCAAATTTATAACATATATAAGTCACCATGAATATTATACAGATATTGCCTACCTAGAGTTTGAATATAACATTTCTTCTCCCTGACGGAGTTAATATCTGTTACATTATATAGTCTATGTGGATTCGCCATCAGAGATTGCCTTCGCCATCAGAGATTGCCTTCATCATCTGGCTCCAACCCAAAATTCTTGCTACAGCTCTGATCCGTCTACGTCATAATAGAAAAAAATTGGAAAATACATCAAGCGCGTTCTTCATGCAATCGACGTGTTAACACTAGCGCGTACATCAAATTGTAATCAACTTGTAAGCAGCGAGTGACGTCACCTTAGTGAATATAACGCCGCAATTGACAATGCAACGCAGTTATATTCACTGAGGTGAGGTCAAAACCTAGAATATAACAAATGCGATCCTCGCAGCTTTGATCACGTGTTGGCGTATTGACCTATCACTGATTCGAATCTACATAAGCTATGTAATATAAGGTACTGTTTGCTAATCAAACAAGAAATTTTACAATTTCTGATATGTTCACTTAAAGCAAGGTCCTGATGAAATAAATTCCGTTTAAATAAATGCTTGTTATCACAACAATTGAACGATTTCTATTACAAATTTACTATCAGTCATACAAACTGAGTGATTTCATTACCTATAAACCGATATTGCAAAGTTTCATGAAACCACCCCTACCTTTGGGGCCTGTTTCATGAAAGACGTGATTGTAATAACTTTTCTAGAATAGTAACTACCATGGTAACATGGCTCAGAAGCCAATCAAAATGAAGCTTTCTATTGTAGTTTAATACCATAATCATAAGTCTTTAAAAAGCAGTCACCTGGTTATTCTGGGAAAAAAAATGTGTCTGTAATGTAGCTTTTTAATCAGTTATTAAAAAAAAAGACACTAAGTTTAGTTTGTAGCATTTTAGAGATGTCTTCCTCGAATATGATAGATTTGGTTAATAATAATAATAATAGCCAGTTCTTGTATAGCGCATAAGGTCGCATTTCATAAGTTGGGTATGCAAAAAGGGTGGCGTATGAACAAGTATCCACACGGTGCCATAGATAAATTTATTGATTAAGATCTCATTTTGAAGCTAGAACTACATGTATAGGCTAAATACATTACTATGAATTAGATCAATACAATATCAGGAACAAAAACTATAGCACATAAAGTTTGAAGTAACAGGGGTGGCGGAGCCGGTGGATGCGGTGAATGATAGAATATTAATTAAACTTAATTAACAACTTACTATAATATGTAATATGACTGTTATTCTCATATTTCTGGGCGTTTTCAAGCAGGGAACAACTTGATGTCATAAAAATTTGACAATTTTGAAAATATGCAGCAATGAAATACATGTGTATATCAGCTCTGATCTGCAACCTAGTCGATTAGTAAACTGGAGAAATTTGGTTAATTATCTAATTTGTAATCTTAATTTTTAGTACAAATGTTGTGTATCATTGCAACAAACCCTTCTACCCATGATGTAGTCATTTTGCCAAGCATATAGATACAGTGACAGGCATTTTGGTGGCAAAAATGTGAAATTAAATATTGTTGATTAATTAGTGTAATTAATATGCATACAATAACAGATAATTATTCGATTTTTGTAACAGATTTAATTATTGATTTTACAAGATTATAACTGCAAAATACTAGTCTGATCCAATGTTGCATTAACTTTTGACACCATTGTATGTGCAGCAGGTCCAATTTGAGAAAAACACATTTCAAAATTCATATTTACATTGACGTCTATGTAATAATTAGCTGTTAATTAGTCATTTTAAGGAAAAATAAAGGTATTTGAAACTTCAAACTTTTTTCATTATTTAGAGAATGGTAAAAACTATAACATATCAAAAAATAAAATTTTTGACCATTTTTACCCTGTTCGCGAAATTAGACCACCTTATGACATGCGACCATAACACATTATAAATAACGTCTCTATGCGCTTCCAAAAGACTTGGATATTATTACCCCGGCTGTAGCTCAAGCAGCTAGCTTTCAGCACTCGGCATTTCAAGGAATAAATTCCTGCCGGGTACCCATTCACCTCACCTGGGTAGAGTGCAGCACAATGCGGATAAATTTCTTGCTGAAGGCAACTATGCCATGGCTGGGATTTGAACCAGAATGGTTAAGAATGTTACAAATATTTAGGTTATTTCCAATGTTTTTTCTTCATCGCTTGCTACATTTCATGATTTTCTTTGTGAATGTAATAGATATTTTATGATTTTATTTCTATTACAGCCCCTGTCACCTGAGCAGAACACCAAATTTGAGTTCATTGACGAGACTGTCGGGACTAACATCCCTAAACAGTTTGTACCGGCTATTGAAAAGGTGAGGAAATATTATTATGGGAAATTTCATCAAATTTCAACTTCAACTTTTGTGGAGTATGGATATTGAAGTTGAATGTGATCTGATTAGTTTTGGGGGTGCCAAGGTCAAAGTTCACAGAGATCATCCTATACATTGAAATATCTTGTTCTTAAGATAATGGAAGAAGCTTTTGAGAAGCGTCTGAGGACTTCTCGGTAGACCAGCAGCCCCATGATTGATGCTGCTGAGTAGGACCATTCTCCCATTTTCATATGTATTATTTGTTTCAACATAAATTCAATTCAATTCATTTCTATTCAACTTCTAAGTTGGCTCATGTACGCATATTTACATGAAGTTGATCTGATTAAATTTTGGGTACTTTACCTGAAAGGTCCTAGGTCATAAAGGTAACTATGGACCTGAAAATATTTCTTTCTCTTAAGAACTGGCTTTCTCCCTCCACTTGTAGATGAATGAATTGACCTGTGCATTATTATTATTTTTTTTGTGGTAATATCCATCATTAAGACATAGTTGTGCCTTGCTATTAGGCCCTTACATCCCACCATATACATTTTATAATCCAGGAGACGTCTATTCTGCAGTTTTTGTTCTGAAACTCAATGGCCCGGATTCACATATAGGTAATTTTGAAAACCATCAGTTGAACCCGTGGTTTATGCAAATTTCCTGATTAATTTACGTTTGATTTAAAGCTTATCTATAAAAAAATGACCAATGCAGATGTGTGCTTGTGTAACAGTGTGCCAAATTGACGCCTGTTGCCGTGGTTACCCACATTTTTTTTATTCATGAGTCCACTGTTTTTAATTAATGAGTCCAATCGTCAAAACAGTGGACTAATGAATTAAATAGCGTACTCAACCATGGCAACATGGGTCAATTTAGCACACTGTGGCAGAAGCGTACATCAGCATTGGACATCTATTTTTATTACACGTGGTATTTAAGCGTAATTTATTCAGGAAATCTGCATAAACCATGGTTCAACCGGTGGTATTCAAAACCACCCTTGTGAATTTGAGCTAATATATCTTTGCTCCTTTGTAGGGATTTCTTGAAGCAACAGAGAAGGGCCCCCTCATTGGTCAGAAGATAACTGGTCTCCGTGTAAGGTTGTTTGATGGACAGCATCATATGGTAGATTCTAGTGAGCTAGCTTTTAGGCTTGCTGCCATTGGAGCCCTCAAACAAGGTATTCAAACATGTATTGTGTAGTTGAATTTAGAGTATCTATAATAATGAACATTGCAAAAAGTTCTTGAGAAAAATCATGGCACAAGCTTTTTGTCCTTTTTTTAACTTCTGTATGACAATTTTTTTAGTTTTGGAATACTAATTGTTATTTTTATTTGTCATAGTTTGCCCTGACAAAATGTATAATGTAAAAATAGCATAAAAATGATTAAAAAAGTTATTAGAATTTCAATTATTTGATTTGTGATGTGACGTGCGAGCAGCCTTCCTACATATCTTATGGTAAAAAATCCATGAATTTTTTTTTTCTTTCATAAAAAGATTTTATTCAAAATCAAACATGAAAGCAATTCAATTTACAGAAAAATCATGAAGCGAACATGTTTACAACAACTGTACATCAATGTAATGTCATTTTCTCAGAAAATTAGATTTGGTTTTTATTGTACCTTCAGTACATCAATATACAAATTATTTCAAACCTAACAAGAGATGAGAAATAGGTCATGAACCATTAAGTTTACGTCAGGGTGAACTTCTCCTTTAATAACACTTCAAACTTCAGTTCTGATATTGATACTCCAGAATATGTTATTTGGTTAGTGTATTTCAACTTCTTAGATGCAGTTGGGTATGGATTTGATATAATTTGATAATGACATTTGTGGGATTTGTTATTTAAACACATCTGCAAATTATTACTTTTCAACATATGTTCTAATGAATACTTGTAGATATATTGAAACTGTTTATATTATAATGAAGTACTTTGCCCTTCCCTACAGCAATGGGAAAATCGCACAACCAGATACTTGAACCGATCATGGATGTGGAAGTGAACGCACCCAATGAGTTTCAAGGGGCTGTCATCGCTGGTATCAACAAGAGGACGGGGGTCATCCTCGGCAGTGACGGTGGGGAAGGGTACTTTACTCTCTATTGTGAGGTAAGTCATAGGTCATAGGTCAATAAGGGGGTCATCCTCGGCAGTGACGGTGGGGAAGGGTACTTTACTCTCTATTGTGAGGTAAGTCATAGGTCAATAAGGGGGGTCATCCTCAACAGTGATGGTGGGGAAGGGTACTTTACTCTCTATTGTGAGGTAAGTCAAAGGTCATAGGTCAATAAGGGGGGTCATCCTCGGCAGTGATGGTGGGGAGGGGTACTTTACTCTCTATTGTGAGGTAAGTCAAAGGTCATAGGTCAATAAGGGGGCCATCCTCAACAGTGATGGTGGGGAAGGGTACTTTAATCTCTATTGTGAGGTACGTCAAAGGTCATAGGTCAATAAGGGGGGTCATCCTCAACAGTGATGGTGGGGAAGGGTACTTTACTCTCTATTGTGAGGTAAGTCATAGGTCATAGGTCAATAAGGGGGTCATCCTCGGCAGTGACGGTGGGGAAGGGTACTTTACTCTCTATTGTGAGGTAAGTCATAGGTCATAGGTCAATAAGGGGGTCATCCTCAACAGTGATGGTGGGGAAGGGTACTTTACTCTCTATTGTGAGGTAAGTCAAAGGTCATAGGTCAATAAGGGGGGTCATCCTCGGCAGTGATGGTGGGGAGGGGTACTTTACTCTCTATTGTGAGGTAAGTCAAAGGTCATAGGTCAATAAGGGGGCCATCCTCAACAGTGATGGTGGGGAAGGGTACTTTAATCTCTATTGTGAGGTACGTCAAAGGTCATAGGTCAATAAGGGGGGTCATCCTCAACAGTGATGGTGGGGAAGGGTACTTTACTCTCTATTGTGAGGTAAGTCAAAGGTCATAGGTCAATAAGGGGGGTCATCCTCGGCAGTGATGGTGGGGAGGGGTACCTAACTCTCTATTGTGAGGTAAGTCATAGGTCATTAAGGGGGGTCATCCTTCGCAGTGCCGGTTGGGAAAGGTACTTTACTCTCTATTTTGAGGTAAGTCATAGGTCAATAAGGGGGCCATCCTCAACAGTGATGGTGGGGAAAGGTTCTTCACTCGCTATTGTGAGGTAAGTCATAGGTCATAGGTCAATAAGGATGTCATCCTCGGTAGTGATTGTGGGGAAGGGTACTTCACTCTCTATTGTGAGGTAAGTCAAAGGTCATATATGTAGGTCAATATAAGGGGGGGGGGGTCATCCTCGGCAGTGATGGTGGGGAGTGGTACTTTAATCTCTATTTTATGGTAAGTCAAAGGTCATAGGTCAATGAGGTCATGCTTGGCAGTGTTGGTGGGGTAGTGTCTTACACTCTCTATTGTGAGGTTAGTCAAAAGTCAATAAGACAACCATTTTTGCAGAGGATAGCAGTGATTTCAGTTTTATATGTATCAAGTGCTGTTATGTTCAATTTTGTTTTTAAGTGCTGATGATATTCTAAAGTTGAAGGGGTTGATGGACCACAAAGTAATAATTGAGGTTCTTGATATCCTACGTTTCTGTGTAAAATTGTGTGGATACCTACAAAGTGTATGGGCTTTCTTAAGGTTTGTGGATTTTTCCCCCATATTTATTACTGTTATATGGAAGCTATTGTATTCTAACTACATGGAAAACAGATGGGGTTTTCATCAAATTTGATTGGATCATCATTTAAAGGCTGAATTGGAAATGAGGAAGGTGAAGTAGTTTCAGTTGTATGATATATGAATCAATTTGAGGCAATCTTTTCCTCTATATGATAACAAGAAATTTGTATATGCTTCGTCGTGGCAGGTACCGTTGAACGACATGTTTGGCTATGCCACGGAGCTGCGTTCATGCACGCAGGGGAAGGGTGAATACTCCATGGATTACAGCCGGTACCAGCCAACCAGGCCTGCAGTCCAGGAGGTACTGGTCCAGGCCTATCAGACAGAACATGGACTGGTCAGGACCGCAAAGAGATCCAGATGATGATAGTTTATTTGTTCCTTACGGGAATGGGAGTGTGCATTTTGTGGTTAAAGACTGAGGGAGCTTATGGAAGAAACAACAGCTATTTGTGCTGGATTTTTAGTAAACAGGAAAGAAGGTCCAAAGATTGGGACAAAGAACTGAAGACTTGGATACGATAGGCAAGCATAGGCAGCATTCATCAATCAGGTGGATGTTCATAAAGTTCTGCACAAGACTGGAACAGATTCTTAGGTGCTAGGTCAGCTACATAGTCATATATGGTATAGCGTGAGAAAGGGTCACCAGTCGCGTGTAAAGTCATTCTTTATTAACTTATGAACAGCTTTATGAAACACCCATGATGAGTCCCTTGAGTCAACTCTGTCACTTATATCAAGGATACTTCAAGGGGAAGATCGGACACTGCGGCGATTTTTTGAAACGCTTGATTAATGCTCATGGGGAAGGGAGCCCACTAGCGTTGAGTCGGTAAACCATCGCACATCGGCACGCTGCTGTGTTTAAAACATATGGGGAAAGTGAGAGAGTGGATTTGGGAGAGGGCACAAGGGCAACGCAGGTGGATAATTCCAGCTTTTTCTTTCCCAGAAACCTCTTAAATATATTCATTCATATTCATATATATACTCTAATGTACAAATTGTCTATTCCTTCTCCCCTTCACCATTTCTCTAATATGTTTTGTACACAACCATATCGCGATACGCAAAGGTAAAAAAAAGGTTGTTACTTACTCAACGCTGTAGGGCGCTCTTCCCGAGCATTTCATTGCACGCTCTATGTACTGTCCGATCTTCCCCTTGTAGTATCTTTTCTTATATGTAATTCAAGGCCCTGGTGCACAGATCTTACCACCAATTTTATCATTGTTATCTATGATAATTTTGATGAAAAGCTTTAATTTTGGTTGGCCATTGAGACCTGGTTATGCAGTAGTATTACCAGATACCATCACTGTTGAATTTTATTGTAATCATGTCCTGGGAGTGTTTCATGAATCATCTTATCAGTGATTTTCATTGACAATTTTGTGCCTAGCCAATCAGATGCAAGGATTTCAGTAGCTTATAACATATAGTCATTGAAAATCACTGATTTGTTTCATGAAATGCCACCCTGATGTTCAGAGGACTGTAAAACAACAAACATTGGATCTGTTTGAAATGCCTTGTGCTCTTGAAGAGTGGTCTTTATTCACTTATGCTAGCATGTTCTGTTATTCCATACAGGTACATAGCTTCTATCAGGTCAAAATTAATCTTTGCTCCCCAAATTTGCAACAATCTTCAATTTTTACTATTTTTTTATACTTTGAAAAAAAACAATAAAATATGGATATTACATGAGTCAATAGTAATGATTAAAAAGTAAATTTACTTGTAAATTTCCATATCACAGAAAACTGACCCTTGACAAATCAAATGGCACAATTTACTTGCCATTACTTGCCATTAAATAGAAGATTCTGGTTAAAAAGCACTGGCTGTCTGAAATCAATACCTCATTCGGATGTGATGCATACAAACTGTTTTTTTGTTCATTATGAACTTTAAAAATTGTGGAAATGTCTGTTTTTGGAAGACTTGACGAAATGAGTAGACTAGACACTGGAAATTACAGTTTGGTTTGTTACACTTCAAGAAGCAAGTGGTTTCAACGATATTCAATTTGATTGCAATATAGTAATAAAGTATGTATAATCCAATCTACACACATCACTGCTAGTATTTGGTATGCTGTGCAAGCCTCAGGGAAAGTTTATTTACTCAGCTAAAACTTGGGGAAAAAATACACCAGCCCAGCCTTCTTTAAGTCAATTATTATCCTGAAGTTGAAGCATTTTTTCAGACCAAATTATGCAAATGTGCTATATTGATCTTCTTTGTCAATTTTCTTGGTTAGGTTAAACACATTCTTGTGGTCCAAATATAATCTGGTAAATTTACCTGGATTTGCAATTTTTTAATGCAAAATATGATACTTTGTCTGTTGGCCATAGCTATTTCATGTCTGTCTATTTATGTACATGTGAATATCCTTACAATATAAGCAGATAGATGTACATGTATTTGCAGGAGTATATGAATGGTATATTAAAGAATTTTGATAAATAAGTTACTATGTCTTACCATAGATATTTTGTTTTTTGTATAATGAAAGAAGTATGAATTGATTGTCACAGTGAAGTAGAAAATGAGAGGAGGAGGGGGGGGGGGTAGTAAACAGAGGAGGACAGAAGTATAGAGTTAGAGGGAGGGGAGAAAAAAGGAGATAGGTAGAGAGAGGCACAGAGAAGTAGAGAGGGAGGGATGGACAAGAAATAAGAGAGAAATATGGAGAGACATATTGGCATAGTGAAGTAGAAAACAGGAGGAGGGGGGGGGGGTAAAGAGAGGGGGACAGAGATGTATGGAGTTAAAAGGAGGGGGGATAATGAGAGAAGCACAGAGAGTTAGAGGGATGGACAAGAAAAAGAGCGAAATATGGAAAGAGAGGGGCACAGATAATTAAATATAGGCCTATTGAACGAGATGTTCAGAGAAGCCCGGCACATAAGCAGAGGGGGAGGGGTGAAAATGAGAGATGATAGGCAAAGACAAAGATACAGAAATTACGCTCAGAAAATTAGAGAGGGAGGAACTAGGACTAGGAGGACCCGGGAAAAGAATAACGAGACCAAAAAGGGGCGGGGCGTGTCGGCAGATCGTACACGAGGTAATAGGCTTTGGGAGCCGGGAGAGTGTTATTGCTACGAAGATTTTCCGGATTATCCGCGGCTGGTTGATTCTAATTTCACAGAAGAAAAGTTCCAGAAGTTCAAAGGTATAAACTACATTCATGTTAGTGATGTTAATCAATGGAAACAGTTAAAGTTTAAGATTGATTCATTGTTTGCGTAACGTAACCATCCTCCGGCCATCGGTGCGGCGTTGGAATCACCCAGCACGTTGGCCGGGGATGTGTCGGGGTGCGTTGGCTGCCGACTGCCCGTACTAGTCCGGGGCCTCAGCTCGGCTAACCCAAGGAGCTTTGCGGGCCGGAGTCCAGTTCAATGAGCCTAATTACAACGGGATGGCTATACTATAGATATTCATTCGACCCAATCCATTCGATTTTTTTTTTCAATTTGATATTGCTGATTGACAAAAGTGTATGAATCGAATATAATTGGGCTTGAAAATCTAACACTGATTCTAGAAATGGTAACTACTGAACTCAGGGTGACCAGATTTCACAAAATGAAAAAGGGCCTAGGCCTACAGTAAACAAAAAAATTAACAAAGAAGGCAAATGTTACTTGTTAGACTTGTAAAAAATATATATTAAGAAAAGAAAGGGAAGGTGAACGAACGAATGAAGGAGAGAAAGAAAAGAGATGAATTGAGACCGAGAGGAAAGAAAGAAAAAAAATGAAGGAAAAAATGTAAAAAAGTTAGAACAAAAGAAGGATGAAAGAAAGGAAAAAGGTGTCCGTCATTCTTTGAAATGAATAAAGACAGAAAAAGAAAGGAAGGGGAGATGAATAAAAGTGTGAAAGAAAAATAAAGGGCGGAAAGGAAAAAAGAAAGTAAGAAAAAAAGTAGGAAGAAAGAAAGAATGTAGGAAAGAAAAATGTTTCCTTCATTCTTTCAAAGAAAGGAAGGAAGGGAAAGAATATAAGGAAAAAAATTAGAAGGAAAAAAGAAAAAGAATGAAAAAAGAAATTTAAGAGGGAGGAAAGTATGAAGGGTGAAGAGAATGATAAAAGAGATCGAAAATAATAGAAGGAGAGAGAAAAAAAGGGGAGGAAGGAAAGAATGAAGGAAATAAAAACAGAAATTTAAAAAGAAGGAAAGAAAGAAAAATATGAACAGAGAGCAAGGAAAGAAAGATAGATGGAACAAAAAAGGCAAGCAAGAAGGATAGAAAAGAAAAAAAAAAGTTCAAACTTCAAGCAAACCCCCCAAAATCCAATCATCTAAGAATATTAAAAATATATAAAAAAAAAAAAAAAAACTTAACATATTGGCATCACACACATTGAAAATAAAGATAAATTGAACAAAAACAAGGCAAGCAGGCAGGATAGAAGCATGAAAAAAGAAAGAAAGAGGAACAAATTTCAAACTTCAAGCAAACCAAAAAAATCCATTAATCTAACAAAAATCTTAATGATATATATTTTTTTTTTAATATATAAATTTTAAAGATTAAAAAAAAAAACTAAAATGAATAAAACTTAAAAGTGAAATATTGCCAAACTTTAAAATTTTATGAAACATCGCGGCATCACACACAAGCATCTCTCATCCCCGGGCATTACAAGTACCTTCGAACTGATCACAACAAGACTCAAAACGAAAGCTGAAACAACTAGATCTCAGGGGCCGCGGAACGGTTTTCAAAGTGGGGGGGCTGACCATGCTAAAAATCACAATCATATGGTCATTTTTACATTTTTGTACACGGTTTTAGAAAAAAGTGGGGGGGCTGAAGCCCCCCCGGTTCCGCGGCCCCTGGATCTAGTTATGAAAACTTAACAACTCGCTCCTCGGATTACACCACTAAATCAGTAATCCGAGAATGCATGATATAATTATAAAAATTTCAAGTCGATTTTGTGATTATTTTAGTGGAAAACTGTTTATCATGTGAGATTGTAATGTTTGCACCATTGAGAATCTACATGTACTCCGATCCTATACATGCCTAGCTAGTACTAACCTGCCACACACACACACCGCAGAAGGCGCAGAAATTGCAAAAGTTTATTTTATTGTTGTCTCTGCTTCGTCATCTGTTGGTTATACATGTATGATGAAAATTCTTCACTTTTCTATGTATTAATTATATTTTGTTCAAAATTCTGAAATACGGGACAAATAGGCGTCCCAGGAAGGGTTCGTCGGGACGCCGGGACAAAGGAGCAAAATACGGGACGATCCCGGGAAACACGGGACGTCTGGTCACCCTGACTGAACTTCCTTTGCCCAAATTGAGAAGATATAAAATGACTTTGGAACTATTTTTTGACTGGCGGAAGAGTTTGGGCTATATTACTGTTTGAGTTGATAAATTTGATCCCATCATAGTTATCTTCATAAATGGTGATTTATTTTTAAAGTGAGCTAGCTACGATACCCTCTTCTGGTCAGATATAGAATGTCAGATATTTATCCTATCCATTGGTAGTAAACGTTCGACCCTCTAATTTCACATATATTTTTTGGGGATTTTTTAAAAAGTGCCATTTTCAAATATATTGCTGTACACACGCGTGACCAAAAAAACGTGTTTAAAGGGGTGTTTTTTCAGTTTTGGATGTGGTCCGCGCGTGGACTCGTTAAGGGTATCAAAAACACAGATTTTCAAGAAAAAGGGTGGTTTTGAAAGACTGGTCAATGGTCAATTGCGGGGTCAAACGTATTTAGGGTATGCTAAAAATCACAATCATATGGTCATTTTTACATTTTTGTACACGGTTTTAGAAAAAAGTGGGGGGGCTGAAGCCCCCCCGGTTCCGCGGCCCCTGGATCTAGTTATGAAAACTTAACAACTCGCTCCTCGGATTACACCACTAAATCAGTAATCCGAGAATGCATGATATAATTATAAAAATTTCAAGTCGATTTTGTGATTATTTTAGTGGAAAACTGTTTATCATGTGAGATTGTATGTTTGCACCATTGAGAATCTACATGTACTCCGATCCTATACATGCCTAGCTAGTACTAACCTGCCACACACACACACTGCAGAAGGCGCAGAACTTGCAAAAGTTTATTTTATTGTTGTCTCTGCTTCGTCATCTGTTGGTTATACATGTATGATGAAAATTTTTCACTTTTCTATGTATTAATTATATTTTGTTCAAAATTCTGAAATACGGGACAATTAGGCGTCCCGGGAAGGGTTCGTCGGGACAAAGGAGCAAAATACGGGACGATCCAGGGAAATATGGGACGTCTGGTCACCCTGACTGAACTTCCTTTGCCCAAATTGAGAAGGTATAAAATGACTTTGGAACTATTTTTTGACTGGCGGAAGAGTTTGGGCTATATTACTGTTTGAGTTAATAAATTTGATCCCATCATAGTTATCTTCATAAATGGCGATTTATTTTTAAAATGAGCTGGCTACGATACCCTCTTCTGGTCAGATATAGAATGTCAGATATATATCCTATCCATTGGTAGTATTCATTCGACCCTCTAATTTCACGTTTATTTTTTAAGTGCCATTTTCAAATATGTTGCTGTACACACGCGTGACCAAAAAAACGCGTTTGAAGGGGTGTTTTTTCAGTTTTGGATGTGGTCCTCGCGTGGACTTGTTTAGGGTATCAAAAACACAGATTTTCAAGAAAAAGGGTGGTTTTGAAAGACTGGTCAATGGTCAATTGCGGGGTCAAACGTATTTAGGGTATGTTTTTTTCCCCCAAAGCTTTTTTTTAAGACTAGCCAAATGTGTTTAGGGTATATTTTTTTTCCCAAGCTTTTTCCCCGAGGTCATATTTTGGCAACAACTTGTTTAGAGGCCAAAATGTTTATATAAAGCCTGCGAAAAACTTGTTTAGGGGGTTATTTTGCACACAGATTAAAACTTGTTTAGGGGGGTGTTTGGAAATTCCTTGGTCACGCGTGTGTACAGCAATATATTTGACTGGCCCCCCCCCCCCCCCCCCTGGGACTCTTGACTCTCATAGACTAACTTAGATCTATTGTCGTGCCTACTCTCATATCAGGTGATGTTCGTGAAAGTACTCTCCCAAAAAGTGCAGTGGATATAGTTCAGCATACATGGAAATGCGTTTGTTTCGTCACTGAGACAGATCTAGTCCACAGGCTCATTTCAATTATTATTGTGGCTGCATGGTGTTTGTGTTTTCATAACAGATTAAAAACCATGTTTGAAATTAGCCATTATTATTGCTTGGAGTCCATTCTTGTTGAGGACCATTAAGATGTTGAAAGTGTGGTCATGTAACCATCTAGACAGCTGACAGCCGTCTGTTTCGAGCAGTTTTTTAACATTTTTTAATTTCTCGTACACAGGGTCAACGGAATTCAGCGGAACAACCAATACAACAGAGATCGAAGTTTTTGGTCTAGTAACCATCCAGCTCAAAAATTAATCCACAATGGGATGGCCTAAACAAATCTTTGAGCTGATGTGAAATTAAAAAAATTGTGATAGGCCTGTTGATTTTATGGGATTTATTTTAGAACAAGAACAATGAGAAAACATTGTATGAAGCTCAAGAGTCAAGCATGAGAACTGCAAATACCCAGCATGATTAGACTAAGGCCTGTATCTAAAATGCCTTGTGTAGCCTACAACTGATTGACTTGTAAAAAGAGACTGAAGTCCGAAGAAAGGGTGTTTGTACCAGACATGGCAGGTTCAGGAGCCTCTCTGGTTTCTCATGTTAACCATTTTTCTGAATTTTTTACTGAATATTGAAAATATTGACAACATTTTGATTTTTCTATTTCTGATTTTACATTCAGGAGTTACCATGGGAACATACACTATCAGGAAGGCCGAACCAGATGATTGTGATGATATTGTAAGACTCATCAATGAACTTGCTGAGTATGAGAACATGCCAGACCAAGTGGATGTGACACCAGAAAGTAAGATAATCTACTTAAAAAGGTCAAGTCCACTTCAGCAAAATGTTGATTTGAATCAATAGAAAAAAATCAGACAAACATAACGCTGAAAATTTCATCAAAATCGGATGTGAAATAAGAAAGTTATGACATTTTAAAGTTTTGCTTACTTTTCACAAAATAGTTATATGCACAATTTAGTCACATATATGCAAAATGAGAATCGATGATGTCCCTCACTCACTATTTCTTTTGTTTTTTATTGTTTGAATTATACATTATTTAATTTTTTACAGATTTGACAATAAGGACCGATGACTGAACCATAAACTGTTAAACAATGGTAATTTCACATGTTCAGGGAGAAATGAAACTTTGTTTCTCAGGACAATGAGAAAATTTGAATTTTTCATATTTCATATAATAAAATACAAAAGAAATAGTGAGTAAGTGATGTCATCAGTTCCCTCATTTGCATACCGGCCGGGACTTGCATATAACTGTTTTGTGAAATTTAGCAAAAATTAAAAATGTCATATTAAACTTTATTTTACACCAGATTTTGATGAAATTTTCAGTGTTATGCCTGTTCGATTTTTCTTTTTTATTCAAATCAACTTTTTGTCGGGGTGGACTTGTCCTTTAAAAAATTACTCTATCTAGCCTTTGAATCAGAGGGTCACGTGTTCGAATACCACATAGCCTAGCGTCCTTTGGCAAGGCGTTAATTAACACTCCTCCAAATGTTTATTAAACCAATCAGATTCAGATTTATTTCCAACAGAAATGACATAAATATTGATACAAATCATTTTCATACATTATAACAAATATTTACGATACAAATCAGTGTCATTACAATTATATTAAAAAACATCAATGATAATTAACATATAAAGATATATACAAAATATGGTGCATTTTGTAGACAAATTATAATATATAATTTAGATAGAAAAAAGGTATCTGTGGAAATGGGAGATTCACTCAAAAGCATAGCTTGTATAATGTGAACCTCCCTCAAGGAAGAAAAAAGAGGAGGGAGAGAGAGAGAAAGAGAGAGTGATGCAATGGTTGCTATTTTCCTACAGAGACTTACTGAATAGATTAAAAAGAACAAGATAACCCACAGAACAAGACAAAACGAAAAAAAGAGTAAAACAAAACGAAAAAAAGAAAAACAGGACGACAAAAGGAGAAATAAACATAAATAGAAACAGGACGAATTGCGACCGAAAATAGAGAATAAAACAAAATGATAAAGACTAATGATCAGAACTGTATTGGTCTGTCAAAAGTACACGGCAGAATTCACACAAGTGGGGGCAGTGCAAGTTATCTCTAAAGAAACTAACAAGACAAAATTGCTGTAATGAATCGTTTATTATAAGAGGTATTGCAGCAACTTCAATAAAACTAAATCTTAGTCTTGCATATTTGTAGTACATAATGAGTTTGACAAAACCATACAGTGAAATTCATAGGGAACTTGATGTACCTTGGAATTGATCATGAAACAGAATGAAAATCAAGTAGGCCTATCATCATTGTCTACTCATTTTTCACACAAATGTAACAATGTAATAACAATCGAGATGAGGAAAACCTGGGTTGGGTGCAATGATTTTACGCACTTACGGATACTTATGGATGCTTCTAAACGCAAGCTTAAGCCTCTGTATTCTAGGGTTCCCAGCCCATCAGGGAAAGCAGGGAAAATTGTTTTACTTTTTTCCAGTCAGGGAAATCAGGGAAAATTGTTTTACTTCTTTCCAGTCAGGGAAAAATCAGGAATTTGATAAAAAATACCTCAAATCAGGGGAAAATGCCTCAAATGAGGGGAAAATCAGGGAATTTTGATCAGCCCAAAAGTGGAAAGCACGGTAGTCAGTCAGACTCTGTTATGTTTTGTTGCATATCAAAACAACATCCATTGAATGACTGGTTATGGTGGTACTAATTCTCGCTACCCCAAATAGCGATTTCGCCGAGATCCGGGAAAATCCCTGTAAAGCGCATTATGGGATAGCTTTTCGGTATTACAACTTCCTGTTCGGAAGTCCAATGCACTGTTTTGCCATTTAGAACAACAGTGCCGTCATGCACAACAACACAACGTCGCTTTCGCTCGGAAAGTTCGTGATCACAACCCTCTCTTTCACGATACAGTTTAACAGACTTTTCTGCTAAAGTCACTAATTCTGCCCGACGCTTTCCATTGCACGGTATGCCTCTGTCAGTTAAGATTTTTTAAAGTTCCGAAACTGATTTTTTATTCATTTTGTGGTCGACGAAAAATTGAACGGAATGAATGCAGTATATATTTAGCGTCTAGTCGAATACGATCGTGATGTCAGGCCGGTCGCTAAATGCAAAATTTTAAGATATTCATTTTTTGTTTACTTTTTTTATAACCAAATAAAAACATAAATAAAAATTATTTTCACGTGAAATATATTTTTTATTTTTATTCATAATTCAAATGGAATCAAAACTGACCAAATTAAATAAAAAGTATTATAATCTGTACATATCACGCTGATTGGCATCGATTTCAGCTTGGTGGAAAACTCAGTATCGCGAACCTCGCGCGAGCATGACTCTGAACCAGAAGTGGTGATGACGACCCGACGGAGTGAAAATTATCTCGTGTCGCGCATTATGAGATTTTTGTTCTTATTTGGGGTAGCGAGAATTGGTTTTACATTATTGTTTTCATACTGAAAATACATGTAATTCACTGCAACAACTTTTAAAACACGCGAAACTGGAAATGGGTTTAAATAATTATCAGGAAATTTTTAAACCCTCACCAGGGAATTTTGTTCTCTTGAACAGCTGGGAACCCTGGTATTCAGATCCAAATACTGTCTCCTCTTTAGGTTGACTGGATCATGTCCTGGCGGGTCAGCATCAAACTTGTATTTCAATGATTTTGCTTTAATTCTGAACTTTCAAACAGTCAAACACCAATATTGGAAGATATCTGGGCCCCGTCTTACAAAGAGTTACGATTGATCCAATCAATCGTAACTCTATGGAAATCTATCAGTGCCATAATTTTTTCTACCGGAAATTTGCAAAATGTTCTTTGTAAACAAAGGAGAACACACCAAATTGTCAAGAAATCAGTGCATTTATGGATATACATTAATATCTAAAAATTAATTTGAACAATCGTGCATTTATATGTTGAATTTGCTGGCTTTCCATAGTTGCGATTGATCGGATCAATTGCAACTCTTTGTAAGACGGGCCCCTGAACTGAAGTAATGACTCATTCTTTTCATTCAATGCCCTCTAGAACTCAGAGCTGATGCCTTCTGTGATCAACCCTTTGTCAACTTGCTGGTTGCTGTGTGCACCAAATCCAATACAACGGTTGCTTACAGCTCCTTTTCCTACACATACAGTTCATGGAAAGGGCGAACAGTTTACTTGGATGATCTATATGTCACACCAGTTCATAGAGGTATAGATAACCGGGGAAGGTTCATAAATCTGTTTGTAAGTTACTTATGCATAACTTTATGAACGACTGGCAATACTTGGTATTTCAGATACATGTACTAAAATAGCATACAATTTTTCTGATTCATTATGAATTATATTGCTCAAAATATTTTTGAGTGTCACTTTCTTGCCCCGATAGATACCCAGGACTTTCCTGTTTCAACATAGTTGCAGTGAATGTGTCATAATTTTCAAAAATACTTGACAAATAAAACAAATTTTACATTCAAATGCTGGTAAATCTTAATTTGATGAGAATAGGATTTGCAGAGAATCAGATTGAGCCTGAGAAAGGGGCGCCAGTCGTTTGTAAAGACATTGTAACATAAAACGGCTTTATGAAACATCATCAATGGGTCTGTTTTATACCGGGGGGGGGGGGGGGGGGCACTCTGTATATTTTGGTCAATGGGTATGTTCCGTAGAGAGGGGACCCCCGGTTAAATTACACTAATTTTCCGTTCCAGGGCATACCATTTTTTCCTCCATGGCCAGTTGCCAAAGTAAACCTGTTCCGAGGCATTGGAGTTACTGTTTTCTTTCTGCTTGGGGCACATATATGTAGAAGGAACCCTGTATTGCAGTGTACAGAATCCCTTTCCGCTGATAGGCTGATTGCGCAACCTTCTTACCCTTCCTTGTGTGCCCAGCGCCGTGTGTGAGAATCTTTACCGGCGATCATGAGAGCTCCGTGGAGCTCTGCACTCTGTCGGTAAAGCTGCCAGTCAGTGTAGAGTTTGTGTGCGTGTTCGTGATGTCCATCAACATTTACTCAAAATCTAGTTCCAGGGACCTATAGTTTTCATGTTTATTAGCTCCAGCGCATCGTATTTGCATACAGTGTGAAAATTCAGTCACAGAGACCCTCTTTTGCAACATTTTTACAAGTTCCAGGGACCCTTACTTTCATGACAAGCCATTTCGAGAGCCCCTAATTTGACTCGCCAGTAGCACATACCTACCACATATTGGGTCGACTAACCCCCCCCCCCCCCCGATTTAAAGATTTAAAAAGTGATTCAAATGAAGGTCACTTTGCCATTGTGTCAACTATCACTTTAACAAGTCTCGATAGCCTATCAAAATCAGTTTTTCTATGAACAGTTGCCTTAAAAGTGAGCACCATTGTAAGTCTTTGTGAAATAGGCCTTAGTAAAATTGAAGATTTATTATCAGCTTTCCTCAATAGTAATAAATAATAATAATGGCACTGATAAAGTGATGGCATTCACTGTCTCAAGGTGCAAATTTTTGTTATTACCTTAAAATTTCTGCGCTACGGAAAACGGGAAGAAAATTACGAATCCCAGGAAGAGCATGGAATTCATAGAATTTAACAGAAAACAGGATTTTCTGACCCCCCTAACATTCATTTCTTGAAAAAATCAATTGAAAATTGTTATTAAGTCCAATAAAATCCAAATAAAGTCCATAAAACAAAATCATGCATCAGTGAGAGAATCTGCCAATCAAATAAGTTGGCACTCTTTAGAATGGAAACTTGATTTATCTTACATTTTCGGTATTTACAGTTGCACTGTACCTTCGAAGAAGACGTGGAGTCAACTTTAGGTTGGGAAATTGGGGTGGACTTCCCCTCTTAATATAAAAATTCATGGAATATGATATTTTTTCTGTTTATTCTGTATAGGGCATGGGATAGGAACAACATTAATGCAGTCAGTGGCTAGGGTAAGTAAAGATTTAATTTGTGGTAGAAATTTTTTCAGGGCCACGTGGCACAAAAATATGCAATCAGTATTTATCACTGAAATTATTTGTAATCCCCCCCTCGTCAAGTTACCGTACATGAGTTGTCTAATTCTGAAATATTAATATTCTTAGCTGTATAACTCATTCCCAGTTTGTATATTTTTGTCTCGCCCACCGGAGGTGAAGGCGAGACTTAGGGATTCAAATGTCGTCCGTCCGTCACAAACCTTATGACACAAAACTCCGCAACCGTAAGTCACTTTTCAACCAAACTTGGATGGTAGATGGACTAGGGGGACCTGCATGTTATGCTGCAGTCGGAGGTCACATGGTAAGGTCAAAGGTCATTTTCAGGTCAACGTTAAAGTTTACATGCAAGCCCAGGACCAAAATCCAATTGAAACCAGTTGGATTTCCAACTGGTTTCAATTGGTTTTAACTGGTTTCAATTGGTTTTAACTGGAATTTAACAATTTCCAGTTGAAACCAGTTGGGCAACTGGAAATCCTAACTGGAACCAGTTGGGTAACTGGAAATGTCTTCCAATTGGAAATGATTTCTAACTGGAACCAGTTGAGAAACTGGAAATCCCAACTGGAACCAGTTGGGCAACTGGAAATCCTAACTGGAACCAGTTGGGCAACTGGAAATCCTAACTGGAACCAGTTGGGTAACTGGAAATGACTTCCAACTGGAAATGATTTCTAACTGGAACCAGTTGGGTAACTGGAAATCCTAACTGGAACCAGTTGGGTAACTGGAAATGACTTCCAATTGGAAATGATTTCTAACTGGAACCAGTTGAGTAACTGGAAATCCCAACTGGAACCAGTTGGGCAACTGGAAATCCTAACTGGAACCAGTTGGGTAACTGGAAATGACTTCCAACTGGAAATGATTTCTAACTCGAACCAGTTGGGTAACTGGAAATCCTAACTTGAACCATGCAGTTGTGTAACTGGAAATTCTAACTGGTACCAATTGGGTAACTGGAGATGACTTCTAACTGGAAAGATGGGTAACTGGAAATGAATTCTAATTGGAACCAGTTGGGTAACTGGAAATAAAACTGGAACCAGTTGGGTAACTGGAAATGATTTCCAATTGGTTTCCAATTGGAAATTTTCCAGTTACCCAACTGGATCCAATTGAAACCAGTTAATTTGCATATTATCTGCCAGTGTGCACAGATTAATGTTTTATGAGATTCATCATCATAATCATTAACAATGTATCTATTTAATTCTTTTCAATTTCAAGTGCCACACTTTTTAAAGATAAGTATTTAGAATACTTAGCAGTGAAAACCATGTTCATAAATGTTATAGATTATAATTAAAACAGATTATAGGATAATTAGTACACCACTAACTGTTACCAAATTACATCAAATAAAAATACATATATTTGAAGATCTTCCATACAATATATACATATGAAAGTCTGTATTTTATCAATGTCCTTTACATTGGTATTAATAGACATATAATACTGCTTCTGTGTTGGCATATGAGCAATAGTTAGTGCAAATGCTAATTAATTTGTAACTAATTAAGTTCATTCCAATTAGTTCCAATTGGATCCAGTTGGAAACCAATTGGTTTCAACTGGTTCCAGTTGAAACCAGTTGCCTCCAATTGGTTTCAACTGGAACCAATTGAAACCAGTTGCCTCCAATTGGATTCAATTGGTTTTAATAGGGAAATTGGAACAACTGGAACAAATTGACACCAATTGCCAACTGGTTCCAGTTGCCCAATTGGTTTTAACTGGAACCAATTGGCAACTGGTTTTCAATTGGAACCAGTTGTTCCAATTTCCCTATTGAAACCAGTTGGCCAACTGGTTTTAATTGGTTTTGCCCTAATTGGTTTTAACTGGATTTTGGTCCTGGGAGACTCTCTTATAACACCTAACTCCGCAACCGTAAGTCTCTTTTCAACCAAACTTGGATGGTAGATGGACTAGGGGGACCTGCTTGTTATGCTGCAGCCGGAGGTCACATAGTAAGGTCAAAGGTTATTTTCAGGTCAACGTTAAAGTTTACATGCAAGACTCTCTTATAACACCTAACTCCGCAACCGTAAGTCACTTTTGAACCAAACTTAGATGGTAGATGGACTCGGGGGACCTGCATGTTATGCTGCAGTCGGAGGTCACATGGTAAGGTCAAAGGTCATTTTCAGGTCAACGTCAAAGTTTACATGCAAGACTCTCTTATGACACCTTATTCCGCAACCATAAGTCACTTTTCAACCAATCTTGGATGGTAGATGGACTTGGGGACCTGCATGTTATGCTGCATTTAGAGGTCAAATGGTAAGGTCAAAGGTCATTTTCAGGTCAACGTTAAAGTTTACATCCAAGACTCTTATGACACATAACTCCACAACCGTAAGTCACTTTTCAACCAAACTTGGGTTGTAGGTGTCCTTTGGAGACCTGCATGTTATTGTGTTTGGAGGTCACATGGTATATGGTCAAAGTTCATTTTGAGGTCAACATTAAAGTTTATGGGCAAGACTGTTATGACAAGTGTTATTCCTTCCCAGTCATTTCACAATGAAGTTTTGATACAATTCTGTTGCGTGCCCTCGCAAATCACAATATTTCTGGCTATTTTCGTAAGTGGGCGAGACACAAAATTGCTTATGCCTTGTTATAGATCTTATTTATATTCATTCATGATACTACTTTCAATTTTGTATATATGTATTATCTTAGTATCTTTGCAAAACGTTAACAATATCTTTAATTTTTTCTTGTTTATTAATTGTAGCCATGCAGTTCAGTCTGCGGACTGCGACAACAGATATTTAAGTTAAATTATGTTGATCAATCAATCTGTTAATCATTCCAATTTTGTTCTCTCCATTCTCTTCAGTGTGCCTACGAACAAAAGCAATGTAATCGTATGAACTGGATCGTTCTCGCTTGGAACGAACGTCCGAAGGAGATGTATGCCCGGCTCGGAGGAGAGAATCTAACTGTGAAAGAAAGCTGGGAAAACATTACGTTATTCAAAGAACAATTGAAAAACTTGGCAACGACTTATCAGGTCAAGCTAAGCGCTGATACAACAATAGATGTGCAGCTATGATTGTGATTTAGCTTCTAGATGTACATGTAAGTAGTATGCTGCTTCAGTGTATATATGACCCATTTAAAGAATTTTTTTTCTCTCTAATTTGAAAATTGTGCCTTATTCCATTAAACTTGTCCAAAGAGAGGATTTGGTTTATATTCAGTTAGTCTACAAGCAGTTGGTCTGATACCACATTGGCTACCCTCTGGTCTAATTATTGTTTGGTCTATACTAGGCCTAGGAATAAAACTCGAACCATTATATTAAAGCATTTGATCAGTTCACCAACAATCGGCAACCGAATACTGCTGCGCCAGATGTTGATTACTGATTCGAGACATTGGATTATCAAAAGTACATGGCTATATACGTGAAAACGAAGTGCGAGATAACAAATGAACTTCATGGTGAAATGTAATGAATGGGCGATTCCATGCAAGAAAAATCAGCCATTTTCACAAAACTTCTCAACCTGCTGTCCGAATTCCGAACATCGTAACTCTCTCAAGACACGACAATGACGGCTGCTCCTGCATCACTCGGCGGTGTTGACTTGCACTCTACTGGGACACTCCACCGAGTCAGCTTGCTCATTATGTGTATAACCACCAGTAGCTCGTGTGGAGCGTTGTGGCCCTGTGGATAAGTCTTCTGACTCTGAAACAGAGGGTCGTGGGTTCGAATCCCAGCCATGGCGTAATTTCCTTCAGCAAGAAATTTATCCACATTGTGCTGCACTCAACCCAGGTGAGGTGAATGGGTACCCGGCAGGATTAATTCCTTGAATGCATGAGCGCTGAAAGGCAGCTTGAACTAAAGCTGAGGTAATAATAATAATAATCAGCATTTTTTCCTGTCTTATCTTTTTGCTTAAAGCGTTAGGGAGCAAATTGATTATCAATCAAAATATCTTAATGGAGAGGTTTTCATCTATCTTTACATTTTAAAAAAATCTGAAAAAAATCGATCAAAATGGTGTAGTACAAAAGCCTTTTAATGGCGATGTATGATCAGTGAATAGTTATCAGTACTCTGTTTTCAGGTATTTGAATCTGTTTCGAGGATGTATAATCATGAAATTATGTTATTTGTACAATTGTGTTTCATCCAATTGGCGGTGCAATAATCAAGATGAGGATGAATAGTTATTTTGTATAGCAGTCTTATTCTTCTTATTTTTGTGTAATAGGGTCTTAAAAATAATTTTCGAGTGCCTTTAATAGAGCGGACATTCCCAATGTGCTGTTCGAAAGGTAGGCCTATATATAATAAAATAATGTTGAATTTAGACATTTAGCATGTTCAGGGATAAAGGAGGATAATGAATTTCATGTTAAGAGTTGTACTACTAAACCCGCCATTTTCATCAGCATTGTCAACTTCAAAATCGCCATAGAACGTAAATTCAGATATTTCAAACTGTTGTATTAGCTGATGGAAATTTATAAGACTTTATTCCATCTATTCTGTATTAAATTTGAAATTTCGCAGGATTCCATTTAACTCCAACTTTCCAAGCATTATTCTCAATTTATCTGGAGAAAATCTCGACATTTAAGGCCTGGTGTTTACAATTATAATGTGATTTTATTTTCAGTTTATTCCAGTTTCTTTATACAATATAAACACTGTTTGATTTTTTTTTATATACAACATTGTGTAATATATCGGTACAACACTGTTAAATATATTTAGTGCAGTTTAAAGAAGCGTTTAAAATATTAAATAACGAAGTTGTAACACATTCAATCTTCAAGAAATCAAGCTTGGTTGTTTAACATGTAAAATACTGTGGAGCATTGTGGCCCAGTGGATTAGTCTTCTGACTTTGAAACAAAGGGTCGTGGGTTCGAATCCAAGCCATGGCGTGTTTTCCTTCAGCAATAAATTTACTCACATTGTGCTGCACTCAACCCGGGTGAGGTGAATGGGTACCCGGCAGGATTAATTCCTTGAATGCACTGAGTGCTGAAAGGCAGCTTGAGCTAAAGCCGGGGTAATAATAATAATAAACAATGCGCCTTGGAATAGAATATTTTTAGATAGATGGCACTTTATAAATGCCTATTATTAGGAGGGTATTGTCAGTTGAGCAAATATCGGCAGAGCATTTGTCGGCGGAGCAGTTGTCTACGGGTCAAATATAGGTGCAGCAATTGTTAATGGAGCAAATGTTAGCGGAGCAAATGTCGTCGGAGCAATTGACGGTGGAGCAATTGTCGGTGGAGCAAATATCGGCGGAGCAATTGTCGACGGAACAATATCGGCAGAGCAGTTGTCGCATTTTGCGTAGCAATTGTCCGGTCACTTGTTCAAAGTGCTCCAATTCTAAATTCTGTCTTTTTATCATGTTGACATTTCATGTGCGTTGATAAATGATTTTGTATGTGTTTGTGAATAGTGTCACATTAAGGGGAAGAGCACCTTAACAATAAGTCACTTCAAAAAAAGGGTGAAAAATTTTGATGATGGTTTTATGAAAATCCATTAAAAGAATGAAAGAGTTTAAGTTATTGAATTGTCTGTGCCTGCAGCTTGCAATATATCACTTAATTCCATGAATTCTACTTTCCAAATGGATTATGATTAATAAAAATATATATTTTACAGAAGGAAATATGAAATGATGTGTCTGATGATGTATCCAAATAAAGCAGCTGCTCCTCTGTTAATTCAGTCACTACATAAAAACTTTGGAATGTCAAAACTACGTTATTTTTTTTACGGATTTCCATCCAACCTTCACCGATATATTCATCTAATTTTCTACTTTCGTTAGACCCAGGTTATTATCAGGGCAAACTTCCTCTTAGCATGCTAAGCAGGCTATAATTTTCAGAGCATGCATGGTTCTGATGATGTCCTAAATGCATGGCTTCGAGCGCCACTTTGTGCATATTGACTAGTAGAAATGTCATATTATTGTTGCTGCTTTTTACATAACATGCACTGGTATTTTTCTGTCATCTGTGCATGATTGATTGTATTTAATAAATATCTAAAAGCATTCTGTGACTGTCGTCATTGTTCTTTCGTAGTAGCACTGTGATAGGTACATATAATGATGTTTTATATTGACAATATACTTCTCTATGGATGCGATTTCTTCAAATTCTAAAAAGCCGAGAGTGAACTTTAAAAAAAAAAAATGTATCTGTATAATTCAAAAATCAAATTCTGTAAAATAATATTTAGAAAATAATGATATTCAGGAAATAATGTACAACATTTTGCCCAGTTTCCTTTACTTTTGTTTCTTATTCTTTTCCTTTTTTGGGGGTTGTGAAACTTTTGATTGATCCAAGTTTATGCACTGATCCATGGGGGAGTCAAAGGGGCCTTGCCCCCCAAAAAAAAAAGTGGGAGAGAAAGGGGGAAAGGAAGGGGAAAATATAGAAAGAGAAGGGAAAGGGAAGGGTGGAAGAAAAAGGAGGAAAAAAGGGAGAATGGGAATGAAACTAGAAATGAAAGGGACAGGGGAAAGAAGAGGAAGGTGAAAAATAGAGCAAGAGGAAGGAAAATAAGGGGGAATGGATAGGTACGAATAGGAAGGGGAAAGAGAGAACAAAAGAAAGAAAAGCAAAAAAAAACTAGAAAATTGACGTGTCCAAACGGCACATGCCCCCGCTTAACGCGATCAGAAATTCTTTCAATATGATTGAACTTAATATCGTGCAGAAACCAATACGCATATCTTTGAACCAACTCGCATATTTAATGAGCTGTGACCTTTGACCTGCGGACTCCGAATTCGAACTTAGCCTGTATTTTGGTGTCATCTATACCTACACCCAATTTTTTTTTAATCCGTTGAATATTTCATTAGTTTTCATGTGGAAACCAACTCGCATATTTAATGAGCTGTTACCTTTGACCTGCGGACTCAGAATTCAAACTTGGCCTGTATTTTGGTGTCATCTACCTACACACCAACAAATTTTTAAAATCTGTTGAATATTTCATAAGTTATCATGCGGAAACCAACTCGCATATTTAATGAGCTGTGACCTTTGACCTGCAGACTAAGAATTCAAACTTAGCCTGTATTTTGGTGTCATCTACCTACACACCAACAAATTTTTAAATCCGTTGAATATTTCATAAGTTGTCATGCAGAAACCAACTTGCATATTTAATGAGCTTTGACCTGCGGACTCCAAATTCAAACTTAAACTGTATATTGATGTCATCTACCTACACACCAAATTTTTTAAAAATCTGTTGAGTATTTCATAAGTTATGCGGAAACCAACTCGCATATTTAATGAGCTGTGACCTGCGGACTCCGAATTCAAACTTAGCCTGTATTTTGGTGTCATCTACCTACACACCAACAAATTTTTAAATCCGTTTCATAAGTTGTCATGCAGAAACCAACTTGCATATTTAATGAGCTTTGACCTGCGGACTCCAAATTCAAACTTAAACTGTATATTGATGTCATCTACCTACGCACCCAAAATTTGTAAATCTGTTGAATATTTCATAAGTTATCATGCGGAAACCAACTCGCATATTTAATGAGCTGTGACACTCGCATATAAAATGAGCTGTGACACTTGCATATTTAAAGAGCTGTGACCTTTAACCTGCCGACTCGGAACCAAATTTTTTTTAAATCTATTAAATATTGCGCGGAAACCAACTCGCATATTTAATGAGCTCTGACCTGCAGACTCTGAATTCGAACTTAGCCTGTATTTTTGGTGTCATCTATACCTACACACCAAACATTTGTAAGATCCATTAAATATTTTTCGAGCTATTGCGCGAAAACAAAGTAGGGGGAACAGACGGACGGACGGACAGGGGCAACGCTTAATGCCCCCTCCGGACTTCATCTGCGGGGGGGGGGGGGGGGCATTAAAAGGAAGGAAAGGATGGAAAGAAAACGAAAGAGCAAGGAGAGGGGAGAGCGGGGGAGAGTGAGAGAGGATAGAATGGAACAGGAAAGATGAATAAGGAGAGGCAAAAGGAGGGTGAGAAATAAGGGGAATAAACTATTTGAAAGAGAGAGATAAAGAGAAGACAGAAAATAAGGCGAAAATGGGAAGGAAAGTGGGTAGGGGGGGGTTCCAATAAGGATATACCTCTGTCCATTAGCTTATAAAGGACAGGGATCGCTGAGTATGGCGAGGGGGTCTTACCCCCGCCCCCCCCCCCTCTGAAAAAAAAGGGAGAAAAAGAAGTTGAAATAGAAAGGGAAAGGGGAATAGTAAATAGCCTAGGAGATTTTTTTTAGGAGGTTTTTAATAAGATTTTTTCGGTTGTGAAGAATTGACAAGCTTACCTGGGGTAAAACTTTCCTCTGATTCCCAAAATGTGAGTCTTATTCACCGTTTTCACGACGTCGACTGCAATTTTCGCTGAAAAGAAATCCAAGAATCCAAAAATGACCAGTTTGACCACTCTTTGTAAAAAGGTAATATAACAGATTGTTTTGTAACCACAGACCCATATTGGTCTGACTCCGAACCTTAGATTAGGGGGGGGGGGGGCACTTTCATTGATGAGTGTATACCATGCGCGACTATGGGGTCCCGAAAAGCACCCTTAACAAGTTTTTTCCATATTCTGAAAATGCATGCACCCCTAAACAAGTATCGGCGTGTGAAACCCTACCCTTAACAAGTATTGGAAACAAAACGATACCCTTGGCAAATATTCCCTGAATTGAACCCCTAAACAAGTACAGCGATATTATATGTCACGGACGTCGGTTTTACCTTCATCATTGACAATCTATTATCTTAGTTAAATTAGAAAGTTTTTTTCTTCCGCAGAGTCTATCATGTTTTACATGTATCTCGTAGTTGGCCACCCTATTAGTCATGTGTGTTTGCGTGTGTGTGTGTCTGAGTGTGTTTGTGTTTATGCTGACACTTGTTTAATGTACATTTTGTACATATTTGTAGTCGATATATCTGTTTATTATGTATTCTCCTTTGTCATTTTATACATTTAGATCTACATCTTATTTAGAGGTATAGGGCCCCACTCACAAGCTGTGCTTCTTCGGGGTCCTAGAAAACCGTTCATATTGCATCATGTATTCTTTTGTACCATCTGATCATTGATTTGTACTCATAATATGTCTGGTTTTTGAATAAATTGAACTTGAACTTGATTGGGTTTAGTACGGCCCCAACTCCTACACCTCGCGCAAATCGGACTTTAAACACGTAGTGTTGACTGTTGGGGCAAAAAGTACATCCTTTTTATAACATTTTAGTCTGTTTGACCCTAAACACGTAGCTTTCCTATAGCGAAATAGATACTATTTTTTCACTATTTTAGTATTTTTTACACCCTTATTACGTTACGTACGTAACGTGCCCTATCTTGAAACATCCTTTTTACGTGTTTTTGGGGGGTCGCGCATGGTATCCACTCGTCAATGTTAGTGACCCCCGGGCCTCGAATTTAACTCAAATTAAAAAAGAAAAAAACGAATAGATCTCGCTTTGATCGGTTGGTTAGGGTAGTGTGACCAATTAGGCATGAAGGTGAATGGGAGATTGGTTTGACTTTTTAATGGTCTCTTGAACCCCCCCCCCAAAAAAAAAAAATATATATATGTATATAAATAAATAAAATAAATAAATAAAAATGAAATAAAATGAATAAATAAAGAAATAAATAATAAAATAATAATAAAATTAAAAAATTAAAAGTAATAATTGTCGATCGGAAGTCGAAATTAGAGGCTGTCAGGAAAGAAATATAAGACAATCATAGGCATGTTCCAGTTAAAGTATAAACATGTGTTATAATACCTACTAGATATAGACATGGTCATATGTTTGGAATATTCCCAATTAGTATGCAAGCGTTGGAAACGTTTAATCCCCCCTCGAGTATGTACAAGTGTATCAGGTTGATATCATATTTTGTACAATAAGTAGTTATTAGGATATGTGAATTCAGTTATGCAGATGGACAGGAAGTTTCTTCCAAGATAGGAATGTACATTGCTTTATGCACTAATCTGGTATTTGAATTCTTTCCTTTACTTCATATAAGGTCAAAGGTCATTTTCATTTGTCAACTTTAAGTTTACATGCAAGACTCTGTTATGACACATAACTCTGCAACCGTTAGTCACTTTTCAACCAAACTTAGATGGTAGATGTACTTTGGGGACCTGCATGTTATGCTTCAGTTGGAGGTCACATGGTAAGGTCAAAGGTCATTTTCAGGTCAACTTTAAGTTTACATGCAAGACTCTCTTATGACACATAACTGCATCCGTAAGTCACTTTTCAATAAAACGTGGATGGAAGCTGTAATTAGGGGACCTGCATGCTAATATGCTGCAGTCGGAGGTCACATGCTAAGGTCAAAGGTCAAGTTAAGGTCAACATTAAAGTTTAGATGCAAGACTCTTATGACAAATAACTCCGCATCCGTAAGTCAATTTCAAATCAAACTTGGGTTGTAGCTGTACTTAGGAGACCTGCACTGTGTTCGGAGGTCAAATGTCATTTTGAGGTCAACATTAAAGTTTACATGCAAGACTCTTACGACAAGTGTTATTCCATCCCAGTTATTTCACAATGAACTTTAAATACGATTCTGTTGCGTGCCCTTGCAAATCGCGATATTTCTGACCATTTTCACAAGTGGGCGAGACACAACATCGCTATGCCTTTTTTTTTACTGTGTGAAAGGGGGTTCTTCTTCTCTTTTTTCAATCTAAAAGTACATTTAGGGGTGTACAAATCCCGGGGGCAATCAGATTTAAAAGGGTAAGGATGTGCAGCCCCCAGATGTGAAACCATACCCTTAAGAACTGAAGTTGGAATTGGGTCTTCAAGTAGAAATGACGCCTGAAATGAGGAGCTTAGGAACGGAACAGAACAGTTTGGTCAATATTAAGGTGAAAATGATATGGTTGGGAGCTGCTGGCAAGGCTTAGATAAGATTTCTTTCAAAATAATGAATCAGCAGAATCTTATAAAGAATGACATTTGTGTAAAATAAAATTGAGGATCTAAAGCGATAATAAAAAAATAAATTTTGGATTAACCTCGGAAAATGTCAAATAACATATACATATATATATATATATGTATATAAACACAAGTTCACAAGGTTGACTGGAGGTGAAGGACATCGAGCACTCCATACAAGGATAGAATTCCCGAAGTATATATGTATATATATATATTATTTTTGTAAACATAAAGTTGCCTGGACTTCAAAAACGTTAGGTTAAAATGAAATTAATTCTGAATTCTGTAGGGCATGAAGGCTTCCACTCATTGGTATAATTGCTGAAAGTTGATTTCCCTCATGTATAATTAGCATAAGGGACAATGAACCTATTCTCAAGCTGCAAACCCTTTTACAGGTATCAATTATTTATAATTGCAATATCATTTATCTAGTGTAAAGATGACTTTTAGGTGCTTGGGTGTGAAAGATTATGCCTATTGAAAAAAGTTGCGAATGAAAAAGGACAGCAAGCAGCGGCGTAATGGTCTAAAGATGAGGGGCACAGCATGGTGTGTGTGTGACAAAATTTTTATATTTAAGATCCCGATCGAGAGAGCAAAGCGAGCGAGTACAAATTTTGACCTTTAAAAATGAATAACGAATTTATGTTAGACTCTCACATGATTTTCAGAAAATGACATGATAATTCACCGTTTCTATTTCTTTTCGTTCCTTCTCTCCTTTTATTGGGGATGCCCATCCTTACAAAAAGTTGACATATATAAAAAGATTCAATCAAACAAGCTTTACATTAGAAAAAAAAATCATTAATGGAAGTAAATAACAAAGTTGTTACAGTTTGATATCACTCAAAAAATCATTTAATTCTCTTTAAAATGATACCATGATTGTTATGATCATGCCATCACGAAAAGAGCAGGATTCAAAAGTGTTGGATGAGGTCTGAATTGAAAAGCTGCAAAACGAGCAGAAATAGTCATGAAGGGTCAATACAGAACATGATTCTTCTGTCTGTGTCAATAGAGATGAAAATCCATTCAAATCAAACCCCTGCTTTTTCATTTTTTATATTTTGTGGTTTATGTAGTGATGGTTCTGTGAGATAACATGGTTTGAAATACCCATGCATGTTTGTTTCTTTGTTATATGTTTGCTTGTGCAGAGGTGTGTTTGATTCCATGTTAATGTTGATGTTAAGGTGCATGAAAACAAAATAAACCGCTGAGAAACTCACTCATCACCAAGAAAAAAAGAACAGTGACTTTCAATATTGTGTCATTTTGCAACTTTTGAATTTTGACCTTGCCCCACATTTCAAGGCACTGCACCTCCATGTGAACGATAATCATGTCATGTAGGGTATCATTTTAAAGAAAATTAAATGATATATTCATTAATATTAATAACACATTGATTCTTACTAAAAACTGAGGAGGGATTATCGATCAAAGTCAGAATTCCAAACTTTTTTTGAGGAGTTTATATATAATTTTTGTAAACATAAAGTTGCCTTGACTTAAAAAACGTTAGGTTAAAATAAAATTAATTCTGAATTCTGTAGGGCATGAAGGCTTCAACTCATTGGTATAATTGCTGAAAGTTGATTTCCCTCATGAATAATTAGGATAAAGGACAATGAACCTATTCCCAAAGCTGCAAACCCTTTTACAGGTATCAATTATTTATGATTGCAATATCATTTATCTAGTGTAAAGATGACTTTTAGGTGCTTGGGTGTGAAAGATTATGCCTATTGAAAAAGTTGCGAATGAAAAAGGACAACAAGCAGCGGCGTAATGGTCTAAAGATAAGGGGCACAGCATGGTGTGTGTGTGACAGAATGTTTATCCCGATCGAGAGAGCAAAGCGAGCGAGTAAAAATTTTGACCTTTAAAATGAATAACGAGTTTGTGTTAGACTCTCACATGATTTTCAGAAAATGACATAATAATTCACTGTTTCTATTTCTTTTCGTTCCTTCTCTCCTTCTTTTATTGGGGAAGCCCATCCTTACAAAAAGTTGACATAAATAAAAAGATAAAATCGAACAAGCTTTACATTAGAAAAAAACACTATTGGAAGTGAATAACGAAGTTATTACAGTTTAACTTTCACTTAATTTCACAACAGCTACCCTGGACGTAATACTTGCCACCTTTCGCAATCCCCACGGACGCTAATATTAGGGTCCCCTAACACAAAAGTTGACGCTTAATCATACACTTGATTTTTAAGATTGATTGTACATTATAGTCAATAGAATCAAACGTAGAAAACTGCTCTACAATCAATGCTAAGATTTGTGTTACAGGGGGGTTACAGGCCCTACAGATCTGCTTTTCGTGTGCAAAATTCTTTCCCGCGACACCCGCACCATACATGCATGTATTACGACTGATGGCTGGAGATATTCGAAATGCAGGACCTAAAATAGAATATGACATGGATAAGAAAGTGGTTTTTCAAACAAATCGAGTACATATTGAGTGAGGAAAAACTTACTGAATTGTATTGTATTGTATTGTATTGTATTTATTTAATCACGGTAAAACTTACATTCAGTCATAACAGACTGCTTTTCAGCAAGTCCGTGAACATTAAAAACATGTAAAAGTGAGACAATACGAAAATATTCAAAAATATTACAGTAACACATAAAATAAAACATACATAATTAAAATGAAAAACAATGATAATTAAAACTACATAAAACCGCATGTACGAAAAGAAATTATAGAAATTCTCTAGCCCCCCCCCCCCGGCAGATGAGTTAGAAGTCGATGGAATTAACTGATTTCATAAATAAAGAGAACTGATCCAATTGGCGGGTATTACTTGGTAAGGAATTAAATAATTGAATACCTATATAGAGACCGCCGTCCCTTATGAAATTTGTTTTTGGTTTTTCGAGATTAATCCTACACTGGTAATTTCGAAGAGAATAATTACTTTTCTTGATACTTATTTTGGAGCACAAGAAAGATGGAAGTTGTCCATGAAGTAATTTAAATATAAAGGAAACTGCCTGTTTTTTCCATCGCAATTCTAACTTGTCAATGTTCAGAGTAGAATACAACAGGTTGGTACTATATCTATAATCAACTCTTAAGACCATACGCAGTGCTCGATTTTGAAGAACACTCAATTCTTTAAGTAAAACTTTCCCTGCATTGAACCATACTATAGAGCAGTAATCAAAGTGTGGTTGAAAGAGTGATTTGTAAAGCATTAGAGCAGTATTCAGACTGATGTACGGCCTGAGCCGTTTCAAACAATACAGGGTTTTTGTCGCTTTCGTCTTAACAAATTTAACATGTGCATTCCAGTTGAGCGGTGCACTGAGCATAACGCCAAGGTACTTGCACTCTTCCACTCTTTTGATTTTTTCACCGTCAATTTGAACTTGTGCATTTGCAAATGGTAATAATTTACGCCTTGATCCGAATATGATAAATTCACATTTCTTAGGGTTCAGTAATAATTCATTACATTTCAACCAGTCTGAAATCCGTGACAAATCTTCATTTAGACAGGAACATAAATCAGAAACATTATCTGAGGAATAGTATATACATGTATCATCAGCGTACATTGAAATACTGCTAAACTTTACAACAGTAGAAATATCATTTATGAAAATGATAAACATCAAGGGACCAATTTTACTCCCTTGTGGAATTCCACATGTAACTGTATTATAAGAAGAAAATGTATTATTGATAACTGTTACATGTTTTCTTAAAGTTAAATAGTTTTGGAACCATCGTAAGCTTGACTCATCGAACCCCAGAAGATCAAGTTTTCTTAACAGAATATCGTGGGAAACCATATCAAATGCTTTCCGAAGGTCAAGCGATACTAATCCAACAGCTTGCCCAATATCTAATTCTTTACGAATATTTTCTGTAATTGTAAAGAGGGCTGTATTTGTTGAATAATTGGGGCGAAATCCAAACTGATTATTTGAAAGTATATCATTATCAGAAACATATTTATATACTTGTTTAAAAACAACCTTTTCCATTATTTTCGATAGTACAGGCAATACGGAAATCGGCCTATAATTAGTAGGATCCTTTAAGTTACCACCTTTAAATAATGGCGTGAGCTTAGCCATTTTCCAGTCTAATGGAACTATTCCCTGCTTAAGAGAAATATTTATTATGTGTAACAATGGTACAATAATATGTGAAACTGAATCTTTTAAGATACAGGTAGGTATACCATCTAATCCTGAAGACTTGTTTTTTGGAATCTCATTAAAACACTTTACTATATCGTTCTGTGTAACTTCATTAAAAGAAAACACAGTTGAGTGTTTGATTGTTGGTTCAAACGTTTTCTTAGCAAACTGAGCACCATCTTTAAGTTCTTTAGTTATATTTGCAAAATAATCATTCATATAATTTGCGATGTCTTTAGAATCAGACAATATACTTCCTCCAATATCAAGTGATTTCAAAGTTTGACTTTTGCGTTTGTTTGGAAGGATTTTACCCAGCAGTTTCCATATTCCAGCACTATTGCCAGAGTTCTCAAGAATGTTCTTTGTTATATATTCCCTTTTGGATTTACGTCGCTTTGCCGTGACTTGATTGCGTAACAGTCTGTATTCACGCCAGACATCTGGGTCACCAGATAAGCGAGTCCTTTCTTTACACTGATCACGAACCTTCATCATCGTTAAAATCTGTTCATTGATCCATGGAACACTTTTCTTACGAATTCGTTTACGTTTCACAGGTGCAAACCTATTTAGGATATCATTATACATATTTCGAAAATTATCATAGGCTGTGTTTACATCAACTTCAGAAAGGATCTGAGACCATGAACATTTATCCAGTTCCTTACAGAATGAGGAAAAATTCATTTTTTTCAAATCACGATAGGTGACGTATTTGTGCTTAGAAAATGTCATTTTAGTTTTTCCCAAACGTGCAACAATCATGTAATGATCACTTAAAGAAACTGTTACAACATCACAGAATTGAACTATGTCATCATTACAAGAAAATAGTAAATCTATAGTTGAGGAAGACGTGTCAGTTACCCTGGTAGCTTTCGAAATATATTGTTTCATATTGTAATCATTGGCAAGCGATAATAATTTTTTAGTATGAAAGTTATGAGGTTTCTTTGATACATCACAATTCATATCACCAAGTATGATAAAATCAAGACACTGAGAATCCAGATATTGTAGTAACAAATTAAAATCATCTAAAACATCTTTCTTTGAATCTGGCGGTCTATACCACGTCACAAGGTGAAAAGGTTTTTGTTTCTCAATAACGATCTTAATACACATTAATTCCAAGTGACCAAAATCATGTTCTTGCATTTCAAATACAATGTTATCTCTTAAATATATAACGACACCACCACCATGTCTATTTCGGTCCAGTCTGATAATATTATAGTCACATATGGAAACTTCAGAGTCAAATATATTGCTATCCAATTTTGTTTCACTGAGAGTTAAGATATCCAAATTGCTTTGTTCTAAAATATGATTAATTTCATCTACATTTTTAAACAAAGTACATACATTTAGATGTCCAATTTTCAATCCCTTGTTACAATTCAGTTTTTCAAAGACAAGTGGGATAGAGTCATAATGATTGTCATTTGAAGTTTTTTCAATTACACTCGGTCCTTCCGTCTCTCCATACTGATCAATAAGATGAAAAGGCAATTCTCTATACAGGCATACATCGCAAATCCAGTCAGTATCCGAATGAAAAAACTCAGAACTCAGGGATGAGCATTTAAGATGAATCCATCGAAGGCATTTTACACATAACACAGCATTTTGATTATTAGTAACTGATTTTTTACATCTAATACATGGAAAGAGTTTGACCATAAGACAATTCAAGCTTTTTTAGTTATCGAGATAAAGGATAAACTAACTGTCAAGATTTTCAAGATCGCGTTCACAAGCAATACGTACTTTCCTTCCATCGTTGGTGAAAGCAGTTATCTTGCCGTCTGATGTCCAAGTCTTCTTCACGTTGACATTGGTTCTTGCCTTGAAAAGTAGAGATGATCTGTAGCTTGTAAGGTCCTCATGAATGTAGACCTTGGAGCCCCGAAGTTTCATGCGATTGCGGTAGATTATGTCCCTTACATTATATCTGCTGAATTTAGCGATGATAATCACTGGCTTACTGCTGGACTCTATCAATTCCGATCCTTCGTCAACACTTGACGCTGCTTGCCTAGAAGATAGTCTATGCGAGCGGTCGATGTCGGTCGGTGCTAGAGTGATACCCATCTTTTCCTTCGCTAGATTGATGATTGCCTGATCCGTTGTTTCATTGGGTTTTTCTTTCACTCCATGAAACCTCAAACAGCTCCTTCTACTATACTGTTCTTGCTCTTCAACACTTGACTCTATCTTTGACAGACTTTTCGACACTTTATTCAGTTTTACTTCAAGTGACTGTAGTTCTCGCATTTTGTTTTGAAGTTCTAATTGGAGACCATCATGCAAATCACTAGCAATTTTCTCATATATCTCGGAGTAAATTGCGTCAACAATGGCCCGAATCACCGGCGGCGATTGCAGCGCGAGCATTATCTGTCCCTTAATCGTGGCGGGAGAATTTGAATTCGGATCCGCTTGGGTATGTGTACGCTTAGATATAGATCATTACAGTCCATCGGATCGATATTGCATTTAATGTGGATTATTGGTGGATGACTGGCAATTGATTCCATGCCGGGTCAGATCACCTCTCCGTGAGCCGAAACCATTTCGCATTCGTTGATATGTACACATGCAGCGTATACAATACGTTTGAACATGCGGGTTTCTTTTGTTTACACCTTCTACACAAACGATACGCCTCTAGCACACGATGTAATGGGCATTATGTTTTACTTTCCCCAGAAATGGGGGATTAGATTCAAATTCCGGGGGGACCACTTCCATTGATGAGTGGATACCAGGCACGACCATGGGGTTTCGAAAAGTACCCTAAACAAGGGAAGCAAGTCTTTTCCAGATTATGAAAAGGCATCTTTTAACAAGTATTTGGCTTGTGAAACCCTACAAGTATTGGAAATATATCCCTTTTTTCAGTATTTTAATCATCGTTTTTGACACCTTTATAACGTTACATAGGCCTATAAGTAACGTACTTACCCACTCTTTCCCTTTTACGCGTGGTTGCGCCTGGTATCCACTCTTCAATGGCAGTGCCCCCCCCCGGGCGGCCTCTCGAGCTCTGGGAGGAACCAAATGTGGATTTGGAAAGTCGTCCTAAATCGGATATATCGCTGTTACCATAGTAGCAACCAGAATTTTGCACACGAAACGCAAATTGAATGTTTCCGTTCCAGATGCGAAACGAAAAAAAATCTCATGTCACACAATTTGCATTGCAGGACAGAGTTTTACGACCATGACGACGGGCCCAAAAGTCACTTCCAAAATCAACTAACGTCGTAAATAAGCGTTCGCGTTCTTCCAACGAAAGGTCGGGATTAATGAGAGAACGGATGATGTCATCCACTCACTACTCCCAGGGATTGGGATTTGATTTCTTATGCATTTTTTTAAAAGATAGGCCGTTGTGAAATATTACACTGGTTGATATGCAGTACGCTGATTTATGAATAGACTTGGGTTCGAATCCCAGCCATGGCGTAATTTCCTTCGGCAAGAAATTTATCCACATTGTGCTGCACTCAACCCAGGTGAGATGAATGGGTACCTGGCAGGAATTTATTCCTTGATATGCGTGTGCGCTGTAATCTTGGTAATTATGGCTGCCAAACTCCAGCTGGGGTAATAATATCCAAGTCCTTTGGAAGCGCATAGAGACATTATCCATAATTGTGATATGCGCTATACAAGAACTGTTTATTATTATTACACTTTAATGAGCGAAATCTGTATAAAATGAATTATTATGTTGATATCAAGAGTGGATCATAGCGTAAATGTGTGGGGTGAAAATATATTAATACTTTGGAGCAATGTTGGGAAAAACAGCAATAGCCACTTCAAAAGAAGTGCAAATATGTATGAATTTGTACTCCTGTTCCCTTTAGCTTTACTGAACAGTTTCACTTTATTTATTGATTTTCTGTTGTGAACATACTAGGTTGCCGTGACTACAAAATAATTTAGGGAATGCTGTGCATGGGGCATGAAGGCTTCTATGCATTAGTATAATTGCTGAAAATTAGTTTCCCTCACATTACATGCATGAATAATTACGAAAGTGATCATTGTTATGGCATGCACCATTGACAATAAAAACCCCACTTCCCTGCCATGTTCTATAAGCCATGCAGTTAGGCTCTGCGCATGATCACAAAATTCTGCGCATGTTTAGATGAAGGTCATTAGTACTAAAGTGATATGGCGGTTTAATATTTATTTAATTATTTATTGCTCTAATTCCTGGAAAGGAGTATATTTTCACTATCGGTGGTCATGGAGATGATGATGATAATAATCAATGATAATAATGAAATTACTCTGACGCTGTATATGTTGTTCCAAAGGCCAAAACGCAAATGCATTATGAACCTGTTTTGATAAACAGTTGACGTGTATAATGATGGATCAATTATTTCTCATTTCAATTCGATTTATCCGGGGCATCGATTTAATTGTGTCTTCTAGAGTTTGAAAAATTAGGCTTAACAAAATAGGTAGCTATTGCAAAGCTATTATTCAAAATAATAGCCTACATTATAAACTTACTCAGAAGCCCATGATCGCAAGTGTCGACAGTAAAAAAAAGAAAAGAAAATGTAATTGATATGAATAAACCTTGAACCTTGTATTCAGTCCAAAATAAGGGAGTTTGGTCTCCAGAATATTAAGAAATTGAGCCAAAAAGAAGGAACAAGGACAACCACTCCCAAAAATGAAGGCATTTGGGGTTCTTCTTTCTTCTCTCTTTGGTTTGTTGCAATTTTACGGGATGCACCAACACCCCCCCCCCCTGTATCCGCGCCTGCTAGTTTGCTTTATTTTTATTTTCACGTTTTGTTACAAAGTTAAAATCCAAAGATGACTGTACCATGTATATTCGGATCCAAGAATCTTAACTTTTCGGTGTTTATATATAGGATCAGAGCATAATAATAATAATAATAATAACAGCATGCAATGTTTAACAGTATTTGGATCATTTAAATCACTTTGGAGAAAATAAAAAGTTGCGAAAAAGTGTCTAATTTGCATAATTAAAAGTGTTTGTGACAATGATTCACCCTTGCTCTTACAGTATTTCCAGATCTAAGATTCATAGAATTATTTTCTGTGTTTTCAGGTTAGATGAATACAATAACTGTCAATATTGAACAATGTGATAACAAATAATAGAGTCTAAAAAAACATTGTAGACTACAAGCGGGCAGCGGCGTAACAGGGGTCGGTGGCCAGGGGGGGGGGGCAAGAGCCCAAAATTTCCCGGTCATATCATGGTATGAACAGGCGTAATGGTGTAATGAGGCGACTATTTTGAGAAGGCCAGATATTGCGTATCAGGGAGAATTTATCTTTAAAAAAAGTTGCGAGCGAAGCGAGCGAGCAAAAATTTTGACATTTTTAATACAAAAATCCAATTTTGTGATAGATTTTGACATGGTATCCAGAGAATAATATATTTCACTCTTCTCTCTTTAGATTCCTTTTTTGTGGTCTGTACGCCACTGTGAACATGATTCTTTGCGGCAGTAGCGTGAAGAGTACAAAAAAAAAACGAAGGGCGCAGTATAGCACATGTGCTAAAAAGCTGCTTCATATAAGTCCCGAGCGAGCGAAGCGAGCGAGAAAAAATCACCTTTTCCTGAGAATCTAACTTTGAGCTATTTTTTATTCAGTAAATAAAATCATATCCTACACTCTTCCTTTGCTTTTCTTTCCTCCTTTTTTTTTGTTGTTCTTGTTTGTAGAACTTTTTGAAGCCATGGCCCAACCCTTCCATACGCTGTGCTGTGCGGTTGGGGTCCGGGGCGGAGCCCCCGGAACTTGTCAAAGCCATTTAAACCTCGCAGATTGCCGCTATTTTAATCAAATCGCGGGCATATACAGAATATAGCTTAATTTTACACAACACATTTATTCAACCCAGTTGCGTAATGAACCAAATATTTTGAGGGAGCAAAACATTGCAATGCTCACCGGAACATTCATAGTCTTCTCGGCAAATACGATCACCTAAAGGAAAAACTCAGGACGAAACCTTTTGATATCCTGACATTTTCAGAAACGTTGTTAGATCACACAGTAACTGACGAAGAAATTCAACTGGATGGCTACTCACTTGAAAGGATGGATCGTAATCGTAGAGGTGGGGGAGTTGCTGTGTATATATCTCATTCTCTGGCTTATACACGTAAACATGACTTAGAACTGCATGGGCTTGAAGCCCTATGGACTGAGATTAGACTACAAAACTCTACCACAATACTGATAGGTACTTTTTATAGGCGTCCTAGTGCAGATTTAGGATATCAGAGATTGATAGAGGATTCCATTAACAGGGTGATAAGTTTAAATAGAGAACTATATATATTAGGAGACTTCAATTGTGACATGCTCTGTAAAAAAAAGTCACAGTTAATTCTGTCACTCTGTAGAACCCATAAGTTGAAACAAGTTATTCAAAATGCAACCAGAATTACTGAAACAAGTGTAAGTTTGATTGATATTGTTCTAACAAATACCTCTCATAACATTGTAGAAAGTTGTGTTCTGTCTGAAGGATTGAGTGATCATAGTCTTGTGTATTTTGTAAGGAAATTACATAGACCAAAGATTAAACCAAAAACTGTAATCTTTCGTAATTTCAAGAGATTCGACACACAATGTTTCTTGGAAGATCTTTCCAAGACTGACTTAGGGAGGCAACTCCAAACTCAAGATGTTAACTTAATGTGGAATGCATGGAAACAAGAGTTTGTAGAATCTTGTGATAGAAATGCTCCAGTAGTAACTATGAGAGTAAGAGGGCAAAAAACACCTTGGGTAAACGATGAGTATATCTAAAAAGAAGGGTAGAAGTTAGTGGACTGAGTATCCATTGGCAACAGTATCGCTTTTGTAGGAATCATATCAATAATTATAGACATGTCTTAAAGAAGGATTACTATGTAACTAATATAATTGAGCATAGCAAACGTACTAAACCATATATTTGCAAATTTTGGTGTTATATCTGAGGGTGCCCCACAACATTATGATGACTTTTAGATTTAGATTCATTTATTTCACACCTCTTTAAAATACAAAAATACATAAATACAAATAAAAATCTTATACGACAGAACAGATATTGACAAGTATAAAGTATAAGTAGTCATAAACAGATAGTAAAACACAGTAAATATAAACAATGATTTCCGCTGTACGGCGGATGTGGGGGAAAGACAGAAAGCCATTGGCCTATCGAGGTCTATCCCCCTGATTACCGTACAACAGGAAAAACAAAACAAACACAATGCAAGAAAGGGGATAACAGAGGAATTAAAATCCTAACTAACGGGGGAGAGGGGGGGGGGGGTGGCAGGCAAAGGAGGGGACACAAGTGTTAATTATTTAATATTGTATAATATTGTATTGTAATAAGTCATTATGGCGTATATACACATAAATATACTGATACAGATGTATATATAACATTTAGAATTTCACTTAATTATTCTATATTTTATGATAAATATTAATTAAAAGAAGAAAAAAAAATAATAATAATATTTGCACCAACATGCTGTATGACATAAGAGGCAGATTAAGCTATAGTACAGTATGTAAGAGAGCATGTTTGTATTTTCTCTTGAATATGTTTAATGATTGACTATCTTTTAAATGATTTGGAAGGCTGTTCCAAATCTGGGGCCCTTGATAGCATATACTTGCTCTGGAAACATCATATTTAAGAAGTGGAATATATAGGTCTGTAGAATTTCTGCAGTTATATTTATTTACGTTATAGTTATAGAGGAAATATTCATTAATTGAGAGAGGAAGTAGATTATGTATAATAGAATACATAAAGACTGCAACGTGAAACTTATAAAGGTCATTCAAAGGGATGATTTGTAGTTTTTTGAATAATGGTTCGGAGTGAGCATAATAATTTGAGTTTGTTATAATACGGATAGACTGTTTTTGAAGTTGAAATAATCTTTGGAAAAGGTATCTATGACATTGTCCCCATACAGTTATACCATAAGTAAGATGCGAGAAAATCATCGAATAATGGTCTATTTGCTTCAGACGGTAACTTGCATCGAGTTGTTTGTAACCATAATTTTGCATTCACGGACATCAACTCTCAGCGTGTACTAGAGATTCTGAAAGCACTGGACATTAAAAAAGGCAACAGGAATAGATGGTTTGGACCCTAAATTGCTCAAAGAAGCTGCCCCAATTATATCTGAACAATTGACTCAGATTTTCAATGTCTCTCTCCAGACCGGTCTAATACCAAATGAATGGAAGACTGCTAAAGTCACACCTATATACACAAATGGTGATAAACAGGATCCAAATAATGATCGTCCGATATCTATTATTCCCATCATAATGAAGGTTCTTGAAAGAGTGGTTCATGATCGACTCCATGCCCATTTTAGTGATAATGATCTGTTTGTAAAACAGCAATCTGGTTTTAGGAAAAACCATTCAACGAATACTGTACTTACCTATTTCTCTGATTATCTTCTGAAGCAAATAGACCATGGCCGTCTAACAGGTGTCGTATATCTTGACCTAAAAAAGGCCTTTGATTCTGTCAGTCATGAATTGTTGCTAAAGAAACTTCCCTTCTATTGTGTTAAAGGCAGAGAGCTTACCTGGATTCAATCATACTTATCTGGAAGAACCCAACGTACATTTGTCAAAGGAACCTTGTCTGACATTACTAATGTCAAGACAGGCGTTCCGCAAGGTTCGATTATCGGACCTCTGTTGTTTCCGTTTATGGTGAATGATTTACCCAGCATTCTAGATAAGTGTCACATTATGATGTATGCTGATGACACTGTACTGTATCATAGTGCTGAAAATATCAATGATATTGAATTAGTATTAAACAAAGAGCTTGAACCTGTGAATAAATGGCTGACACAAAACCATCTGAGGCTAAATTTATCTAAAACGCAATACATGATTTTTGGATCCCCCAGGAAACTACCAACCTGTGATGATATTAACCTAGTTGTTAATAACCATGTGCTTGAAAGAGTCAGTAATTATAAATATCTAGGTGTATGGATGGATGATACCATGACATGGCAAAAGAATGTAGAAGAATCAATGAAGAAGATTGGCTCACGGATAGCTCTTCTCAGTAGGCTTAGAAAATACCTCACGATTGACAGTTCAAAATTCTTAGCTAATTCACTTATATTACCGTACTTTGATTACTGTAGTAATTCTTGGAGCATGTGTGCACAGTATCTTAAGGATGGCTTAATCAGACAGCATAAGAAAATAGCCCGTCTAATCCTAAAAGTTAATTTTTCTACACCTATTGAACAGGTGCTCCATAGACTCAAATGGGTGTCGATTGAAGAAAGGTGGAAATACCATAGATGTAAAACAATGCACATTATCCTTAACGAGGAAGCGCCAATATATCTCTCTGAATTCGTAGTAAGATCTATAGTAATGTCCACTCGTACAGAACTAGAAACTCAGTCCAGAATGGTGTAGTGGTACCGCTTGTACGCACACAGGCTGGAAAAAAGGCCTTTTCTCATGGTGCTGCCATTCTCTGGAATCAGCTGGATAGTGGTACCCGTAGTGCAGTCTCGAGGCAATCCTTCGCTACATCTTATTGGAGAGCGAGAAAGTACTGAATTGAAATAACTACCCCTATCTGGCTGGTTCCAGGGACAAGCAAACAAATATTTAAACACAAAATTAATCAATAATCATATGATCATAGGGAATATATACTTATTTGGATTTGCTCATGCACAATATATATGTTGACTTTTGTTCTACATACACACATGTATTTCAGAATGACTGTGTGTATGTCCTGCAGGTTGCTTGTCTCTTTGAACATATTTTCTTCCTTGTTTAATACCTTTTCATTGTTTGTACTTGTTAATATATGTATTTGTTACTTGTAAGCAGGGCCCCCAAGAAAAACAGTGCTTAGTCCACTGATGGTGTTACCCTGGGTAAACAAAACGAAATAAATAAATAAATAAATAAAATGTGGGAAAAATTTGTAAAAAGTTGCCAGCGAGCTGGAAAAAAAAAGCCTATTGAAATTAAATTCTAATTATGTGATAGATTTTTCCATTATATTCAGCAAATAACACCTTTTATTGTTTCCATTCATTTCATTATACGTTGTCTCCTATAATTTATTTTATTTCCTCTTGGGTGTGGAACCAAGACCCCTCCGCCTGTCTGCCAGTGATTGAACGGGGGGCGTTATAGAGCCATTCGAAGGTTATTAATGAAGAGCCCCTACTGCGTGGGGTCTGGGGCAAAGCCCCGGTAGCTTATTTGCATAAAATTTAGCCCCGCATTTAGCAAGCTTAAATCACAATGTTGTATGCAGTCCATTAGCTTTTGATTAATTACATTCTACCTTCGTTTCCCGCAATTGTTTGCATTTTGTCATCTTGATTTATTTCCCACTGTGCTATTGCATTACATAGGCCTATTTCGGAATGATTTGCTCTTTCTCAGATGTTCTTTCGTACATTTTCCCGCTTTCCTTCCTTTTCCATTTAAAAAAAAGTTTTTTCTTCGTTTTCTTTTCACTTTTCCCTTTCCTTTTCCTCCTTTCCTTTTCCCCTTTCCTTCCCCTTTCCCTTTCTTTCTCCCTCTTTTTTTTTCTTTTTCCTGTTTTTCTTTCATTTTCCCGGTGAAATCCGCCAGGGGGGGAACTTGCCCCCCCCCCGCCCGTTACGCCACTGCAAGCGGGCCCAATTAACCCCCACCAAACAGGTCCATGTTTGAATAGTGGAAACATAATATGAAAAATAAGGAAAAACATAAAAGATAAAATGAAATAAGAAAGAAGTGTATGAAAAAGAGAGATCTGGGTGGTGTAACTGTAATTAATGCCTCTGACGTCAGATAAGTTGAGAGAAAAACCATTTCACCTAATTTACATAAAAATTAAACAAAAATGAAGTACTTTGTCTAGGGCTGCGTTTATGCGACCTCAAGCCAGAATCATGATTTGAATCATGATTTGAATCATGATTCAAAACACAAACATGAATCACGATATCACAGAATCAGCGTTTAGACGACCTAGCTTCATCCCAATGCTGTTTCTCCTCAGATTCGGGCCAATCCAGTGCGCATCACTAGTGCGCAGTTTGACAGAGGAAGTTTTTCGCACGTGTTTCGGCTCTCGAAAAATCTTTTGCTTCCAGAATTCAGTCTATACCTAATTTTGTTTACTTCTATCATATAGGGTCCATATGCTTCTATTCATCTTGTTAGTTTATCCAAAATGGTGTTCGGAAGTGAATTTCAGCGTAGATCCAATTTAATATTGACACTCTATACTCAACAACAACTGAGATCATTGTCTGTCCAGTTAATTCATTTACTAGAACTTGAAGTTGAAGACATGACCAAAAAATGAAAAGTAGTGGACGATGCGATGACCAACACAGAACTTGAACATGACAAGAAATGCATGCAGAGTAATCATGTACATACAATGAGCATATACAGGGCCTTGAGCTTGGCAAGAGTCAAACCGACAGTGAGGTCATATAATCATGATTCAAATCACGATATCGTTTATTCGAACATTTTCGTACGTGATTCTGCAGAAACGTCTTTCCAAACGCCCCTTTTTTCGTGTTTCATGTTTGTGATTCTAATCATGATTATATTCAATTTCGACTATAAACGCAATCGTGATTCTGCAGAATCATGATTTGAATCATGATTCAGATCATGATTCTAGGGTAAAAAAGTGGCGGATAAACGCACCCTAGATCAAATAAACATTATTTGTATCATGCTTTTATAAGCCAGATAGTGAAACATGGTGATGGAAGCTGCGGCATATATCTATTTTTGCACCAAGACTGTTTCTTATTATTTGTGTCTTTAATATTATGTATGATTTTATTTTCATCAAAGGGAATAAGTTTACAAGCTACATGTATGTCATATCATTTTCCCTTTTTCCGTTTAGAGATAATTATGCTACAATCGATGTACGGCTAGTTTGAATTTAGTATTCTATTGTGGAGGGGCCGGTATAAATAAACAGTCATACGCTCATATATCATAAACCGGGAAAAGGTCCTACCTTATCACTTCTATACTCTGGCACAGCTCTAGCTCTCGTATCTGATCGTATATAGGTCTGCACCGTCCGGGGGTTGAGTGGAGAATTTGCTTGTGATCCAGTTCGTAGTTCCTTTCTGCGCATGATCAAAAGATTCTACGCATGATCAGAGGAAGGTCATTGTACTAAAGTGACATGGTGGTTTAAAATCTAATGAGATAAGCACCAACTTTGATGTCTTGATTATTCATATATTCTTTTGAATTGTTGTTTTCATTTACATCCACAAAAAACAACAATGTGTCCACGAACGACTGGTATTTCACAGTTTGCCAAGTACATTGTGCAACATGCTCTGATATGCATTCAAAGTAGGAATGCAACAAATACCTTCATAAAGTGTTCATTGGTGTGCTATTCTAGTCACCTGGTCTATTCAATTTCTTTATCCTGCTATGTAAGGCAAGCTTACGTAATATCTTGCTTTGAAATCTGCCTATCATAATGAAAGAAATGAAAGGTCATTTGACCAAAATTGTCCATGAGTAACTACGAACTGGTCTATTTGCTTGTGATTGCGTGTGTATGTACTCTAGTAGTGCTGTAGTGGTGAGTGCAGATCTTTTGTTCGTTCGTATTCCCGCCGGTGGGTCATGTGACGTCGTCTGCTTAATTACTACTAACCCCCTAACAATATAATTCGTAAATTATACAAATAGTATGAAGTATAATTATAATTCTATTAGTAATAATGAAGTATAAGTCGAGGAGGATAGCATTTCCCAGGTGTTAGGCAGTGAAATTCACACAATGGGATTCAAAGCAATCAAAATTCCACACAGGACCAGTTCTCTATAAAAGGCTCTAACCAATGAATAGGAACCATCTTTTCAAAGACGGCTAAGATCATACAAAAACACAAAGATCTTGTAAACAACTAAAAACAAGATTGCTTTCCAATCCACTTAAGTAATTTTTCAAGATGTACACACCAAATAATCATTTGGTTTGCAAAAATTTGTTGTATGTGTTTGAATGGGGCGCCGTGGTCTAGTGGTTACGACTCTCGTCTTTCAATCAGACGGACATGGGTTCAAATTCCAGGCATAATGTGTTTTCCTTCTGCCATGAATATACCCATCATGTGCTGCACTCAACCCAGGTGAGGAGAATGGGTACCGACAGGATCAACTCCTTGATTGCACTGAGCGCTAAGAGGCAGCTAGTGCTTAAGTCAAGGATAATATTACGAACAATGTGCCTCGGAATAGATTATTTCTAGATAGATGGCGCTATATTCCCACAAAATCAGTTTTTGCATCTCAAAATTGACTTCTGTATAATCGGGAGGGAATAAAATTGTTTTGATGCAGTCATGCAGGGTGGGATCCTCCTCGACTTATACTTCATTATTACTAATAGAATTATAATTATACTTCATACTATTTGTATAATTTACGAATTCTATTACGTAACATTCGTATAAGTCTTCAGAGGATAGCATGTTCAAAGCCACATATCAGAAGTCAATTTCAAACAATTTGAAAGTTATCTCCCATAATGATCTCATAAAGATCATATTATCCCAACGTGGTCATACGATGTTGCCACTTGCCAAACTAGAAATATTTATAACACTTCAGAATGAATTGACATTATGAAAATGTAATTAAGGAACACTGAATCAGCCAATGATTATATTTATATAATTATTAATAAACTGTTTCTCAATGAAGGCGAGGAAATTAATCAGTGAAATATTCCTCATCGATTCATCTTGCAAATTATCTCCAATCAAGTACATATCATACTTCTATATAATCCATTGATATAAATGTGAAATATTTTCACATAATTTTATATCATTTTAAGGTTTTCTACATCAGCAGTAGAGGCGAAAATGGCCTCACTGGAAGAGCCATATATAATAATCGACGTTTAAGATAAGAATAACTAATGTTGGAAGATTCATCGTACTATAGGATGAAAATAATATCTTGCTTCAGATATCAAAAGTCAAAATATTTCTCTATGATCAAATCAAAAGTTTAGTGATGAAGGAGGTAGTTAATTATTGATGAAACGCGGAACAATTACTGAGGCATCATGGTCAGATGGTATAAAATGTAAAAACTAATTCAGTTTTTGATCTGAGACAAGGTTACTAAACGTTTTTAGGGGGGTTCCAATGGGTGAATACTAGAAAGTGCTCTTTGTCATGTTTGTGCACCTTTCAGCTGAGAAGAGTAGTTTAGAAAAAACAATCAACAAAGAAGAATTCATAATTGAAGAGAACAAAGTAGTGATGTTCAAATAATTTTCTCATCGTACAAAATAACTTTCATGACAACTCTTGAAAGTGAAATTTGGATGGTTCATTCAGCGTTTGAGCACGCTGGACGTAATTGATGTCAGCAGAGAAGGGCAGAATTATTGACGTCAAAATAAGAAGATATAATTTATGATTGCCCAAAAAAGATTAACATTCAACAATTTGGTACAATGAAATTGAATCAAACTTCCTTGTAATTTGGTGTGCCAAGTAAAAGGATATTCTCCCGAATTGGAAGTCCATAAAAGGCTGTAATGAATTTAGATGTAAGAATACTTGAAAAGAAAAGCTTCCTGAAAGATTTATAAACTTGATGATAACCATGGTTTAGATTAAATGAAATTTCATGTTTTCAAATTTTGTTCGACTAATAAATTTTATCATTACAATTGATAAAGAGTTATATTGCTGTCAAATACTGTAATTGAGACAAGTTCAACAAGGATTTGTAGGCAGTAAATTGCCTTAATTCAATAATACTTGATTATCAGCATAGTGGTGGTCGAGGGTGTAGTTTACAGCACAGCTTGCAAAATAAATTGGAGTTTATTCTTCTAATCAAACATACGTATCAATTTGAATAGTTAATGATATTGGTATTCATTTGTTGGTGAAAAACAAACGTGTTTTTTTTTTTTTTTTTTTTTTTTTTAATATTGTTCTAGGGCATAGGTGCCGTGCAAGAAATTGATTCCTTAACATTTATGTTGGTAGTTAGCAGGTCAGATACCTTACAAAACATGATCGCGACACCTATTAACATGCTAACGATATTAGCAGTGATTGAGATCAATCATAGGTTGTGGTGTATCCGGTTGGAGTATATGCATAATTGACTGGCAAAATAAGTTATGAATCTTAATGTTGATAATTTGTCAGAAATTAATTTGAGATACAAGTCCAAAATGATGACACTTCGATCTCCAATTTTTTATATATGACATAACATAGTCGTCTGATTGAATGATGTAAATAGTAAAAGAACCAACCAGGTTAGGTCCTAGATGTGCCATGTCAGGTATTTTTAACTTTCCGCTGTAAAACAGACCTCGAGAGCTCGCTTCCAGAAATCCCAGTTTTATTGTTATTCATTTTTTTTTTTTTTTCAAACTATTTATCACCACAAGTTCATTTATTTTGTGTGTATTTCCCTCGTGATCGAGGAGTTAGTAATGAAAAAACTCAATTTCAGCGATACAAATGTACAAATCAAAGCAGCATCCTCTAGGGATCATAATGGCTTATAAAATATTTTATATCAGATGACTGATTGTTAACATTCATGAAAAGTTCTCTTGGGAATCCATGTATTATATAAAGTTACTTTATATAGTTAAGTCTTTTTGGTAGCATATTGTATAATTTTGCATGGCACAACGTTGATGGTTCATGGTTGATAGTCTTGTACGAGATGAGTACAGGGTGGAAGAAATTTCAACTTTGATTAAACAATGGATCTCTATCCAGTGTTTTTACCAATACCAAAATTGTCGGAATGCATGTCTGCATACATTCTAAACTTTTGAAAGGTTTAAAGGTTACTTAATCCAACTTGTTGTACACTTCGGGAATTTGGAATACTCTTAGTATCAACGGCTTGCGTTGGAAAGGATAATTAGGTGCTTTGTCAAGTTAGAAATCCGATCTGTTTAAATCTTCCTTGTTCAATCTTTTTAATCAAAATCTTCTTTGTTCAATGAATAGATAACAAGAATACATGTACATGTATATAGGTCCATGGTCTGAAAAATCTTCAATGTAGGTTGTCAAGGGCAACATGAATGAATGGAAAGGTCTATCAGCAAAAGAATGTTCAGGCTTGGGCATGTAGCCTATTTACAAAGTCTGGAGAAAATGTACTAGCTACCTCTTTTAATATAAGAGTAGGCCTATAGTAATGAGCTATTCATTTAAGCGCCTTGCACGGATGAACTACTAGTTGGAACAATTTTGCGTGTATTATCTATTGTTGTCTGGTAAAACTCAGACAATGTGATTTGCATCTTGGCAATTAAAATTTTCATTTCAACATGAAGTTCCTTCCAGATCCATAATCATTTAACATGTATTAATGAAGCATTTTTTATCATGCTTTTTTCCTTTGAGGAATGTAAAGCTTCATATTACAAGCAACAAATGGATGATAGTTGAATTTCGTGACAAAACTTGGCTTTTCCCAGCTTAAAAGCAATTCAAATGACTATGAATTTGCCACTAACCAATCGGGTAATGCGAATATGTAAAATGGTACAGTAGTAAGTCTAAGCATTGTCCACGCGAGTTGAGAGATATCTAGCGATAATATCGCTGTTGTGAAGCTCTTTGTACAACTCTTTCACTTGTTTAAAATTTAACACAAGAGCATATCGATCATCGTTTTATAAACAGTGAAGAAGATTCCCTGCGTTGTGCAAAATGCCTTTTGTGTACAATGTACTCTAGGTTATAAGGAGAGGCCTGCGCCAGTCCATGTTATAGCGATGTCAGTTTATACTCCAAATCGATGCTTTTTAAACATGTTTAAACGAAAATGGTTCTTGTAAAAGATTCCTATGAGGGATAATTCAAAATGTAGGTGTAACAATTTTTGTACATATATACACATGTTCATAATGTCCGGGAATGTCACCCATTATTATGATATGGCGAAAGATTCATGCCAATCTATGGCAAAGGAATGGTAGCATCTATAGAGTAAGAAACTCTCCATCTTTGGGATGGTGAAAACAAAATCGACTGTCGGAGCAGTATTAACTAATACAAGTAAATCCAGTACACAGTTGGCCATGACCATCAGTATTATCGGTGCTCCGGTGTCGTATTGAATTCTTCTGTACACAATCCGATTGGAATATAGGCGTACATATAGCAATTACTCGACAGCCATTTTAAGAAGGGTTAAATTAAATCCCTTGGTCCAGCACATTTGCTGTTATTGGTTGGTATACTAACCACACATTAGAACGAGTATTGTAGAAAATTTGGCAATGCCAAGTAAGAAAAAGTTGGAAGCAATTTTATTATTCGGATGAATTGAAGTCAAAATAAGGCTGTAATAAGGGTAAGGCTCGCAATCCAAATCAGTGACATGGTTCGATGTCATATCAGCATACGGCTTAATTCGATAAACCAAAGAGTTTACAGAGTAAATCATTATAATGATGTGAAGGTGTGCTGAATCAGCGAAATTTCAAAAGAAGCGATAGGGCAGCGCCCTAATGAAGAAACAGTGTAGGGCAGCGCCCTGATGTAGAAAGGTATGGCTCACATACCAAAAATATGGGTGGAGGAGCCCTCCTGCCCAAGTCAGCATGACTCGCATGCCTTAAAATATCAGAGACTGCCATGATAGCTGCCGCTATAACTCAACTCCAGGCAGCTTTCCATGCCTGCTCCTCAACGGAGAGCAGGGCTGAAGGAGACCGTAGGCTTACGTCTCCTCAATACTCACCATGAAGATAAAGATGTGTAGTCACTGCCGTCACACTTGAAAAAGATGGTTCCTATTCATTGGTTAGAGCCTTTTATAGAGAACTGGTCCTGTGTGGAATTTTGATTGCTTTGAATCCCATTGTGTGAATTTCACTGCCTAACACCTGGGAAATGCTATCCTCTGAAGACTTATACGAATGTTACGTAATAGAATTCAATAACTACTGTATCTTATCTGAACCGGTGTGGTTTTTCGTGCAAAAAAATAATATATTCTCACTATGTACATCATGTCAAAATGATTACGTTCTTACTTAAAAATTCGTTGTCAAATATTGCAAATTTCGGTAATCTTTCAATTAATGCTGGTGCGATTCAATTAAAGGTATGGAATACATATTTTGTTGAAAATAGAAAACAAATAAAGCGATATGGAAATGCTCACCATTCCACCTCAAACTCTTCAGAGATACATACGAATCATCGAATAACATTTTTAGATCAACAATTTATAGTCTTAAGTCTTAATTCATTTCATTTCAGTTTCTTTAAGGATAATGTGACTTGTATAATCTCGGAAGATAAATATAACTTTTCAAAATAAATATTACATCAACATAATCAGGTTTCAAACTAAATGCAATATCATCAACAACTAATTATAGATTAATATTCTATTCTACGCACTTCTATCCCGAATTGCTGGAAATTTGCAATAGAGATTCAATTGGCACACTGTCAGAAAAAAACCCAGAAGATTTTACAGAAGAAAAAATGAAGAAAAAAACCAACAGATTTTACAGAAAGAAACAACTAATTCATTCTGTAAATTCTGTAATAATAATAACAACGCGCCTCGGAATAGAATATTTCTAGATAGATGGCGCCATATAAATGCCTATTATTATTATTAAACGGGGAAAAAAAATTCACAATTTTTATACAATTTTGACAGAGCTGGTCTGTTTGTAAAAAGGGGAAAAGTTTTATTACAATAAATTTCTAAGGTCACATTCACCAAATACCAATTTTCTGTACTTTTACACAAATGCATGTAAAATTATACAGTGCAGCAAGATTACAGGTGTTCTCGAGACTCTGCTGCGAGAATTTTTGTGTTTTTTAAGTACGAATTTTCTAACAGTGCAATAAACCTTCTAATGGAGACATGAATGTGTATATTGTAAATAAGGTTGAAACTAGAGTAAATTATATTTTGTACTGGTAGCAACTGCTTATTAGGGTGAATTGCAGATGATTGAAAATGAAATCAACTATAAAAAGTCTGATATCTGAAGACATTTTATAAAAAGGTAGGATGGCAGCCAATTACAGCACAAACTATTGTATTCCTCGTCACTGAAAATTTAACCATAAACACAAATATCTGGAGATATATGCAAAACAATTGTGAATGGTGAACGAAATATGCACATTAGGGTTCCCAAAGCTTTTGTTTTGTTAATCTTTTAGAATACCATTGCTTGATAAAAAAATACTGCCAACAACTGTATTATATACCCTTAAGATGTAGTTATATGCTCTGTATGCTGAATGATGTTTATATTAGTCTCATAATGCAAAATAGAGTTACAAATACAAAAGAGCAATACCTTGTGGCGGCCCTTTTGTATGCAAATTAGACCTTGTTCCTCAGCTTCGATTTTCTATACTTTAGATTCAATATGATGTTATCTAAATACTGTCAATGAGTGAGTTCTCTGAACCTCAAAACACATGTTTATATTCTTCTTTTTTTCCATTGTCTTTCATTCTTTCTTTCCTTCTTTCCATTGTCTTTCTTTATTTCCATTTTTCTTTCTTTTCATTTTTCTTTCTTTCTTTCTCTCTCTCTTTTTTTTTCTCTTTCTCCTTTTTTCTCCCCTATCCTCTAATTTGCCAACTAGTACATGAATTTGCCGACTGCCATGAATTTTGGGGGCAGGGGTGTCGCACCCCCATACCCCACCCCCTCCCCTTCTAACTAGGCAAACCCCGAAAGCATTATCTTCTCACAAAATTGACATTTCAATAATGTGTTAATTCTTCTATACCATTTTCATGGTTACACTAAATGAAAGACCAACGTAATTCAATATGGCTGACACTTTATTCATAGACTGCAATCAAATTATGTATATTATACACACTGTGGCCTTGACGGAACACATCAGTCGATTTTAAGGTCACGTTGGATATTACATTCATAAATGATTAAAATGATTAAAATACAATCATACATGAATAATGTAAAGAACACTCTATTAATCTTTTTTTTTTTAATTCTGCTTCCATTTGATATGACAAAATTGGTATTCTGGTGGATGTCATAACTTTTGTCACAAAAATTGTCATAAATTTCGTCTCTTCTCTTTAGCGCGCACCAAAATTACGCGGCTTTAAATCTTTTTTTTTTTAATTCTGCTTCTATTTTCATTTACTAATGGATTCTATCAAGCTTCTATCGATCAGTGTTAAGCAATCTCCATCAATATTCATTTAAATGCTTAATTTTGCAGCTTTCATAAATAGCCTGCATGGGCGGTATTCTGAACATTGTCTTTTCTCCATATTTTATCTTTTCTCAGAGATATGACAAAATTGGTATTCTGGTGGATGTCATAACTTTTGTCACAAAAATTGTCATAAATTTCGTCTCTTCTCTTTAGCGCGCACCAAAAATACGCGGCTTTAAATGCGCGTAATCCTTTTATACAAGCAAAAGATATGACAAAAATTATAACGGGGGTAGCTCATAAAGTTTGTCTTATATCCTACGTAGAGTAAATCCTGTATAGTAATTGGTTCAAGTAGCATCATGTGACCTAATATATTTCAACTATGATGTTGCGTGTCGTCAGACCTCGATATATTTTTGGATATAAATTATCGAGGTCTGACGTCATTATTACGCAAAACTACTTGATCGGCTTTTGGTTCAGAACCAAAAGCCGATGCAGAATCGGCTTTTGGTTTGCGTTTACACGTTGTTACAGCTCGCGGTTCAGAACCGCGAGCCGATGCAAAAACCTGAAATGATACGCATACCAACAATATACGTCATAATAAAGACAACGCTGGATCCGTGCGCTTACAATTACGTCACAATGGTAAAGTAAATGAAATGCGCACAAATTGCCGGCGCAGAATCGGCTTTCTGTTTACACGTAGTAAAAAAGCCGTTTCTGCATCGGCTCGCGGTTCAGAACCTACTACTTTGGTGGTGCAAATTGCCGGTTCTGAACCGCAAGCCGATGCAAGTTAATCGCGTTTACACGCTATGAAAAAGCCGATTCAAAAGCCGATTAAGTGTAAACACGGTAAAGCTAAACTCTCGGGCGCACCGGCCAGCGCGCTCTCTCTCCCGGGCAAGTCCATCGATGCGTCGGCGCAGGCACTAATCTGCGTTCCGCTGAGCGCGGTGGCTCGGAGCTCGGAGAAAAGTAGGTAATTCAACTCAAGTAACCGGACTTTGCAAGCTCAACACATAGATTTTGGTAGTAAATTATCAAAAGTAGGATATAAAACAAATATACCAGGCGTTTCATTCGAAAGCATAGTGGGAATTATTAATCCTCGGTTGGACTGGCAAAACTACTATATTTCCCTCAGGGCTTCGCCCCTCGGGAAAAATAGTAATTGCCAGACCAACCTCGGATAAATAATTCCACTATACTTTCTCAAAGCCTGATATATTTGTTTATTATATCCCTTACTTAAGATTGTTGTATTGAGAGTGTACACAAGGAGAAAAATAATAGTTTTACTACGAAAAACGTTTGCCATGAAATAGTTCATTTTCCTTGCTGACGTCACGCATAGTCCATTTTTTCCCTAGGGAAAAAGTGAACTATACGTTTTTTGACCCCGCCCCCTACTCGATTCGCGAGCTGTGCGGCGCGATGCGAGCAGAGCGCTGCTCAGCCCAACGGTATACTCTCTACTGCATGCCACGGGGAACTTTCGGCGAGCTGCACTAACCAGGTGCGCTCGCTGACCAGACGATCAATACGGCAAGGCTTATTGTTTTCTCAACTTCTCAACGATTGTTCCATCATCGACTTATTAAAAATCGTTTTGCTGTAAAAGTCGGGTATCAACGAAGAATATCGTATGAAGAATATATATGAGTGGAATGGATATAAAACAAATATACAATGACCCATTCTCGGAACTGGCTAAAACTATTTGCACTCAGGAACATCACATAGTACTATTCTCCCTCGGGCCGATGGCCCTCGGGAGAATAGCACTATATGATGTTCCTTCGATGCGAATAGTTTTAGCCAGATCCTCGAGTGTCATTGTATATTTGTATAATATCTTTTTGTACCAAATATCCCGATATCCTGCCAACTAAATGTCAAGCAAATAATGATATTATTTAGATTAGATTGTGGTATTAGTTTCACTCATCATCCTTGACAATTTTCAAAATTATTTTTTTATGCTACAATTAGTTGGGCATATGAATTCCTCCTTATTTTCTCTGTTTTCATTCTTTTTCTACTTCTCCTCTAAAATCCTTCAAAGCTCCCTGTCTCTCTTTGTAATTAAGCGCATCAATCAACTTGTGTGTTGCTGCCCTCTAATTTCGTTGGCATCAATATACGCGTAGTTCCGCGATGCCAGCAACTGTATTGGGGATGCGCCCTACCTGCCACGGGGCCTTCCTATTGGCTAGAAGGGCTCCCACAGGGAAACAAACGATGAGTTTGATTGGTTTGCTTCCGAAAAGGTGGGCGGGAACTTAGAAAGATGTGACAGGAAAAAGACAATGTTCAGAATACCGAGTTGTGACAATCATAGCGGTGTCACATCTTGGAGAGAAATGACAAAATTTATGACAAAAGTTATGACAGTGTTCCAGAATACCACCCCTGGTTTATATTCATTACACTGCTCTTCATGGTCTTACTCCAGCGAACATAAACTATCAGACATCGCTCATCCTCATCTGTCTACATTCAACTATCTCATGGTCCTTACAACCACGTATGGTGATCGTGCCTCCGCCGATGTGCACCTAGGCTTTGGAATTGTGTTCGTGCTCTCTAACAATCTACATTTTTAAGGCTAGAGTGAAAACCTACCCCTTAAATCGGTAATAAATCATAGTAACTTTTGTTTTTAATGTTATATTCCTTGTAATTTGTTGAAGTATCCTCCATGCATTTTTTTCTTTTATTTTCGGCAGTCTTAAGTTTATATTATTTTGTATTTCGTTAATTCTCTCAAAACCTTCAGCTCATATTTGTATTTGTTTATGTTACCAGCGCTTTGAAACAATTAATGCGTATTAAGCGCTTTATTATTGTATTGGCAGGCACTGTATAAATTTTGCGATGGTGTTCTAGAAACAGTTGTCAAAGCATTATCTATTCATTTATTACGTACATGTACGTACTGTTGCGTTGCAACTGCAAGTCAAACTGCATCTGTCTGTCTTGCTCTCTTGTAAACCAAATTCTTGTCTTAGTAAATGTGACATTGAGAGGTATTTTGTTTTCTCTATATTGTCCAATTATGCTGTGCAAATGAATAATAATCATGATCTGTATGTTTCTGTCTCTAGTTATCATTGATAAGACTTTGCATCGAACAAGATGGCGAGAAGTTTTGTAAGAAGACAGCAAATTTCGATAAGCATTTTTCTTATGAGTAAGTATAACTCATTATTTGGTCATATTTTATGGAAAATGTAAAATTTCTAAACCAATATCATATATATTTGATCCGTGTGATTAAAAACTCTCACATGTTTTTCCTTCCCATATTCCTTTCCATGTTCACTCCATCACTTTTGCCCTCTTACACCCCCAGAATGTGGCACCCTCGTGGAGGCTATATACACTGCTAGTCTTTGTTCGAGAAGGCCTTCTTTGGTGTGAACTTAACAATACCTTATCAATGTAAATTGTTTTGCCCCATACATGCAATTATGCGATTCGTTTATTAGGCGGAGATGAAGACCATAAAAGAACAAACATATAACTCATTTCTTACAGTATCATAAAAGTATCACATAACTACAGTATACATATTTAGACATGTATCAGTCTATTAGGCTACGGTGGTTTTGTTTTAAGTAAAAATGAATTGTAACTGTTAGATGTTTACAGCCAGTGTCATATAGTGTAAAATGGTCTGTAGCGTTTTCGAATGATTTATTTTCGCATATTTGCAAATAATGGACAGGTGGTCATAAAGGCACAAATATTCAAATACTGTGTATACCTAAACAACAAAAAAAATCGCTTTGGGTCAAACTTCTTTTGGATGACAGTTATGACAGTAATTGGAATTCTATTGAATTGTCTGCACTTCAAAAGTTCACCAATATGAAAGACATATTATGAAAATCATATGCTCCTGAAAATATATTGATTTCGTTGGGTAGTACACAATTTGTTGACTCTTTGCGAACTTGGTTTACTTTTAGAGATAAAATATCACTTAAAATTTTGGACAATAATTTTTTGTATTTTGGTCAATCTCAGGTTATTTGGTTTAATAAAAACATAAAAGTCAAAAGCCAAACAATTCTTCTTTTATGAAGATTGGTTCAAGAAACGAATTGTTTTTGTAAAAGATCTTCTCAATCCTCCGCACACTGGTTATAAACTTCTTACAGAGCTTGTTTTGGATTTTGAAATTCAGGCAAACCAAATAAGAAAATATAATTTTTTGATAAAGAATATCCTTACCCCTTGGTTAGATGGTTTGAATATTAATGATACTGATATTCTTGAAGACATTATTAAGCATTTAAAACAATGTAAGAACGTAACTAAATATTCATATCCTATTTTCCTGGATAAATGCATCCCAGAAAAATCAGTTTCGTTTTGAAATGTGTTTTGTGTATTACCTGATATCATAAATTGGGAGAAAACTCATTTGACCAATTTCAAATGTACAATGGATCCTCGTCTGAGGGCGTTCTATTTCAAAATTTTCATAGAACTATTGCCTTCAATGACTTCCTTTTCAATATTAAAAGAAAAGATTCTCCTCTTTGCTCTTTTTGTAACAAAGACCCCGAAACGCTTATTCATTTATTTTGTGAATGGACCAAAGTCTTGCCCACTTGGAATGCTATCATTAAGATAATTAATACAAAAGATAAAACGAAAATTCAACCTTCAATTTTTCAGAAAACGATTGGTATGCAGGAAGATAAATTCTTAACTTATATCTTTCTTTTGTTAAAATACTACTTTTATGTCTGCAAATTTCAAAGTAATTCACTTGTATTTGAGGGTTTCTTGGCTTTAATAAAATCTAATAAGGATTGAGAATATTTCATAGCCAAGAAAATGAAAAAAATTCATATACATATAAAAAAAAAATGGAGATTAAATTTCAATGATTGAAATACCTTTGTTCTCTCTTTGTAAATTTTTAATGCTGCTTTGTGTAATCGTGTAAATACATTGTAATTATTGTTTTGATTTCTGTAATTATGTTTTATTTGATCAATAAAATTTTAAAGAAAAAAAATCGTCTTAAAACTTAAACGAGATATATTTTATTTATTTATTTTTTATTTATTAAAATGTCTATATACGGATAACAAGCTCAGATTGATCGTTTTTCAGCATGGTCCTGTTAACATAAAATAACAATATATACATAAAAGATAAAAGTGTAAATTAGGTTCTATACTGATACAAAAAAATTTCAAGGATAACATATTAAATTTTTGAGGAATCGATGAAAAGAGAATAGTTTTCCTCTAGACAACACAATAACAGTAAAATATAAACTAAAATGTATAATAATAATAATAGATGTGATTTGTAATGCGCCAAATCCACTCGGCAGAGTGCCCAAGGCGCAGTGAAAGAAGAAAGAAAGAACGAAAGAGAACAGGTACAAATATAATAGTAATAGATTCAGGAACAATTAAGAGTAAGAGGCATTGAATAGACGAGTCTTAAGGTAACGTTTAAATGTATCAATGGACGTGCATTCACGGATTGTTAGGGGAAGATCATTCCATAGAACAGGGCCAGCGTGAGCAAAAGCCCGAACCCCCCATGTCTTAACTGATTTAGGAATAACTAGGGAACCAGAGTTTGATGAACGTAGGGACCTGACTGGAGTGTATTTGCTGATTAGATTAATATTGTACTGTGGAGCAGAGCCGTTAATTGCATGGAATACAAGGAGAAGGATTTTGAAGATGATGCGATCGTTGACCTTTAACCAATGAAGAGATTTCAGAATGGGTGTGATATGAACATGTTTTTTAGATAGGGTGACCAAACGCGCTGCAGCGTTCTGGAGCTTTTGGAGTTTAGACAACTGGGTGTTGGGTAAATTGTAGAGTAAGGCATTCCCGAAGTCAAGTCGCGAAGAAATCAGAGCATGAACCAATTTTTCAGTAGCAGATTTTGACAAATATTTTCTGATGAACCCAATATTGCGGAGCTGATACCTTACAGACCTACAAATGTTGGTTATTTGATTTGACATAGACATTCCATAATCTAGCATGACACCTAGGTTACGACACGTCTGGGACACATTAATGGTACATCCCGAAAAAGAGACGGATGACAACTTGACCTTACTAAGTTGAGCCCTTGAACCAAATAGAAGGAACTCAGTTTTGGAGGGATTCAATTTCAATGAATGACTATCCAGCCAGGAGTGAATGTCAGCTAAACAATTCTCAAGAAGGGCAATTGCATTTGTTGCATCAGCCTGGTTAGGTTTGAAGGAGAGATAGAGTTGGATGTCATCGGCATAGATATGATAATTGATATCGTGGCGTTGTAAGATATGTCCCAAACTAATCAAGTAAATCGAAAACAAAGTGGGCCCGCCCACAGAACCCTGCGGTACACCGCGAGAGAGAGGCATACTACTAGATTTGCAGTCATTAATACAGACAATCTGCGAGTGACAGGAAAGATAAGACTGAAACCATTCATATGCCTGACCCCTAACACCAAATGAACTGAGTGTATTAAGTAGAACAGTATGATTGACGGTATCGAAAGCGGAAGACATCATTGATGTATGATATCATTGACATAGTAAATTAGGAATCCAATCATCATTGAGCATACCACACTAGACTTAAGTATAAAATTTACAATATAAATATTGCTTGAAAAAAGGGACCAATACAATAACACGTATTGTACTAGAGGCATGTTTGAATGCTTGCATGTTTGAATGCTTAAAGGAAACCTAAACCCAAGTGGAGAAGCAATCTTATTGGAAAGAGTAAAATAAGAGGAACAATTTAAAAAAAGTTTCATCAAAATCGGCTGTGAAATAAGCAAGTTATGGACATTTAAAAGGTCTTGTTGCACTTTCTATGGGCTTCTTCAAATTGGCAAACATGCTTCAAAATGGCTGATTTTGTGGACAACTCTCTATTTGTTTTGTACACAATTTTTCAGATTTTCCCCATTATCTTTCAAATTGCATCTTGCCTTTATCTGGGCATAACAAATGTCATGGAAAAATATAATTCACACCACATATGTCAAGGCCAGGAGGAAATGATGTGAAATATGTAAAATAGAGGGGGAAATCTAAAAATTTGTGTACGAAACCCGAAACAAATGAAGGGTTGTCCACAAAATCAGCCATTTCGAAGCATGTTTGCCAATTTGAGGATACCCATAGAAAGTACAAGACTTTTTAAACGTCCATAACTTACCTATTTCCCCCCTATTTCATAACCGATTTTGATTAAACTTGTTTAATTGTTCCTCTTGTTTTACTCTTTCCAATAAGAGTGCTTCTCTTCTTGGGTTTTGGTTTCCTTTTATTAATAGGACCGAGAAAGATAATTTATCGCCGTTTCCCCAGTGAAATTTGAAATGAAAAGAACATGGTATGAAAATGGCCCTGAACGATGATAACATGTTTTCTCCAGTGAAAAACGGGCACGGCCTTCTTTCTGTGCCCTCTTGCTGCTACCATGCAGTGCCTAGCTTTTATATTGATTAACTGTTGAATATTGTCTGTTATTACAGTTTTAATGTTAGGCATGGCATTGGAGATAACGTGTGGCACCAAAACACTTCGAAAAGGAGTCGCTGTTACTCTGGAACCCAAGTTAATTACCGTGGATGATATCAACTGGTCGGGGATAAAGAGTATCGTTTCAAATAAGACCATCTCTATCTGCAAACTCCCAGGTATGCTGCCAAAGCAACGGCGACTAAATATTTCGTAGTATTTAGTAGTAGTAGTAGTAGTAGTACAGGGGCGGATCCAACTTTCGCCAATAGGGGGGGGGGGGCGAAACAAAAATTACCCATATTTTCCCCGATCGGCCGCAGGGCTCAAAGTTGATTTTCATTTGTTTATTTGAAGGGGTAGTCATAACAGTCACTTCTAAGCTTTATGTTCATAAAACATGAATAAAAAATAATCTCATATAAGCCCAAATTGAATAGTACGAGCGCGAAGTGCGAGCTATTTTTTTTTTAAATTGCATGTATTTTGTCCTGTAACTAAATAAGAACTGCGAGCACGAATCGCGAGCAGAAATTATAGGTTCTGGCCTGATGGAAAACAGACCTTAAGGACTGATTGCAGTTACCCATTAAAATGATACATATTTCGAAAATCAAATAATGCGAGCATGAGCTGAAAATTTCTGACATTTTGACCTAAAAATTGGACATTCTAAGCACTTTTTGTAATCATAAACAGGATAGGTATATACATGTAACTAATCATTTCATGCGAGCGCGAAGCGCGAGCGAAAAAAGAGATTTAGACATAAAAACGGGACACGCGTACACTACTCATGTTTCGTAAATCACGAAAAGGATGACTAATTGGGTATCTTCCTATATACATTAATAGTGCGAGCGCAAAGCGCGAGAAGAACATTTTTGATGTTCTGATATGAAACTGGAGAATTCAAGTACGTTTTGAATAAAGAACAAACTGCGTATCTATATTGTGAGCGCGTATTTTTGAGGTTTTGACCTAGAATATGGGCATTCTAAATACATTTTCTTTTATTATGAAAGTCAATAATGCGCGAGCCGAAAAAAAATGATGGCGATCTGAAGAGGGTCAATTTAAGCACTATTTCAAGCATCGTAGGACAATTGTGAAGTGGATATGGATCGTAATTCACAAATGATGCGAGCGCGAAGCGTGAGCCGATTTATTATTATTATTATTTAGACCAAGCACCCGGAGAAATTGTAAGGACATTTTGTCATCATATGAAAATTACTATTTTCCTATTCCTCTTCCTATGTGCGAGATGAAATTCCATTCTGAAAAAAAAAGAAAAAAAAATCATTATTAGGAATTCATTAAACTGTTAACTTATTTATCAATGTAATATTAATGAGAGCTCGAAATCTGTTGATATTAAGGCCTGAAAACCGCACATCTTAAGCATTTTTAAATATTGTTTTACAGCCTACTTGTGCGCAAATGAATAATAAGAAAACAATAAAGCAATGTGTACTGTATGCATGCTTTAAACATTTGTCTTTTCTTTTGCAGTTAATGTGCATTATATTAATATGGAGAGAGAATGAGGAAGAAATATGAGAGAGAGAGAGAGAGAGAGAGTATTAAATATTAATATATACCCCCTCTTTCTCTACAATATCATATTGTAGAGAAAGAGGGGGGGGGGGTGAAACTGGATGAATGGATAGATGGATCAGTTACTTACCTGCTTACTGCCTGCTTAGCCCAATTCTCCCACTTTACTGCATCTCCTGATGATTGAAATGTGGATATTAGTGAAAATTAAGTATTTTTTGACAAGTTTTAGTACATATTTCATCGACTTACTGAAAACAGAGATTTTTCCCTATTTTGGATTCCAGGTATCACAGGCCTAATTCATTCCCCATAGACTCGTGTGTTAAATTGGCACTTTAAAAAATTCATAAAAAATAAGGATGATATTCGGGGGTCGAATGTTTACTACCAGTGGATAGGATATATATCTGGCAATCCATATCTGACCAGAACAGTCAGACCGCAGGTCCCTATGCTAATGAGCAAAAAGGCCAGATTCATCCAAATCATCTCGTGGCTGAATCCTCCTCCTTGCAAAATCTCGTGATTCGTGAGATTGTCTTTCTCTAAGAATTTACCTGTTTTAATCTCAAGTTAAATGAAATATTATTGCACTATCAGATAGAGTAAAAGTTACTCTTTCATATTGGTCATTTATTTTGTATACAATATTTTGTTAAATAAGTAAATTTCTGGCCCGAAAATGTGCCTCAAAACTGAATTTTCTTCCCCTGTTTTCTTTTGCAAATTGTGCAAAACTTTTTATTTTGAGCCTCAATAATATCTCTATCACCATAAAGCTGAATTTCTGTACTTTCTCACAATGCCACTCTTGATATGCGGCACCTTTTAATCGGGTCAAGATCACACTTTTCCCACCAAGGTACAAGACGAGATTTCTGAAATTTTGTACTTGCATGAAATCCAAAGTTCTGATTGGCTGGATAAGGATCACAGAACTGCAGGCGCGGGGTATTTGAGGAGATTACCACATGGGAAGTGCGACCTTCCCACGAACCCAGGCACTGGGACCGTTGGAATTTGCCATTGTGTGGTCTCTTTGACCAATCAGAGTGCAGTATTCTTGTTTTCAAACTGCTTTATGTACTTGGCAAATGAAAAGTGTGATCTTGACCCGATTAAACCAATTCTTATTTTAAAACCTATATCATTTCAAAGCATATATATTCAGCTTTATCATGATATAAAAATCATTTGGGCTCAAACAAAAATAAAGTGTGAAAATAGCAGCTTTTGTCAGGTGAAAATATTTATTTTGTAGCATATTTTAGATCAAAATTTTAACCTATATTACAAAATCTTTGAATAAATCAAAACACATGACCTGAAAGAATGATTCTTCCTCTTTACAATGGTACCAAATTCATGAAATTCGATGCACAATTAGAGCAGCAATGACCGAATGAAAAGAGGTGTTTTGGTCCGCATCAAGCTCATTAAATATGCAAAACATCTCAAGTCATGAATATCACTTGGATGAAAGAAGCCACTTTCTTCGGACCTGCAGTCTGACTGAGAAAAGGGTCCCTCGACCGGCTCATTTTAAAAATAAATTGGCGTGTTTAAAGACACCGTCGGGGGGAACAGATTCATCACCTCAAACAGCAAAATAGCCCTAATCCTTCCGCCAGTCAAAATATAGTCCAAAATTGGTGATATTTCTTCCTAATTTGGGAAAAGGAAGTTCAGTAATTACCAAAAATAGAATCAGTGTTAGATGGACAATCATATGCATACAATTTGTCAATCAGCCATATCAAAATAAAAAAAAATAGCAATGGGTTGGCTCGAATGAATATCTCTTGCTTTCCCAATGTTAATAGGCCCGTGTAGCCTGTAATATCTCACGTTTATTTCTTTTTTATTATTTCAGCCTCCTTGCTATTCCTTTACACCTCCATACTCACATTATGACAAAAAAATGCACCAATAATTCCAATGTATTTGGTAATGACTCATTTAATGGAGCCCATAAATGTTCATGTTTATATGTGTTTTACACAATCCTTACTGTATCCCCATAAATGAATGCAATGTACAAGCAGATATACTTAGCAACATGGAGGTATAAAGATGTACAATTTCTGATCATAACTGGGTGCTAGAGGACCCAAGGCAATGTCCTTCATCATACTTAAATAATTTGCAAATGAATAATCAGAAAACAATAAAGCAATGTGTACTGTATGCATGCTTTAAACATTTGTCATTTCTTTTGCAGTTAATGTGCATTATATTAATATGGAGGGAAAATGAGGAAGAAATATGAGAGAGAGTATTAAATATTAATATATACCCCCTCTCTCTCACCCTATCCCCTCTTTCTCTACAATATCATGTTGTAGAAAAAGAGGGGATGGGGTGAGAGGGGGGGGGGTGAAACTGGATGAATGGATAGATGGATCAGTTACTTACCTGCTAACTGCCTGCTTAGCCCAATTCTCCCACTTTACTGCATCTCCTGATGATTGAAATGTGGATATTAGTGAAAATTAAGTATTTTTTGACAAGTTTTAGTACATATTTCATCGACTTACTGAAAACTGAGATTTTCCCCTATTTTGGATTGTAATATCTCACGTTTATTTCTTTTTTATTATTTCAGCCTCCTTGCTATTCCTTTGCACCTCCATACTCACATTATAACAAAAAAATGCACCAATAATTCCAATGTATTTGGTAATGACTCATTTAATGGAGCCCATAAATGTTCATGTTTATATGTGTTTTACACAATCCTTACTGTATCCCCATAAATGAATGCAATGTACAAGCAGATATACTTTGCAACATGGAGGTATAAAGATGCAAAATTTCTGATCATAACTGGGTGCTAGAGGACCCAAGGCAATGTCCTTCATCATACTTAAATAATTTGCAAATGAATAATAAGAAAACAATATAAAGCAATGGGTACTGTATGCATGCTTTAAACATTTGTCATTTCTTTTGCAGTTAATGTGCTTTATATTAATATGGAGAGAGAATGAGGAAGAAATATGAGAGAGAGAGAGAGAGAGAGTATTAAATATTAATATATACCCCCCTCTCTCTCACCCCATCCCCTCTTTCTCTGCAATATCATATTGTAGAGAAAGAGTGGATGGGGTGAGAGAGAGGGGGGGGGGTGAAACTGGATGAATGGATATATGGATCAGTTACTTACCTGCTTCCTGCCTGCTTAGCCCAATTCTCCCACTTTACTGCATCTCCTGATGATTGAAATGTGGATATTAGTGAAAATTATGTATTTTTTGACAAGTTTTAGTACATATTTCATCGACTTACTGAAAACAGAGATTTTCCCCTATTTTGGATTACAGGTATCACAGGCCTAATTCATTCCCCATAGACTCGTGTGTTAAATTGGCACTTTAAAAAATTCATAAAAAAAAAGGATGATATTCGGGGGTCGAATGTTTACTACCAGTGGATAGGATATATATCTGGCAATCCATATCTGACCAGAAAAGGGTCCCTCGACCGGCTCATTTTAAAAATAAATTGGCGTGTTTAAAGACACCGTCGGGGGGAACAGATTCATCACCTCAAACAGCAAAATAGCCCTAATCCTTCCGCCAGTCAAAATATAGTCCAAAATTTGTGATATTTCTTCCCAATTTGGGAAAAGGAAGTTCAGTAATTACCAAAAGTAGAATCAGTGTTAGATGGACAATCATATGCATACAATTTGTCAATCAGCCATATCAAAATAAAAAAAATAGCAATGGGTTGGCTCGTATGAATATCTCTTGCTTTCCCAATGTTAATAGGCCCGTGTAGCCTGTAATATCTCACGTTTATTTCTTTTTTTATTATTTCAGCCTCCTTGCTATTCCTTTACACCTCCATACTCACATTATTACAAAAAATTGCATCAATAATTCCAATGTATTTGGTAATGACTCATTTAATGGAGCCCATAAATGTACATGTTTATATGTGTTTTACACAATCCTTACTGTATCCCCATAAATGAATGCAATGTACAAGCAGATATACTTAGCAACATGGAGGTATAAAGATGTACAATTTCTGATCATAACTGGGTGCTAGAGGACCCAAGGCAATGTCTATAATTTGCAAATGAATAATAAGAAAACAATAAAGCAATGTGTACTGTATGCATGCTTTAAACATTTGTCATTTCTTTTGCAGTTAATGTGCATTATATTAATATGGAGAGAGAATGAGGAAGAAATATGAGAGAGAGAGTATTAAATATTAATATATACCCCCTCTCTCTCACCCCATCCCCTCTTTCTCTACAATATCATATTGTAGAGAAAGAGGGGATGGGGTGAGAGAGAGAGGGGGGGGGGGGTGAAACTGGATGAATGGATAGATGGATCAGTTACTTACCTGCTTACTGCCTGCTTAGCCCAATTCTCCCACTTTACTGCATCTCCTGATGATTGAAATGTGGATATTAGTGAAAATTAAGTATTTTTTGACAAGTTTTAGTACATATTTCATCGACTTACTTAAAACTGAGATTTTCCCCTATTTTTGGATTACAGGTATCACAGGCCTAATTCATTCCCCATAGACTCGTGTGTTAAATTGGCACTTTAAAAAATTCATAAAAAATAAGGATGAAATTCGGGGGTCGAATGTTTACTACCAATGGATAGGATATATATCTGGCAATCCATATCTGACCAGAAAAGGGTCACTCGACCGGCTCATTTTAAAAATAAATTGGCGTGTTTGAAGACACCGTCGGGGGGAACAGATTCATCACCTCAAACAGCAAAATAGCCCTAATCCTTCCGCCAGTCAAAATATAGTCAAAAATTGGTGATATTTCTTCCCAATTTGGGAAAAGGAAGTTCAGTAATTACCAAAAATAGAATCAGTGTTAGATGGACAATCATATGCATACAATTTGTCAATCAGCCATATCAAAATAAGAAAATAGCAATGGGTTGGCTCGAATGAATATCTCTTGCTTTCCCAATATTAATAGGCCCGTGTAGCCCCATGTGCAGGAGAATGTCTTGATGCGCGCGCAGTTGCAGTAGCGTGGTTTGCCTACATGTGAACCAAGAGAATGCGGTGCCACTGCGAATAGGCCTGTGGGAATCGGGTCGGCCGTTACGAGGCCGTAAATTAAACAAATCAAGTTAAAAGGACTTTCTTGGGGTTGCCAAAAAATAGGGGGGCAGGGGCCGACTCGGCCCCCCCCCCTTGGATCGGGGCTTGTAGTAGTAGCAAAAGTAGTAGCAGTAGTAAAAGTAGAAGTAGTAGTAATAGTAGTAAATATTTGCAGATTGTCCTATATATCTTTATCTTTGAATATTCTGGCTTATGGAGTGTTGCAAGAAACTTGCAATCAACTGAAAGCTAGTTAATTTTAGGTTTAAAATCAATTATAAGTTTTGCAATTAATTGCACATTTGCATTTGATTGCTGGTCTGCTTCTTGTATCGATAATAAATTGATTTTCCCCAGTTGTAATTCGTTACTTGCAAATTTGCAATTGATTGCAAATATTTTCTTGCAACACCCCCTATAAAGGTGTGGGATGCAGAATTTATTTGTTTTCCTCCGACAATGACAGAACGCTGTTGTTTCTCCCTCACCCCCCCCCCCCCACACTCTCTCTCTCTGTCTCCCTATCTCTGCCTCTGTTTCTCAAACAACCTGTGTTAATGTCCTTTCCCTTTCATTTTAACGTCCCTTCTCACGCTGACACCCTTTAACCAAATCTCGATTTTAGATTGTTTATCTACCCCGTGTCTTAACGGAGGAACATGCATGGAGACACTGAAAGGTTTTAACTGCTCTTGTCCAGCTGGGTTTCGAGGACCAATATGTGAAGTTGGTATGTATAAAAATTCACCACAAAGTGGACAGTAAAACAGTCAGTAATGTTCGAAATGAAAATGAAGCATATTTTAATGTGAGGGTTGTAATCAAACCCAGCTGGTATAATATTGATAGACCCACGTTATGCAGACTCATATTTTCGCTGAAGGCTCCCAATATTTGATTGTAAAAATATGTGTCATAATATTTTTTCTAGGGAGCTTTGAGTCTTGCTAGATTAATTTCCCGTTATGTGCGGGTTTTTTTTTTGCACAGTCTCGCACCGAGCATATGCCTTTGATATACAGTGCGTCCCACAAAAAACGAAACCGAGATATATCGATGATTTATCATGCCTTAATCGCAAATACAATAGACAAATGACCTATCATTGTAAAGCCCAGGGTCTCCTCTTTTATTTGAAATAACTAAGATTATTCCTCATTCATGCATGAATGAGCAAAAACAATTTGAAGAATGGAAACCAAAAAGTCACTTAGTGGGCGGTATCTAGGTTTCAAAAAGGAAATCAGATTTTTAAAAAGTTCAATATCTGTTCTTTGATTTGATACCTCAACTACAGAAAACGGGCAAGAAATAAGAAAGTTCTGTTTATTTGAAATAAGTCTTGAATTCCGATAATTTCATAAAATGAAGAGGTTTTACAGGATATCTTTTAGACTTACTCGACACTCTGTTTTGTTGACGATCAGCCATGCAGAAAGTCTTTTGTTAACCATGCGATAGCTTTGGTGGGAAACTGGTGATAGCACGTATGTTTCATGAAATTATGGAAATACAAGCATTGTTTCGAAGAAACATAACTTTGTTTTTTCTTGACCATTTTCTGCGATTTAGCTACAAAATTAAAGAGCAGGTATTGAACTTTTAGGCATGTGGTTTTTTTTTTTAATTTAAATACCCCCCGCCTTTGGTGTCCTTTCTTCTATTTTGGATTACAGGTATCACAGGCCTAATTCATTCCCCATAGACTCGTGTGTTAAATTGGCACTTTAAAAAATTCATAAAAAATATGGATGATATTCGGGGGTCGAATGTTTACTACCAGTGGATAGGATATATATCTGGCAATCCATATCTGACCAGAAAAGGGTCCCTCGACCGGCTCATTTTAAAAATAAATTGGCGTGTTTGAAGACACCGTCGGGAGGAACAGATTCATCACCTCGAACAGCAAAATAGCCCTAATCCTTCCGCCAGTCAAAATATAGTCCAAAATTTGTGATATTTCTTCCCAATTTGGGAAAAGGAAGTTCAGTAATTACCAAAAATAGAATCAGTGTTAGATGGACAATCATATGCATACAATTTGTCAATCAGCCATATCAAAATAAAAAAATAGCAATGGGTTGGCTCGAATGAATATCTCTTGCTTGCCCAATGTTAATAGGCCCGTGTAGCCTGTAATATCTCACGTTTATTTCTTTTTTATTATTTCAGCCTCCTTGCTATTCCTTTACACCTCCATACTCACATTATAACAAAAAATTGCACCAATAATTCCAATGTATTTGGTAATGACTCATTTAATGGAGCCCATAAATGTACATGTTTATATGTGTTTTGCACAATCCTTACTGTATCCTCATAAATGAATGCAATGTACAAGCAGATATACTTAGCAACATGGAGGTATAAAGATGTACAATTTCTTATCATAACTGGGTGCTAGAGGACCCAAGGCAATGTCCTTCATCATACTTAAATAATTTGCAAATGAATAATCAGAAAACAATAAAGCAATGTGTACTGTATGCATGCTTTAAACATTTGTCATTTCTTTTGCAGTTAATGTGCATTATATTAATATGGAGAGAGAATGAGGAAGAAATATGATAGAGAGAGAGAGAGTATTAAATAGTAATATATACCCCCTCTCTCTCACCCCATCCCCTCTTAGTAGTAGTAGTAGTAGTAGTAGTAGTAGTAAATATTTGCAGATTGTCCTATATATCTTTATCTTTGAATATTCTGGATTATGGAGTGTTGCAAGAAACTTGCAATCGACTGAAAGCTAGTTAATTTTAGGTTTCAAAATCAATTATAAGTTTTGCAATTAATTGCACATATGCATTTGATTGCTGGTCTGCTTCTTGTATCGACAATAAATTGATTTTCCCCAGTTGTAATTCGTTACTTGCAAATTTGCAATTGATTGCAAATATTTTCTTGCAACACCCCCTATAAAGGTGTGGGATGCAGAATTTATTTGTTTTCCTCCGACAATGACAGAACGCTGTTGTTTCTCCCTCACCCCCCCCCCCCACTCTCTCTCTGTCTCCCTATCTCTGCCTCTGTTTCTCAAACAACCTGTGTTAATGTCCTTTCCTTTTCATTTTAACTTCCCTTGTCACGCTGACACCCTTTAACCAAATCTCGATTTTAGATTGTTTATCTACCCCGTGTCTTAACGGAGGAACATGCATGGAGACACTGAAAGGTTTTAACTGCTCTTGTCCAGCTGGGTTTCGAGGACCAATATGTGAAGTTGGTATGTATAAAAATTCACCACAAAGTGGACAGTAAAACAGTCAGTAATGTTCGAAATGAAAATGAAGCATATTTTAATGTGAGGGTTGTAATCAAACCCAGCTGGTATAATATTGATAGACCCACGTTTTGCAGACTCATATTTTCGCTGAAGGCTCCCAATATTTGATTGTAAAAATATGTGTCATAATATTTTTTCTAGGGAGCTTTGAGTCTTGCTAGATTAATTTCCCGTTATGTGCGGGTTTTTTTTTTTTTTGCACAGTCTCGCACCGAGCATATGCCTTTAATATACAGTGCGTCCCACAAAAAAACGAAACCGAGATATATCGATGATTTATCATGCCTTAATCGCAAATACAATAGACAAATGACCTATCATTGTAAAGCTCAGGGTCTCTTCTTTCATTTGAAATAACTAAGATTATTCCTCATTCATGCATGAATGAGCAAAAACAATTTGAAGAAAGGAAACCAAAAAGTCACTTGGCGGGCGGTATCTGGGTTTCAAAAAGAAAATCAGATTTTAAAAAAGTTCAATATCTGTTCTTTGATTTGATACCTCAACTACAGAAAACGGGCAAGAAATAAGAAAGTTCTGTTTATTTGAAATAAGGCTTGAATTTCGATAATTTCATAAAATGAAGAGGTTTTACAGGATATCTTTTAGACTTACTCGACACTCTGTTTTGTTGACGGTCAGCCATGCAGAAAGTCTTTTGTTAACCATGCGATAGCTTCGGTGGGAAACTAGTGATAGCACGTATGTTTCATGAAATTATGGAAATACAAGCATTGTTTCGAAGAAACATAACTTTGTTTTTTCTTGACCATTTTCTGCGATTTAGCTACAAAATTAAAGAGCAGGTATTAAACTTTTTAGGCATGTGGTTTTCTTTTTAAAATTTAAATACCCCCCGCCTTTGGTGTCCTTTCTTCAAATTGCTTTTACGCACTCATGCGTGGACGAGAAATCTTGTATGTTGTACCAGCTAAAAGAGGACATTTTAAGCTTTACAGTGATAGGTCATGTGTTTATTTTATTTGTGATTAAGTTATGATAAATCATCGCTAAACCTCGGTTTCGTTTTTTGTGGGACGCACTGTATAGCCTGTATCGATTCACGGCCTGTTGCATAAAAGTATAGGCTTACCATTATGGTAACTTGCATGGAATCATTGATTTTGATTGGCTGTTGATCGACGTTACCATGGTAGTTACCATGCATTGGATAGCAAAGTTACCATACTAGTAACTTTATGGAACGTTGCTCTGGAAAAGAAACCTAATCGCGATCTGCAATACAGGGAAATTTTGCTAAGGGCCAGAAAGCTAAAGAAATCTAACGGTAAGGCGTTGCGGTCCACAATGGTGTCATCACTACTTCGATCGGGCGGATCCGAGGGCGTGTACCCAATAGAGAAAGCCTAAAAAACCTCTACTTTAATTGGTACCTTAAGGGAGGGGTCAGGCTGCATGGTCAAATTTTTCAAGAGACAAAAGTGCTCCCCATTTGTGACTAATGACCTTCGGAATTTGGTTTGTTTACGATTTGCTTAATGGGGGGGGGGGGTGCTCATCAGTTTATGAGTTTATGGGGAAAACGTACCCCTTCATAAAAGTTCCTCCCGGGGCTGTGCTTGTTAATAGGTTGCGGTATGGATAGAGGTGGATGTTGATGAGCTCGACAACATACTAATGTGGGGAAAACACGAATCGTTACTACCGGATGCTTTTGCACGACACTGTGAATTCTGGAGATGAATGTATCGTCACTCTAGACCCTACATCACAAACTTAACTTAAAGGTCAAGAGTCCACCTCAGAAAATTGTGGACTTGAATCAAGAGAGAAAAATCAGACAAGCATTATGCTGAAAATTTCATCAAAATCGGATGTAAAATAAGAGAGCTATGACATTTCAAATTTTCACTTATTTTTCACAAAATAGTTATTTAGTCACATACAAACGAGAGAATCGATGATGTCCCTCACTCACTATTTCTTTTGTTTTTTATTGTTCGAATTATACACTATTTCATTTTTTGCAGATTTGACAATGAGGAACAACTTGACCGAACCATAAAATGTTAAGCAATGGTAATTCAACATGTACAGGGATAAATAAAACTTTGTTTCACAGGACAATTAGGAGAAAATTAGAATATTTCATATAATAAAATACAAAAGAAATAGTAGGTGAGTGATGTCATCACTTCCCCCATTTGCATACCGACCGGGATGTGCATATGACTGTTTTGTGAAATTAAGCGAAACTTTAACATGTCATAACTTTCTTATTCTACATCCGATTTTGATGAAATTTTCAGTGTTATGCTTGTTGGATGTTTCTGCTTTTATTCAAATTTACTTTTTGTTGGGGTGGACTTGTCTTCTAAGTTCATAAAGATTTTTGTTCAAGAAATATACATGCCAAGGGATTATTAGAAAACATTTAAGAATAAAATTCTTATTAAAGATTGAGGGGGAGGGGGTTTAGGATTTCGAATTGATCAAATAACAATTTGGGTGAGTAAAAGTTCCTTTCAAACATGAATTGGGAATTCAGTGAAGGAGATTTGATGACCATCTTTGGGAAGAGAAATGCAGTAACAAGTAAATCAGTTCATGTCAAAAGAGAGAAAAAGGGTCAATGGTTTATAAAACCGGTAAAACTTTCTTTTATAGAGGTAAAACCTTTTTTTTTCAATGATTTTTTTGGGGGGCAAGTGAAATAGATTTTTGGGCAAGTATATTCAAACTATTTAAAAATTTACTGGCCCGACCGGGCAAGTGCTTCTAAAAAGTTATGTAGCACCCTGTCTTACCTGAATCAGTTCCATGCCAAAATTTATCTAGATTTGTAAGCAACAGACCAATCCCCTCCCCCTTCAGATGTATACATGTAGTAATTGATATTGGCCTACCCATCCACAACTGTATACCACTACAGGGCTTAAAAGGCTTCCAATGCCATAGCCCTGGATAAACTTTTGATTGACCTTAATGCCTTTGATATTTTTTGTGCCCTTTTTAATTTTCCCCACTTGTGATACAATTATTTTATGAAAAGATTTACTTTTGAAAAGTGCACTGCTTTAAAAACATTCAAATATAAGGCTTGCCCCTACTGCGCTACTATACATGTAGAGATTTAGACTCAACATTTAATCATGAATGAATTGAAATTCAAATAGGCCTACATGTAAACTAGATAATTCTTAATGTTGAGTACAAAAAATAGGCCTACATCACAAGGTGATACATGTAAATGAACCAAAAGGAAAACAATGAAATATCATAATACAACTCAAATAAGAGCAGCAATTATCTAAAGGTCAAGTCCACCCCAGCAAAATGTTGATTTGAATAAATAGAGAAAAATCAAATTAGCATAACATTGAAAATTTCATCAAAATCGGATGTAAAATAAGAAAGTTATGACATTTTAAAGTTTCGCTTATTTTTCACAAAAAAAGTGATATGCACAACTCAGCGACATGCGAATGAGTCAGTCGATGAATTAGAATATTTCATATTTCATATAATAAAATACAAAATAAATAGTGAATGGATGACATCATCAGTCTCCTCATTTGCATACCGACCAGGATGTGCATATAACTGTTTTGTTAAATTAAGCGAAACTTTAAAATGTCATAACTTTCTTATTCTACATCCGATTTTGATGAGATTTTCAGTGTTATGCTAATTTGATTTTTCTCTATTTATTCAAATCAACATTTTGCTGGGGTGGACTTGACCTTTAAATCAAGGTAAGCATTGATTTTGTTTTCTATTCTATACCACTTCCAATTTCCACCTTCCTAATCAATTTTTCTTCAAAAGCACCTCTTTATTCTTTTTGTTGTTGTTTAAATTTCAGATATATGCCCGAATTCACCTTGGACACGTTTTGGAGGAAGTTACTACAAATTGTTTTGCTATCGTCTTACCTTTGAAGACTCCTTGTCTGCCTGCCGTAGTTTGACCAATGAACAGTCATGTCGTGGAGACTTGGTTTCTATACATAGCAAAGAGGAACAAGATTTTACATTCGATTTATGTCGTAATAGTGTGAGTATATATAAACAGGTTTTTGACACCTCTTGAAATGTGAATTTACGATCATGTGTCTGCTTGATAATATGGCACTGTAATCCAATGCTCCGTGTTGTGTTACTTTGAGAGTGTACCCCCCCCCCCCCCCCCAATATGATGTCTATGAACTGGAATGGGTATTAGTTAATACTGGTAATTCGAAAAATAAATAAGAAAAAAATATAATTGTACTGCCCTCGGTTGTTTAAAAACGCATAATTTCTATGTACGCACTATATTGAAAAGGGGGCTGAAAACACAGTCTATAATGTCATTTCCAATTACTGACATATATTTTCAAAAAGTAGAGATATAGATAAAGATATTATGCTTAACAGGAAATTTATCAAAGAAAGTACACTGAAAAAGAAAATAAATTTCTGAATCGATTTTCGACAATTTTTAAAGCAAGAAATCTCCCAAACTATTATGCAAATTTCGGGGGCCTTGGAGCGGGCTTATTGTAAAAAGGAGGGTCCTCGGAACGGGCTTCGGAACTACAAATGTTTGTGAAAACGGGGGTCCTCGGAACGGATCTCCGTATCTCTGTGAGTGCGTATGCATCCCTATGGAACGGGCAATCGTGCATGACGCAGCTAGCGCGGCCTCCGCCGGGTGCGCTCGCGCTTAGGCGATGGTCGAAAAGCGCTCTACGGCCGCTTTTCACCAAAATTGTAGCAGATTAATGCGACCGGAACGGCGTAACGAAAAATATGCGAAGCTTTGGAGCGGATTTCTTTCTTCTTTTTTCTCGATAAGAAGGAAATGCTATGCCTTGGAGCGGCTTTCTTTGTTCTTTTTCTCAATAAGACAAAAATGCTATGCCTTGGAACGGAAATTTGAGTGTAAAAATGGGGGTCCCCTCCGCGGCACATACCCACTATGCATTATATACTAAGTGCCCCCCCCCCCCGGGCTTCGGGGTCCATGCCATCCAGCAATGGGGTCATTTGCTTGTCCAGCTTTCGGTTGAATAAATCTCCTGGGCTGCCGGAACGCATCTAGTCGATCGATGATTAAAGCTGCTCAAAATGTTCACTTTCCAGGTCTATATATTGTTACATATAAGAAGAATTGTAAGAGCAATTACATTCATTTATTTAGTTATTTCCTCTTTAAGGATAGCCAAGAATGATAAAGAACATTCGAGAACACGTTTGTAAAAGCTTTTGTTCTGCAGGCCTCTTGCCTATTTAAAGGCCAAGGAGTTTTATTTTTGAATAGGGAAAAGCAAACAATAGATTCCTCAGGCAGTGGAAGAGAACAATAGGATTCCAGCGGTAGTGGACATGAACAATAGAATTAGCTATGTTGTTGATTTCACTGAGGTCATTCAAGAATGTTTTAGAAATGTAGAATGATCCAGAAAGAAGGAGAATGTTCTAAATAATAGTGAATACTAGAAGTCTCTAGAATAGTTGAAATGTGTATATATAAACTGCAGTTTCTTCAAGGACTTCATCATATGAGATCACTTGATCATATTAGATCACTTCATCATATCAGATCAGAACTCAGAGTTTTACGCCAGACGTTATGTCAGAGCAGAGTTTATTTCCACCTGGAATATTGATCTTCTGTGGAATTATTTACCCGCCATCAATGAACTGTTTGCTGTTATTTTGAGAGAGGAATTCTCAGTTCTCGTCGAGATCATCAACCTGTTTAATGAACGCTTTTCAACCCATGGATTGCTGAATTTGACTGTTAATCATCATCAAAATCGTCTTCACGGACATTTCAACTCGTTACAGTGACTCTTGTTATTCATCGTGCTTCAACATCAGTTTCATCATCGCCATCATTGTGGACTTTTATCTGGATACTATCATTTGGATTATTATCGCAATCCCAAGAGACGTAAGACCATTCTCAATTTATGATTTGTAAATGTATAATTAATTTTCTGTAATAAAAAAAGGAAATTCAACTTCAACACTCAAAAATATTTCATTGTTATTTGTTGCAGTATCGTAACAATATATATATATATATATATATAATATATAATTGTGATGAGCAAGGACCTAAACATTGCGTGGGTGCTTCAGTGAGTAATATATTGGCGAAGAAGCTCAAAAAGCATTGAAGCTAGAGACGTAGCCTGGATTTCTTCAACTTTTATTACTACAAGATTTCGGCCATTTAGTTCGGCCTTCTTCAGGTATCTGAAGATGTAAAAGACATAATGGCTTTACATGTACCATGCATATATTTGGGTCAATTTACTAAATATAGGTATATCTTAAAAGAAAATGTTTTACATCGGTAATGCTTAATTAAGATTATCCAAAAGCTATTAAAATAGATTAAGTTTGCACAGATTTTTATTACGAATATTTTATGAGAGTGTATAGACATGTTGTGGTGTGTGTACTGTATAATTGATTCATATACATTCGCGTCTAAGCACGTGAACTTATGTATGTAATTTATCACACTCGCAGTCACATACACTCACACATACGCGCAGATACCCAAACAAATCCTACTCCTATATATCCTTGGTAGTGCTAGTAATTACACAAAGTATTATATAAGGTAGAGGTAACAATAATATATGTGGTTCTGCGATAAATAAGTGATGTATATACATATAATGTTTTACCGATGTAAAACATTTTCTTTTAAGATATACCTATATTTAGTAAATTGATCCAAATATATGCATGGTACATGTAAAGCCATTATGTCTTTTACATCTTCAGATACCTGAAGAAGGCCGAACTAAATGGCCGAAAGCTTGTACTAATAAAAGTTGAAGAAATCCAGGCTACGTCTCTAGCTTCAATGCTTTTTGAGCTTCTTCGCCAATATATATATATATATATATATATATATATATATATATTGTAAAGAAATGGATGAAGAGAACAATGGTAGGCGTAGCTTAAATCAAGGTTCCCCAGAGCTATCTACCCTTTGGAAAAATTGGTGATGCCGAAAAAATGTCTCTGCCGGGACATTTTTTCGGCATCACCAATTTTTCCAAAGGGTAGATAGCTCTGGGGAACCTTGATTTAAGCTACGCCTACCATTGTTCTCTTCATCCATTTCTTTACAATCTTTAAATAAAAGAGTTGCCAAAGCTGTTGTACATGTATAACTTTACACACACATATATATATATATATATATATATATATATATATATAAATTGAGCACGCGCTTCGTGCTTGCATGGTAATTTATATTCTGGCCTCGTGAAATACCTATCTTGTTTCTAAGAATCAAATTTAGTTAGGACTAACCACTAAAAAAAAAGATTTTGGCAGCCGCGACCTGGAAAATGTAAATGAAAATATTTTTCCTCCCCCTCCTATTCATGAAAGTTGGATCTGCCTTGTGTACATGACAAAAGAAAATGTGACTGAGGACAATAAGGAACTTTACCATGACTCGAAGTCGCCGGACGTCGGTAATCAGTACCGATATTTGTCGGTAATCAGGGCCTCAACACCCCTCTACTGGAAAAGGCCTCGCGACGCTCCTGGTTGGAGGTCGGTTTCAGACGTAAGTAATCGATCGATACACGTCTGAAAAAACCTCAAAAAACATACACACACAACATGTGAGTTTTCGATTAAAATGAAATTGAGGTAAGGTTCCCCATCCAGGGGTGTCGATCCATTTTTCAGATGGGGGGGGGGGGGGGTCATCAATCAACGTTCCAAAGGCACTCGATCACACAAAACTAACAAACTCACCCACATACCCTCATAGGCCTGTACATGGCGTCAGTTGCGGACCGTGACCCCGAGGAGACAAAGCATGGGGGGCACGGCATTGTTCACAAACAATGCAGTGCCCCCCAATGCTTTGTCTCCTCCGGGTCACGGTCCGCTACTGCATGGCGTATAAAAACGGGACAGTTTTGAAAAGTCTATAATATTGTTTCAAATTATGATATCTACATTTTGATGTTTATAGATGCTCTGAAATCTTATCTTTGAAATGCCATTTCAACAAAATTTGTTATGCTTGAGCAATCACGAGAAATTTTTGTCGGGGGTTCAAAAAGAGGCTTGCGCCAAAATGGCTGAAATGAGAAATTTGATGATCAGACTTCTTGCTAATCAGCAGATTTTTATCCTCTTAACATTTGCATTATCTTTGCCATGATTTTCGAATTATGCTGTCAAATTTCATTTACAAATTTATTTATTTACTTGAACTATTTTGTTTTTTTCATTGAAACTTCTTAACCTTTGAATTTTCCTTCATAAGTAAGAAACAAAGACTTTTTGGTCCACCCAAGCAAGAAGATTTGCATTATTAATTGGGAGAACTTGTCATTATTCAAATCCTTTTATTATGTGAAACGAATTATGTAATGTTACCTTTAAAAAATATGTATCCTATTTTCATGGGGTTATTGATTCCTTGACCAAGTTTAATTATATGCTTGACAAGACAAACAGGACAGGGTTCATGGTGTATTGAGTAAATTTTGAAGGAGCTAGATATGGCAGATCGGATAAAATGTATTAAAAAGTTCTGAGTGAGCGAAGCGAGCAAGCAAAAATTTCCACCTTTTTTAATTAAAATATCAAATTTTGTGATAGATTTTGACATAATATTCAGTAAATAATCTATATGCCACTGTTCAAAGGCACCATACCCTTTGTAGCACACAATGAAAGGATTTGAAAACAAAATACAAGCTCTCCCATACTTCAGTTGAATTTTTTGTTTTTGCTTAAAGAAATGAATATTCAAGGCTATAAAAAGAGAACATATTAAAAAGAAACAGCAACAGAAAAATTCAAGCAAACAAACAAATTTGAAAATGAATTTTGACCGCATGATTCAAAAATTATGGCAAAGATAATAAAAAGGTTACAATAGGAAGTCTGCTAATCAGCAAGAAGTCAATCATCATATTTATCATTTTATGCCATTTTGGCGCAAGCCTCCTTTTAACCCCCAACAAAAACATTTCGTGTTTGCTCAAGCATGAACGAACCTAAAAGTTTTAATAGCAATTGAAAGATAAGACTTCTAGAGCATCTATTAACACTAAAATATAGGCATCATCAGTGGCGTACCGTGGGTCACGGCATTGGGGGGGCACCAGCAAACAATTTGAGTCACTTCATGAGCGCGCGAAGCGCGCTCAGTTGCCAGGTGTACTAACCTAATAGAGCAATTTTAAAGACAACGCCATTAAACGGATATATCTCACTAATCAAATAATGCGAGCGCGATGCGCGAGCAGAAAAATATTCAGACCTAAAAAGGGACATTATAATCAAATTTTTGTAATCATGATACGTACCTGTCTCGCTAAACAATGCGAGCGCGAAGCGCGAGCTGAAATCTTTGTATATATTGACCCCAAACAAGAAGATTTAAAGGACTTTATTTTAGGAATCCATTAAGAGTATACATATCTAACCATAGTCATCTAATGCGAGTGCCAAGCGCTTGCTGATTTTGTTAGAATTACATCTAAGCACATTAAGCACTTGTAGTCATTGTAACCATGAATACGCATCTCACTAATCAAACATTGCGAGCGCGAGCTGAAAATTTAGATAATTCAGACCTGAAGAAGGGCATTTTAAGGCTTGTTTGTAGGAATTCACGAAGACCATACGTATTTCACTAATCAAGTGATGCGAGCTGAAAATTTTTGATATTCACATCAGAAAAAAGGGACATTTTAAGGACTGATCCGTATTCATGGAGAGCAGACATATCTCATCTATCCACTAATGCGAACGTAATCACGGACAGGAAATGATTTATATTAAGACCTTAACATGGGGCAATCATTTTAAGTAGTCATGAATAAGAAGCGTATGTCACTACATAAAACAATAATAACTCGAAGTGCGAGGAAATATATTTGGTGTATATTGACTTGAAAACGGGAGGTTTTAGTATATTATATATCTCATTAAACAGACAATGCAAGCACCAAGAATAGTGAAGACATAGGCCCTGAGAAAAATATGTTTCATAAAGTTATGGTAAAAATGTTTATTGTGTAATGTAACATAACATAGTTATAATATAAAATTATAATGAATAAGAAGTTCCTCTTTTCCACTTCGTTTCTCTTCCTTTCTCCCTCTTTTTCTCCTTTTCCCCGGTTTTTTTTTTGTCAGCCGATTGGGGGGGGGGGCACGTGCCCCCCATGCACCCCCCCCCCCGTAGTTACGCCACTGGGCATCATAACTGGAAAAAAAATTATAGACTTTTCAAATCTGTCCTGTTTTTTTTATACATATATGACTCATGAGAAAGAGACATATCTCACCAACAAATAGTATACTGACCTGTAAACAAGGGAAAGGTACCTGTTTAGGACTGTTTGTATATAGTAACTCATGAGGATGATACATATCTCACTACACAGATAATGAACGTGCCGAGAGCTAGCTGAAATTTCTTTATATTCTAACCTGAAAGCTTGATATTCTAAGCATTTTTGGTACCAATGATTAAGATGGGTATCTAAAATACATGTAGATGCGAGGGCGAAGTGCGCGAGCTGAAAATTTTGATATTTCGATCTGAAAGAAATTCGACAGTTTAATGGACGTTTTTAATAAAGAACAAGATTATATCCAGCAAAAGATTATTGCAAATCAAAGCGGGAGTTCTTTTGAGGTTTAGAGCTCAAAACGGGACATTCTATTCACCTATTTGATCATGAAAAGTATGGGTTTTTTGCTAAAGAAATGACGCGAGCGCGAATATTCCAATCTGAAAAGCGAACATTTTGAGCATGATTTTAAATAAAGAACGAGTTGTGTATCTCAATCTTGCTTGCCGATTTCTGTGTAACATTACAATCTTATTTTATTTTTGCACATCCAGAATTATGGGGGGGGGGGCAAAACGATGTTTGCCCCGGCCCCCCAATATTTTCAGTGGTTGGGCGATCGCCCCCCCCCCTCCCCCGAATCGACGACTAGCTGTCCCCATCGTATACTTTCCTCTCTTGTTTCCCATACAGAATGACTGTGTATCCGGGCATTCTGGTTACTGGATCGGGCTTCACCAACCCGACCCAGACGGCCCCTTTGTTTGGTCCGATCAGACACCGGTCGACTACACCAAGTGGGCTCGGGATGAACCAAATTACGGGGATAAAGAAGATTGCGCTCATTATTATACGTATGCTGCAGGATGGAATGATCGGTCTTGCACTGATAGCCTGTTCTTTGTGTGCAAGCTTCCTACTTCGTGTGACTAGGGAAAAGAAACTCAAGCTCGTTGTGACGTCATATTGGTGTATTTTTGCATTGCAGTGTATAATTTTATTGCTCATGTTTTCTATTTAGCACAAAGTTTGGTTTATTAACCTTGCAATCATATCTTGGAATTCACTCTTAGAGAATATTACACTTGCGTGAGCACTATCTTATTCGGTATAGTAATCATTTTTATAAATTTGCACATAACATAGATATGCATTGAAATTATCCATAAGATTATACATTGAATGCAAAGAATTGAAATAAAAAAGTTTCGAAGGCATGGGAGACATGCCTTTTGTTTAAAAACAGAATTTTGATCTGAACGGATTGAAACTACTCACGAATGTGGTATTGTGAATGTTTGGTATTATATTTGAATGAAGAAGATAATCAAGACAGAGAAAGGCATAATAATTGAGAGGAAGTAAGCAGAGAGGAGAGGGGAGAAGAGATGGAGGGAAGGGGGCGGATAGGTTGTGCAACGAAGTCAGAAGTAGAGGGCAAGAGGCAAGCCATGAGTAATAATGAAAGAGGGCGATTGAGACGGAGAGAGAGTGGGAGGGAGAGAAGGGGGGTGTTAAAAAGAGAAAGAAAAGGGGAGAAGTGAAGAAACAAGGGGAAAGAAGTAAGCGGAGAGGGGAGATGAGAAGAGAGATAGGGGGTGGATAGTTTGTGTAACAAAGTCAGAAGTAGAGGGCAAGAGGCAAGCCATGAGTAATAATGAAAGAGGGCGATTGAGACAGAGAGAGTGGGAGGGAGAGAAGGGGGGGGTGTTATGATTAGAAAGAAAAGGGGAGAAGTGAAGAAAAAGAGTAACCATCAGTAGTCAAAAGGGTTACACTTCGTAATTCTGAAGGTTCTTTATTCCGAAGGTTCGTAATTCCGAAACACGTAAATTGCCTATACCTCGATGTTCGTTAATCCGAAAACGTAAAAGGGTTCGTTTAATCCGAACATTTGTGGCGTTATTCCGAAGGTTCGTTATTCCGAAGGTTCGATAATCCGAAAACGAAATAAGGTTCGATGTTCCAAAGGTTCGTTAATCCGAAAACGAAATAGGGTTCGTTGTTCCGAAGGTTCGTTAATCCGAAAACGAAATAAGGTTCGTTAGTCCGAAAACGAAATAAGGTTCGTTAAACATTTCGTTTTCGGACTAACGAACCTTCGGAATTCCGAACCTCATTTCGTTTTCGGATCAACGAACCTTCGGAATTACGAACCTCACTTCGTTTTCGGACTAACGAACCTTCGGAATTACGACCCTTCGGAAATACGAACCTTCGGAATATCCGAACCTTCGGAATAACAAAGCTTCGGAATTACGAATGTATGCGGTCAAAAAGTGTTAAATGGTATTTCAAATCAACTTGGAGTACCCAGTTCTTTGTAATATCTAATAATCACTTCAAAAAATGTTCCTGTACATTACAAAAATATATCTTGAAGACATTTTTGAAAAAAGAAGTCATATGACGATGCTTATACAGTAGAGATATATAGTTTATTTACATGACATAATGGACGGAGAAAACAGACATCAAGAATATAAATATACATGTATATAGTCCATTTTAAATTCCATTATAAATGAATTAATCTTATTTAAATAGATGACAAGAGAATATCAAGGTGATTTAATGTATTTGTTTCAAAAGATATATGGGGTGTAGTTCAAATGCATAAAATCAAAGTGTATCTCTTTAAGAATAAATATATTGTAATTAATCGCTCCAATGTCTTGACACAGCATTAATTCATGGGAAATATTGTGCATATATTTGAAATAATTGACATTGCATTTCAGGACCTACCAATCAATAAATTCCTTTGTCAAAGGACGCATCAATGTCATATTTCAAAAATGTACTTTTCATTCATTCTGTTTCATTTTCAGATTCTACAAATAGTCCAGGGCCCATTGCATCAAGGTTACTATTATGATTTATAAACCTCTCTTTAAGAATGTCGAATAATCCGTTCCTCTGATTGGTCAAAACTGAGGTCATGTAAACGACCATGCCTTCAAAACAACGAACTAAGGTGGTAACCAAGGGCAACGGGCATAGTTAACAAGATTTCTGCCCGTTGCCCCCTGATCCGCCCCTTAACGACGGGCATAGCAAAATTTGGCTGAAATCCCCATTTGATTGCATGCAAAATGTTGCTTTCTGCGGTGATTACGGATACCATAAATATCCGCGCGATTTGATCGAAAGTTTTAGACAATTCGCGCATTTACGCGCTTATTGCGCAAGTGCGCGCAACGGATATGACATATCGATGGAACGATGCCGATCTTTGACTTTTGCTTGTTAATTCCTGTTAAAATATATGGCATTTATTGAAAATAAAACTAGCTTATTAAGGACATAACGGATGTATATCAATCATCAAGTCTTGGGGAAGTTCGCACAAATGCATGCTCGCAAAAGGTGAGTCAGGTGAAAAGATTAGACGGTCACTGCACTTTCTAACAATAAACGTTTAACTCGTTCATGTCGTTACTTAACCTTATTAGTCTGGTCTGTTAGCGTCAAAAATACCCTACTTGTGGACACGGTGGACAAAAGCATGATTTTTTCTCCAGACCTTTGTTTATGTATAAGAATTAAAAATGGGGTATGCTCCAAAAAATCTGGCTGCAGGAACATAGAAAAAATGGGTGAAAATGTCAGAATTTATGAGTTTAGATTGGTCTGATATATAGACTAGCGGTAGTGCAAAACTCAATAGCAGTGCATTATTTTGCACTGGTTTAGTTCTTGAATTCAGACCCTTTTTAACAGATGTTCCGTTTGTCCTCACATCTCAATGCACCAAATATCTGAATGCAGATGCTAAACAAGCCGAAGGGTGGTGGTGGAGGGGGTTGAACGTTGGTGTGTATGTATATATTTGGTCTTGGGGTAAAGATGTGCAAGATACATTTTTTGCATGTGTTGGAAATTGTGTTTCCATGGTAACAGTGTATTATGGCAAAATAAGGTAAAAATCTTGCAGTTAGAACTAGCTTCTTCTGTTGTCATCCGATTCTCATGAAATTTGGCACACACATTGGTCTTGAGGTGAAGATGTCTAAGACACATTTTTGTGTGTCTTTCAGAAATCTTGTTGCCATGGTAACAACATATTATATGGTGAAAATTAGGAAAAAAACTTACAATTCAAACTGCTTCATCAGTTTTAAATCAATCCACATGAAATTTGGCACACACATTGTTATTGAAGTAAAGATGTACAAGGCACTTATTACACTCCCTTGCGTTATTCCCATCTCAACGTTTTGCTGTACAGATAGATGGTCATGGATCCTCACTTGACATATTCTTTTAGATAAAAAAAAACATTTATCCAACGCAAAATTCTACCATCAAATCCCAATTCATATATTTTGCTTACTATACCCTGTCTCCATACTAAATCATATGCCTTCTGTAGGTCTAAGAAAAGAACGGCTGTATATTCTCTATTAATCATTGCCTTGTTAATATCAGTTTCCAACCTTATATGATTTGATCTGTAGTACTTCTTTCTTTCCTGAATCCAGATTGGATAGGGGTGATGATATTATTTTCCTCTATATACCAATTCATTCTGTTTTTTATTAATCTTTCCTTCAATTTACATAATAATGGTGTATGGGAAATTGGACGATAAGATGATGGATTTGAAGCCTCCTTTCCTTTTTTTTTAGGATTGGAATTTGTATAGCTTCTGACCATTGATATGGCAATAAGCTCTTATCCCATATTTCATTAAATAAATCTAGTATAATGTCAATTATCTTACCTGGAAGGTTCCATATCATTTTTGCTTGGACATCATCCTTACCTGACGCAGTGTCCTTGATTTTATTAATAGCACCTTGTAATTCACTCATGTTAAAATTGTCATTTAGTACATTTTCTTGATCAGTAGTAACCTTTTCAATATTGTTCTTAATTATATTCTCAATCTCTTTTCTCCCGTTTACTTCTACCTTGTCTAGGTTTGAGTCGATACGGTTAAAACATTGAAGAAAAATCAGTGTTTTTTCTTCTGCCGATTTAGCAATAGTTTTCCGTTTTTAGGATCAAATCCGGTATCTTAGATTTACAACCTTCTTTTATACCTTTTATCCTTTCCAAACAGAACCTATACTTATCATTGTATTAAGTTTGGCACGGTAGTTTTTCCAATATTCTCTTTTTGCTTTTCTGAAAACTGCCTGTGCCTCCCTTTTTTAATCAAGTATTTCTCGAAATCCTCATAAAGAAATATTTTATACATAAATCTGTTTTTAGCTTTATTTCTTTCTTTTGATGCTTTAAAACATTCTCTGTTCCACCAAGGTACCGGCGATTTATCTAAATGTTTTTTATAGTCCTTTTTCTTTGTTTATCAAAAGAAGCAATCATTATGTCTACAAGTAAATCGCATTTGCCTTGTATATCTAACTCCGGGTATTTGTCTTTTATATCCTCAAATCTGGATTCTATTTCCATCTTTTACCACTTCCAATTTATTTGTGCCTGTTTTCTACGCTGGGAAACACTGTATGCTTTATTTCAAACATGTCCTTAATACCTTTATTAATACTAAAATTGAATTCAAAATGGTCACTTCCAACTTTATGTCCAGAGACCGCCCAGTGAGTATAACCACTCGTTTCTTTGGATATAAAAGTAAGATCCAAAGAGGATTTTCTCCCACTTCGTGGGTCCAACCTGGTTGGAGAACCCTCATCAAGAAGAACAAGATCATATTTATTCATGAAGTCTTACCATTAACGTCCAAAGTGGTGCTCCCCCACAGAGGATTATGGGAGTTAAAATCACCAAACGCTATAACCTGTTCTTTACAATTTTTCATTATTTCATCAAGCAGAGTGTGACTGATTTTATTACAAGGGTTGTAAAAGTTTACGAGAGAAAATGTATTGTTTTGTAAATAGATATCCACAATAATATATTCACTGATCTCTGGGGTATTTATAACCCGGAATGCTATAGATTTGTGCAGATATAGCAAGACCTCCACGTTTGTCGTGTCTATTCTTCTTTACTAAATGATAATGTAACATATTATATCCATCGTACCATGTTTCCTGAATACATACTATCCCAGGTTTCCCTTGGATAGAGACATTTTGTATTATACTTTCATAAAAATTAAAACCATGAGCTTTCATGGATTGGGCGTTCCATTGAAATATATTAACCACAAATAATGAAATGACGATCACTGCAGTGGATGAAAGAAGTCGAAGAAATGGGCGAAAGGATTTGGAAAGGAGAATGGGAAAGCTAATGATATAGCCTTCATTTCATCTTCATCATCATCCCTCTGCTGTTTGGAAATGCTCTCATGCTGTGACATGAGAGTTAGACCTATCCTATCCATTTTCAGAAGATTAAGTTAATAGTTTATAGTTTTTATTATAGCATTAAGGTGAGTGGCCTATCGCTGGAGAGAAAAGGACACGACAACCTTGATTATCATGATGCATTAAATGCTGCTACTTAAGATAAAAATCATTTCAAATTTTATACTTGATTTCATCTATTTTTTTCATTGCTTTGGCAACGCATCGCAATATATGAAGAAGTGTTATTTGGTTATCAACCTTTTTTAAACTTAATTTCCACTGATATTTTGGAAAGAGTTCATTGACCTCTGACAACTGAATGCATTCTCCATGACCTTCATTATTTCAGACTAAAATCATGAAACCTCCATGTTTTCATTACATATTAGCCATCTTTATTTACATTATTCACAAATAAAATATGAACGCAAAGGATAAATTTTTGGTTATTTTTATGTCATCTTATCTTCCTGTAAGAATCTATACATTTTGACACCAAGAACACCAACCTGTGCCGTTTTATCTTAGAGATACCATTATATAAATGGTATATAATGTTTAAAAGGTAATTGACCTTTGGCCTTAAATTTTTTTGGGTGAATATGCATTCTAGGTACTTAATTTTATTTTATTTGATATTCTGGTAAAAATTTGTGAATTTTGACACCATTAGCACCAACCTGCACCTTTCCATCTTAGAATGTTTTTTACTATGATTATAAAGACAATGATTTGTATCGCAAATATTTGTTACAATGTATGAAAATGATTTGTATCAATATTCATGTTATTTCTGTTGGAAATAAATCTGAATCTGAATCTGAATCTGAATCTGAATATACCATTATACAGTATATATGAAAAGGTCATTGACATTTGACCTTGAAAAACCCCACTTTCCCCAACCCGTATTCCTCCTAATTTTTTTGGGGGGTAAATGTTGACACCCATACCTACTCAAATCAGTTGAAAAACCATTTCCAATAATTTTATTCCAGATTGGGCTATTTTGGGGTCTAATTTAGGGATACTAATTCAATAAAAGCTATGTTAGATCACCTCCATTACATGGCTTGAATTGACGCATTATTAATGAGAGTTATTCGATTTAAGTGTGTATGTATATGAAAGCGTGTGAGAAAGGGTGTGTGTGATGATGTGTGTGTTTGGGGGTAGATGAATGGATATGGTGAATTCTGCCAATTTTCAAAGGACATTATTTTTGGAAAGTAAAACTAGAGTATTGTGTCCCTGAAAGGCATGGCCTTGGGAAGCGGGGGTCTGCTGAAGCACCTCAAAAAATTTCCTTGGGGATGCTGCATGTATTATTTTCCACAGGCAGCACCCCCATGTATAGCCTCTTGTCGAGGCCCTGTCGGCTTCTTTCCGAGCGAACATGGCGAAGCAAGGGAGAGAGCTCGCGCAAGGCCTAATTCGCTTCGCGAATAAGGAAATCCCTTGCTTCGCTCGGGAAACAGCCGCCAGGGCCTCGACAAGAGGCTACCCCATGTATTGTGGAAACGCTGTGGTGTAGCGGTTCTGACTCTCGCCTTGTAATCGGAGGGTCGTGTAACAGGCTGCTTGAAATGCTATGAATCCAGTGACCGGGTAATAATAATCGTGAAGCGCTTTGAGCAGTCGTAGATTTATAAAGCACTATATAAATGCCATTTATTATTATTATTATAATTATTATGGAAGATGTATAAAGATGGAAAAATGCATCCAAAATGACCTTCATTTTGCAGTGAAACCCCTTTTTTTTGCTCTTCAAATTTCTCGGGTACCAATTTGACGTCCATTTTGTAGTGAAAACTTTTTTTTTCTTTTCAAATTTACGTCAGCACCCCTAGTAAGAAAAAATGTTTCCAGGGCCCTGCTGAAAGGGGGAAAAAGGGAGAGAGGTTAGAAAGAATAAAAACAAACAGAAACAAACATTGACTGAAAGCAAGGGAGACTTAAGAGAGAAACACATCTGTGTGTGTCTGGTTTCACACTCATACACGCCACTTCAATTTACAATAGACCTACAGTGAAAAGTAAAATAATTTAAATGGAGATTATCTAAAGAATACATGTGTAATGAAAAAAAAATTAAAGTGATCGACTAACCCCCTCTTTCTCTCCTTTTTTTAAACATATGAAGACTTTTGTTCCAAAAGGAGCTAAATTCACTTTTGGTATCATTCTGTAATTCAGTGTTTTTAATTCACCACTTTCCCTTAGCCACTGCTCTTTTATTTTGATATAGATGATAGTACTATCATCTTTGATTAATTAAATTATGATTTAAGAAATCTAGCATTCATTTTTAAAGAATTTTTGAAATTTTATTCTTCTTGGAGCTCCTTTCGGAACAAAACCCTAGTAAATATATTTTTTGCCATTTTAGACATGTTTGATATTGGAAAATGAACATGAAACACATAAATATGGCTAGCAGAGTACATTTCACATCTTTTCTAACATTTATCCATTGAAAATTTAAAAAAAAATGATATTTTGTCATCTTTTCTAAGGATGGTGACTTTTCGATATCTAATTCCAAAAGGAGCTTAATCCCAAAAATTCCTGAAAATGGTAAAATTCTGTTATTTTCAGCGAAATTTGCACTGATGGTGTGAACTAGTATCCACAACATGTACCTAAAAATTGAATGCATAACTTGCAAAATAGGACATAGTGGATTTAGCTCCTTTTGGAACAAAACTGTTTTGGATTTAGCTCCTCTTGAAACAAAACTTAAATTTGCCATCAATTTTTACCAACCTTTCCATTTTTTATTCAAATGCAATATGTTACATTTGATTTCCACGTCTATGATACATATATTTTTATCTAAATAATCAAGTTTGGTCAAAAGTGGATTTTGCCCCTTTTGAATTCAAGCTCTTCATTATACACCCCCCCCCCCACACACACACACACACTGTTGAATGTAATAACCGGGTGTAATAATAACTGCCATTTAAAAAAAAAAGAATATCATCATGTGTTCATATAAACTAATATAAATACCTCTATCACTCACTCCATTTTGCCTCCTTTTCTCTTCCCTTAAATATATCTTCATCACTTTTTCTATACACACACCCCCTCACACACACTAGTGTGTCCTGTTTCACACACAAGCACATGCAGCTTTAATTGATAATATTGAGAAAAATAAAATATTAAAGATGACTTCCAAGTATGAATAAAACCAGCATTCCAGTGAATCAGTTTGGAAGAAGAGTTCTGAATTAGTTACTTTTCATGTAAAGAGCTGGACTTAAAGTTAAAGGACAAGTCCAACCCAACAAAAAGTTGATTTGAATAAAAAGAGAAAAATCCAACAAGCATAACACTGAAAATTTTCATCAAAATCGGATGTAAAATACGAAACTTATGACATTTTTAAAGGGGAATGAAACCTTTGGAACAAGTAAGCTTGTGTCGAAACAGAAAAATCAAAGAATAAGAAAAAGAAAGTTTGAGAAAAATCAGACAAATAATGAGAAAGTTATGAGCATTTGAATATTGCAATCACTAATGCTATGGAGATCCTCTCATTGGCAATTCAACAAGGATGTGTGATGTCACATGTGAACAACTTTCCCTTTTATGGACTATAAAATACTCCCGAAATGTCTCTTTTTATTTTTCTTGTGGTGATACAAACTCTTTATCCATGATGTATTCTTTAAAAATCTGTATTACATGCCCTCCTATAGAAATAACACATGATCTACTGATAGATTTGATAAAAGAGGCAGTTTAAGTGAAATATATACGAAAGTAATGGGGAGAGTTGTTCACAAGTGACATCACACATCTTTGTCGCATTGCCAACGGGAGGATCTCAACAGTGGCGTAACAGGCGGGGGGGCAGGGGGGGGGCAAGTTGCCCCCCTGGCGGAGCTCACCGGGAAAATAAAAAAAAAACGGGAAAAAGAAAAAAAGGGGGGAAAAGGGAAAGGGAAAGGTAAGAAAAAGGGAAAGGGGAAAGGAAAAGGGAAAAGAAATAAAAAGGGGAAAATGGAAAGATAACGGGAAAAGGAAGGAAAAAAGAACAAGTGAGAAAGAACAATTCGGTCCGATATACAAATACATTAGCATGATTAGTAAGACAGGGAAATAAATTAAATATGACAAAAAGGCAAACAAAAGCGGGAAATAAAGGCAGAATGGAATTAGCCAAAATCTAAATTGGAAAATAAAGAATAGGGACAAGATAATGTACACTACCGGGCTGCCGAGGGTTGAGATAACGAGCGGGAAGAAAAATGGATGGTATATAGCATAATGTCGTATATGAAAGTCTATCATAAACTTGCTAAATCTCCAAAGGCTCTGTCCAAGAGTCAAGACCCCGTGCAGTGGGGGCTCTTCATCTGTTACCTTTAATGGGTTCTATAACGGGCCCCTATATGGACCCTTCCTGCATTAAGCTTTACGTATTATGTAATGCAGGGCCCGCTGGTAGAGCAGTTTCCTAACTGAAGTGGCTACCCTGGGTAAATAAAAAGTTATTATTATTTATTATTAGGTTGAAGCACTGGCGTACCGGGGGGTGGTTCCACAGCCAAGGGGAAATAAAAGAAAATAAAGGAGGCAGCGAAATGAGATGAATGAAAAAAATATATGACATGATATTTGCTATAATGATGTAAAAATCTATCACATAATTAGAATTTAATTTTAACAGGCCATTTTTTTTCTGGCTCGCTTCGCTCGCTGGCGACTTTTTACAAATTTTCCCTCATTTGCTATGGTGTGCCCCTCACAATATTTGGATGATAACGATACACAACTGCATTGAATTTGTGTTGTGTTAAAGCTTTATAAATATACACGCAACTTGATTAAAATAAGTGGCCATCTGTAATGTTTAAAATGGCTTTGATATCAAGAGGTTCCGGGGCTCTGCCCTGGACCCCACCCATAAAGCACTGTTATATGGATGAGTTTGGACCATGGCCCCCAAAAGTTCTATAACCAAACAAAAAAAATGAGGCAAGAAAGGACAGTGTATTATATTTTTCTGAATATCACGTTAAAATCTATCTTCATGTTAGATTCTCATGAAAAGGTTATTTTTTTATCTCGCTTGCTTCGCTCTCTCGGGACCTATATTAAGCTACTTCTTGCCAGAAGCGCCATACTCAGCCCCCTCGAGCATATAGAGCTTCGCCCTGATGCTCACAATCATTACAAAAATCCTGTTCACCGTGGCGTACAAAAAAAGAGAGAAAAAAAGGAAAGAGAGGAGGGTGAAATATGATATAATCTTTTTAACAATATGTCAAAATCTATCACAAAATTTGATTTTTGCAATACAAATGTCAAAATGTTTTGCTCGCTCGCTGCGCTCGCTCGCTTATATATATATATATATTTGCCCGATACGCCATATCGCCCCCTCAAAATTTTTGCCTTATGACGCCATTGCCTGTTCCATGATATGACCGGGAAAATTTTGGCTCTTGCCCCCCCCCCCTCCCCCCCCCCTGACCACCGACCCCTGTTACGCCGCTGGATCTCAATAGCATTAGTGATCGCAATATTCAAATGCTCATAATTTTCTCATTATTTGTCTGATTTAACTCAAACTTTCGTTGATCAGTTTCTTTGATTTTTCTGTTTTCACACAAGCTATCTTGTTCCAAAGGTTTCATTCTCCTTTAAGTTTCGCTTAATTTCACAAAACAGTTATATGCACATACTGGCTGGTATGCAAATGAGGAGTCTATGACGTCATCCACTCACTATTTCTTTTGTATTTTATTATATGAAATATGAAATATTCTAATTTTCTCCTCATTGTCAAGTGATACGATTAATTCCTCCCTGAACATGTGGAATTAGCATTGTTTAATACTATATGGTTCAGTCAAGTTGGTCCTTATTGTCAAATAAAGAAAAAAAAATATTGTATAATTCAAACAATAAAAAACAAAAGAAATAGTGAGTGATGGACATCATCGACTGACTCACCTAGTTGTGCATATCACTGTTTTGTGGAAAAAAAGCGAAACTTTAAAATGTCATAACTTTCATATTTTACATCCGGTTTCGATGAAATTTTCAGCACTATGCTAGTTTGATTTTTCTTTATTTATTCAAGTCAGCATTTTCCTGGGGTGGACTTGACCTTTAAAGCCCTTCCCAACAAAAAGAGAGTGGGAAATAAGCATTATAAAATGCTGAAAATGTCATCAAAATCGGATGTTAAATAAGAAAGATAATGACTTTTCAAAGTTTCACTTTTTTCACTCCCCTGTGATCCCTTTGAACCCGCGATAGACCTTTGACCAGTTTTTAAACCACCCTTTTTCTTGAAAATCGGTGTTTTTGATACCCTTAACGAGTGCACGCGCGGCCCGCATCCAAAACTGAAAAAACACCCCTTTAAACGCGTTTTTTTTTTGTCACGCAAGTGTTTTACAGCAATATGTTTGACTGATATGCAAGTGAGAGTCGATGATGTCACTCGCTCAATATTTCTTTTGCTTTTTATTGCTTTAATTATACAATATTCCTATTTTTACAGATTTGACAATAAGCACACTCTTAATTGAATCACAAACTTTCAAACAATCGTAATTCCACAAGTTCAAGAAGGAATCAAACCTTTTTGCACATGAATGTGGAGAAGTTTAAACTATTTCATATCTTATATATTTAAAAAAAAATATTAAGTGAGTGACGGTGACAGTATCGACTCTTTCATTTGCATATCACTAAGTGAAACTTTCAACTATCGCTTTCTTGTTTTACATCAAAATTCTGAAGAAATTTTCAGTGCTATGCCAGTTGGATTTTTTCATCGGGGACCGGCGGAGGGGCCAGTCAAATATATTGTTGTACACAGTCATGCTTGACCAAAAAAAACGCGTTTAAACGGGGTGTTTTTTCAGTTTTAAACGCGGGCTGCGCGTGCACTCGTTAAGGGTAAAACACCGATTTTCAAAAAAGGTGGTTTTGAAAGACTGGTCAATGGTCAATCGCGGGGTCAAACGTATTTAGAGTAGTTTTTTCCCCTAGCTTTTTCCCCAGGGTCATATTCTGGCGACAACTTGTTTAGGGGCCAAAATGTGTAAATAAAGCCGGCGAAAAGCTTCTTTAGGGATTATTTTGCATACAGAGAAAAACTTGTTTATGAGGTGTTCCGAAATAATTTTGTCTCGCATGCGTACAACAATACATTTGACTGCCCCCGGCCCCCCCCCCCCGGGGGGGGGGGGGGCAATGGACTTTTAACCTTTAAGTGCCAGCTCTTAAAGAATTAAACATTAGAAATAAATGATTTGAAATAGATAATTTGCTCAAATCGAAATTTTATTAGAATGGGTAAACCCTTTAAGCATTATCTTCTCACAAAATTGACATTTCCATAATATGTTAATTCTTCTATACCATTTTCATGGCTTCACTAATATGAAAGAATAAAGTAATAAAAAAATGTTTGACACTCTATTCATAGACTGCAATCAAATTGTGTGTACCCTGTGGCCTTGACGGAACACATCAGTCATTTTCAAGCGATGAAAGATCAAGTATGATATTACTTTCATGGTAATGAATTTACACTTGATTGACATACAATCATACATGAATAATGTAAAGAGCATTCTATTAATCTTGATTATTATTATTATATTTTTTTTTGGGGGGGGGGATTCTGCTTCCATTGAATATCATTTACAAGGTTAAGTTTGCAGCTTTTATCGGATGGCCATATACTTCTAACTTATGGATGCTTCTGAATGCAGTCTCAGACTCTGTATTCAGCTCCAAATTCTGTCTCCTCATAATAAAAATGCTCTTCATGGACTCGCTTGACTCACTCCAGTGAACATCAAAGCGCTTATCTCACCTAAAGTTCCTACCTTTATCAGACATCGCTCATCCTCATCTGTCAACCTTCAACTATCTCATGGTCCTTGATCCATGGTGATCGTGCCTCTACCGTAAGTGCTCCTAGGCTTCGGAATTATGTTCGTGCTCTCTAACAATCTACATTCTTAATACTAGATTGAAAACCTGCCTCTTTAATCGGTAAGAAATCATAGTAATTTTTCATTTTGTATGTTATATTATTCCTTGAAATTTGTTAAATTATCCTCCATGCATTTTTTCTTTTATTTTCGGCAGTCTTACGTTGATATTATTTTGTATTTTTGTTAATTCTCTCAAACCCTTTAGCTTACATTTTTAGTTGTCTTATGTATCCAGCGCTTTTAAGCAATTAATGCGTATTAATTAAGCGCTTTATTATTGTATTGGCAGGCACTGTATAAATATTTCAAATTAATATTATCAGTTTCAATGAAATTTTGCGATGGTGTTATAAGAACAGTTGTCAAAGCATTATCTATTAATAGATTACGTACGTGATGTTGCGTTGCAACTTGCAAGTCAAACTCAGTGGCGTAACCACTGGGGGGACGTCCCCCCCCCCCCAATCGGCTGGCAAAAAACGGGGAAAATGAGAAAAAGAGGGAGAAAGAAATAGAAACGTGGGAAAGAAGAAATTATTATTTTATTTTATAATTATGTTATGTTATATTACATAAGAAACATTTTTTCCTAACTTTATGAAACACAATTTGCTCAGGGCATATGTCTTTATTGTTCCTGGTGCTCGCATTGTTTAACGAGATATCCTGTTGTACTAAAACCTCCCGTTTTCAAGTCAATATGAACCAAATATATTTTTTTTGCTATAATGTTTTATGTAGTGACATATGCTTCTTTTTCATGACTTCTTAACGTAATTACCCCGTTTTAATAGATATTGTCTGTCCGTGCTTACGTTCGCATTAGTGGATAAGTGAGATATGTCTGCTCTTCATGAATTCCTAAAATAAGTCCTTAAAATGTCCTTTTTTTCTGATCTAGATATAAAAATTTCAGCTCGCGCTTCGCGCTCGCATCATTTGGTTAGTGAAATACGTATGGTCTTAGTGAATCCCTACAAACAAGCCTTAGACATGTTAGAATGCCCCTCTATAGGTCTGAAATACTACAAGTGCTTCATGTGTTTAGATGTAATTCTAACAATATCAGCAAGCGCTTGGCACTCGCATTAGATGACTATGGTGAGATATGTATACTCTTAAGGGATTCCTAAAATACAGTCCTTAAAATGTCCCTGTTTGGGGTCAATATATACAAAATTTTCAGCGCGCGCTTCGCGCTCGCATTGTTTGTTTAGCGAGAAAGGTATACTACGTATTACAAAAATTTGATTATAATTTCCCTTTTTAGGTCTGAATACCAAAAAAATTCAAGTCGCGCTTCGCGCTCGCATTATTTGATCAGTGAGATACATATCCGTTCAATGGCACTGTCTTTAAAATGCCTTTATTAAGTTAGTATACTTGGCGCGCTCAATAATTAAGTGACTCAAAATTTTTGCTGGTGTCCCCCCCCCCCAATGCCGTGACCCACGGTACGCCACTGTACATCTGCCCCAGGATTTTCAAAGGGGGGGGGGCACACTTTCCCCAGAAAAACTTTGACAAGCAAAAAATAAAAACAAACAAAAGAGGTTTTCATTAAGTACATTTCGTCCACGAAAAAAATTGCCAAGCAAAAAAAAAAGGTCCTCGCTTTGAAAAGGGGAGGGGGGGGCACAGTTGTGTTTTAATGGCATTTTTACATTACAAATTTTGATTGTGCCTCTCAAAAGGGGGGCACTAGCTGACTGTGATCCCCCCTTGGATGTGCCAGTTATCTGCTTGTCTTGCTCTCTTGCAAACCAAATTCTTGTTTTAGTGAATGTGAAATTGAGATGTATTTTGTTTTCTCCATATTTTCCAATCATGCTGTGAAGATAAATGATACTCATGATAATACACAGATTAGTCTATATGTTTCTATCTCTAATTGTCAGTAGTAAGGCTTTGCATCGAAGAAGATGAAGAGAGGTTTCGTAAGAAGACAGCAAATTCTAATAAGCATTTTGTTTATGAGTAAGTATTACTTATTATTTAAACCCCTCAAAAAAAAGTTAGGAAATCTGAGTTTGGCCATTAATATCTCCCAACTCCCAACGTTACACAATGCATATTTGACATCATTCAAAAGATCATTTAATTTTCTTGAAAATGATACCATGCTTGTTATGATCATACCATCACAAAAAGAGCAGGATTCAAAAGTGTTGGATGAGGTCAGAATTGAAAAGCTGCAAAACGAGCAAAACAAGTTTGGAAATCTGAGTTTGGCCATTAACTTCTCCCAACTCCCAATTTTACACAATGCATATTTAATATTATTCAAAAGATCATATAATTTAAAGTAATACCATGCTTGTTATGATCATGCCATCACGAAAAGAGCAAGACTCAAAAGTGTTGGATGAGGTCTGAATCGAAAAGCTGCAAAACGAGCAGAAATAGTCATGAAGAGTCAATACAGAACATGATTCTTTTGTCTGTGTGAATAGGGATGAAAATCCATTCAAATCAAGCCCCTGCTTATTCATTTTTTTATGTTTTGTTGTGGTTTATGTAGTGATGGTTCTGTGAGATAAAATGGTTTGAGTCGTGGTTTGAATACCCAATGCATGTTTGCTAGTTTGTTATGTGTTTGCTTGTGCAAAGGTGTGTTTGATTCCATGTTAATGTTGTTGTATAAGGTACATGAAAACAAAAGGAACCCGCTGAGAAACTCACTCATCACCACGGAAAAAAGAACAGTGACTTTCAATATTGTGTCATTTTGCAACTTTTAAAATTTGATCTTGCCCCACATTTCAAGGCACTGCACCTCCATGTGAAAAATAATCATATCATATAGGGTATCATTTTAAAGAGGATTAAGTGATCTATCTATTGATATTAATTACACATTGACTTGTACTAAAACCGAGGAGGAATAATCGATCAAATTCAGATTTCCAAACTTTTTTTGAGGAGTTTAGGTATATAGAAACCGTAACATTTCTCAACCAGTTTGACGTGAACGTAACAATACATCACTTCCCTCATGTAAATTGTTATGCCCCATCTACAATGTCTACAGTCATGCAATTTGTTCATTATGCGAAGATGTCACGATTTCGCTATTATAAACGTCATAACTCATTTCATACAGTATTATTAAAGTATCACGTCGATTTTATACATACTTAGACGTGTCTGTAGTCTACAGTAGTAATATAATAATGCAATAGCTTGATTTGCTTAAAGTAAATTAATTGTATCCGTTATATGTTTACAGCCCATGTCAAATAGTGTAAAATGGTATACAAATGGAGCTATTTTGAATCATAAATTCATTTCGACCATTTGCGAATAATGGAGAGATGGTCATAGGCACGGACATTCAGATCTTGTGTATGTAACCGATAAACAAAAATCTATTTGAAACTTAAACGAAGTATATACACAAAGAGATTGTACTGGAGGCATGTTTGCATGCTTACAATAGTACAGAGAAAGATAATATGTCGTTTTTTCCGAGTGAAATTTGAAATGAAAATAAAAAACACGGTATGAGATATGGCACCGAACTATGACAACATTCAAATGTTTTCCAAGTGAATACTGGAAGCGGGCACGACATTCTGTGCCCTCTTAGCTTATATTGATTGAATGTCAATATTGTCTGCTATTACAGTTTTAATGTCAGGCATGGCATTGGAGATAACGTGTGGCACCGCACCACTTCAAAAAGGAGTCACCGTTTCTCTGGAACCGAAGTTAATTACCATGGATGACATCAACTGGTCGGGGATACAGAGCATTGTTTCAAATAAGGCCATCTTTATCTGCAAACTCCCGGGTATGCTTTACCACATCATTGACTGTTTTTGACTAATAATTTGCAAGTAAATTTCGGGTTTCAAAAGCAACTGTTAGTCTTGCTATTAATTGCTTATTTGCCATTGATTTTACTGTCCACTTTGTTATGCTGTCCGTAACACAAAGCTTAACAATGATCGTAGAACATTTTTGTACGATTGATTGCATTGACTACAATGAACAATCAATCGTAAAAATCAAGCGTACGATCAATCGCTAACCTTTGTGTTACGGGACCCTGGTCTGCTTTTTGTATCAGTAGATTGATTTACTCTAGTTAAAATTGTTCTATCACTTGTGAATTTGCAACTGAAATGTGCAAATGTTTTATTGCAATACCCCCTAAGGTGTGGGATTGTGTAGGGTGCTGTTTTTTCCCTTCTTTTGATTCTTTCTAGCCCCCCCCCCCTCCCTCTGTCTGTCTCCCTGTCTCGCCTCTGTTTCTTATACAAACCATATTAATTTTCTTTTCCTATCATGTTAACTTCCCATGTAACCAAATCTTGATCTCAGATTGTTTATCTACCCCTTGTCTCAACGGAGGAACATGCATGGAGACACTGGGAGGTTTTAACTGCTCTTGTCCAGCTGGGTTTCAAGGACCAACATGTGAAGTTGGTATGTATAAAAATTCACCACAAAGTGGACAGTAAAATTGTCAGTAATGTTCGAAATGAAGATGGTATATTGTAAACAAACCCAGCTGGTATAAATAGACCCACACTGCCCGGAATCTATATATATATCTTCACCAGAAGTATTGAAACAATGCAGTTTGGAATCACACCGATGCTGTTTTAATACTAATTGGTGTTGTATTAACACCTATCTGGTGTTAGGCCAAAACGAAACTGGCGTTGTTTAACACTTTTCTGGTGTGGACATATATAGATTCCGGGCTGGTGTTAAATCAACACCAGAGTTTTTGCAGTGCACGTTGTGCAGAATCATATTTTTGCTGAAAGCTCCCAATATTTGATTGTTAAAATATGCGTCATCGTATTTTTCTAGGTCACTTTGAGAGTATGGCAGTCTCGCACCGAGTATATGCCTATTTCAATATATATGTAAATGTTTTCGATGTTGATGAGCTCGACAACATTATGTGGGGCAAACACGAAGCGCTACTACCGGATGCTTTTGCACGACGATGTGAATTCAGGAGATGAATGTATCGTCACTCTAGACCCTACATCACTAACTTAACTTAAATTAAGGTAGGCCTTGATTTTGTTTTTTTTATCTTTTTTGTTGAAATTTCAGATAAGTGCCCGAATTCACCTTGGACACGTTTTGGAGGAAGTTACTACAAATTGTTTTGCTATCGTCTTACCTTTGAAGACTCCTTGTCTGCCTGCCGTAGTTTGACCAATGAACAGTCATGTCGTGGAGACTTGGTTTCTATTCATAGCAAAGAGGAACAAGATTTCACATTCGATTTATGTCGTAATAGTGTGAGTATATATAAACAGGTTTTTGACACCTCTTGAAATTTGAATTTACGATCATGTGTCTGCTTGATAATATGGCACTGTAATCCAATGCTCCGTGTTGTGGTACTTTGAGAGTGTACCCCCCCCCCCCCCCCAATATGATGTCTATGAACTGGAATGGGTATTAGTTAATACTGGTAATTCGAAAAATAAATAAGAAAAAAATATAATTGTACTGCCCTCAGTTGTTTAAAAACGCATGATTTCTATGTACGCACTATATTGAAAAGGGGGCTGAAAACACAGTCTATAATGTCATTTCCAATTACTGACATATATTTAAAAAAAGTAGAGATATAGATAAAAAGGATTATATTATGCTTGACAGGAAATATATCAAAAAATAAAGTACACTGAAAAAGAAAAGAAAAATTCTGAATCGATTTTCGACAATTTTTGAAGCAAGAAATCTCCCAAACTAATGATATGCAAATTGCATGACCTAATTTGCATATGTAAACAATAAGTTCTGTTCCTGAAATTTTGCATTTCTCTTGTGCACTATCTGAACAATATATTTGGAAAGTTTCATAGAAAAAGCAAGCATGGTTTGGCCGAGATATTCTCCCTTGACTTCATGCTATGTGTAGAATGTCTTTAAAAAATGGTGAAATAGGGCCATTTTGTAGTGACGTCATATATTACGTCATTTCGGCGGGAAGACCACTGATAAAACCCGGCAGCAATGCATTTGTGTACACTTCAGGGTCCATGCCATCCAGCTATGGGGTCATTTGCTTGTCCGGCTTTCGGTTGAATAAATCTCCTGGGCTGCCGGAACGCATGTAGCTAGTCGATCGATGATTAAAGCTGGTCAAAATGTTCAAATGTTTAAATATGTATATATAAAATAGTTTTAAAAATTGAGCACACGCTTCGTGCTCGCATGGTAATCTATATTCTGGCCTCATGAAATACCTATCTTGTTTCTAAGAATCAAATTTAGTTAGGACTTACCCCTAGAAAAAAAAAAGATTTTGGCAGCCGCGACGGGGAAAATGTGAATGAAAATATTGTCCTCCCCCTCCTATTAATGAAAGCTGGATCTGCCTTTGTGTATATTGTCATGTACCTGTGCGATTCTTGTCAGCGGATGGGGGCGCCTTCGTGTAATAAACGAAGTGTCAAGGTAATTTTATGAATTATTGTCTCTATTTCCTATTTCCGTTCTTTTCTGTTTTATATTGTGTTGTGATAGTCATACCAGGAAGGGTATTTTCTTAAGCTTCCCTCCCTGATATGACATATGGGGGCTTGTCCGGGAGTCAAACCCGGGATGTGAATGAGGACAATGAGAAACTTTACCATGACTCGAAGTCGTCGGACGTCTGTAATCAGTACCAATATTTAATCGGGCCTCAACACCCCCACCCCCTACTGGAAAAGGCCTCGCGACGCCCCTGGTTGAAGGTCGGTTTCAGACGTAAGTAATCGATCGATACATGTCTGAAAAAACTAAAAAAACATCCACACACACAACATGTGAGTTTTCGATTGAAATGAAATGGAGGTTTAGGTTCACCATCCAGGGGCATCGATCCACTTTTCAGATTGGGGGGGGGGGGGGATCATCAATCAACGTTCCAAAGGCGCTCGATCACAAAAAACTAACAAACTCACCCACACACCCTCATAGGCCTGTACAGGGCGTATAAAAAAATGGGACAATTTTGAAAAGTATGATATCTATATTTTGATGTTTATAGATGCTCTGAAATCTTATCTTTGAAATGCCACTTCAAAAAAAAATTGTTATGCTTGAGCAATCACAGGACGTTCTTGTCGGGGGTTCAAAAAGAGGCTTGCGCCAAAATGGCTGAAATGAGAAATTTGATGATCAGACTTCTTGCTAATCAGCAGACTTCTATATCCGCTTAACATTTGCATTATCTTTACCATGATTTTCGAATTATGCTGTCAAATTTCATTTACAAATTTATTTATTTACTTGAACTATTTTGTTTTTTCATTGATACTTCTTAACCTTTGAATTTTCCTTCATAAGTAAGAAACGAAGACTTTTTGTCGACCCAAGCAAGAAGATTTGCATTATTAATTGGGAGAACTTGTCATTATTCCAATCCTTTTATTATGTGAAACGAATTATGTTATGGTACCTTTAAAAAATTTGAATCCTATTTTCAAGGGATTATTGCTTCCTTGACCAAGTTTAATTATATGCTTGACAGGACAAACAGGAAGGGATTCATGGTGTATTGAGTAAATTTCGAAGGAGCTAGATATAGCAGATCGGATAAAATGTATCAAAAAGTTCTGAGTGAGCGAAGCGAGTAAGCAAAAATTTCCACTTTTTTATTGAAATATCAAATTTTGTGATAGACTTTGACATAATATTCAGAAAATAAATCATATTTCACTTTCTATCTTTTCCTTTTACTACCTTTCCACTTTTTTTTATTGGGGGGGGGGGGCACCCCTGAGCCCCTGCCCATCTATATGCCACTGTTCAAAGGCACCATACCCTTTGTAGCACACAATGAAAGGATTTGAAAACAAAATACAAGCTCTCCCATACTTCAGTTTAATTTTTGTTTTTGCTTAAAGAAAGAATATTCAAAGCTAAAAAAAAGAGAACATATTAAAAAGAAACAGCAACAGAACAATTCAAGCAAATAAACAGATGGCAAAGATAATAAAAAGGTTACAAGAGGAAGTCTGCTGATCAGCAAGAAGTCCAATCATCATATTTATCATTTTGTGCCATTTTGGCGCAAGCCTCCTTTTAACCCCCAACAAAAACATTTCGTGTTTGCTCAAGCATGAACGAAGCTAAAAGCTTTAATAGCAATTGAAAGATAAGACTTCTAGAGCATCTATTAACACCAAAATATAGGCATCATAACTGGAAAAAAAAATTTAAAGACTTTTCAAATCTGTCCTGTTTTTGTCTCATCTGCATAGCAGAGTGAGACTATAGGCGCCGCTTTTCCGACGGCGGCGGCGTCAACACCACATCTTAACCGAAGGTTAAGTTTTTGAAATGACAGCATAACTTAGAAAGTATATAGACCTAGTTCATGAAACTTGGCCATAAGGTTGATCAAGTATTACTGAACATCCTGCTTGAGTTTCATGTCACATGACTAAGGTCAAAGGTCATTTAGGGTCAATGAACTTAGACCATGTTGGGGGAATCAACATCAAAATCTTAACCTAAGGTTAAGTTTTTGAAATGTCATCATAACTTAGAAAATATATGGACCTAGTTCATCAAACTTGAACATAAGGTTAATCAAGTATCACTGAACATCCTGCATGAGTTTCACGTCACATGACCAAGGTCAAAGGTCATTTAGGGTCAATGAACTTTGGCCGAATTGGGGGTATCTGTTGAATTACCATCATATCTCTGTAAGTGTATTGGTCTAGTTTATAAAACGTGGACATAAGAGTAACCAAGTATCACTGAACATCTTGTGCGAGTTATAGTAGTTTTCAAAGTCAGCACTGCTGCTATATTGAATCGCGTGATGCAGGTGAGACCGCCAGAGGCATTCCACTTGTTTATATATATGACTCATGATAAAGAGACATATCTCACCAACAAATAGTATACTGACCTGTATACAAGGAAAAGGTACCTGTTTAGGACTGTTTGTATATAGTAACTCATGAGGAGGATACATATCTCACTACACAGATAATGAACGTGCCGAGAGCTAGCTGAAATTTCTTTATATTCTAACCTGAAAGCTTGATATTCTAAGCATTTTTGGTACCAATGATTAAGATGGGTATCTAAAATAGATGCAGGGGCAAAGTGCGCGAGCTGAAAAGTTTTATATTTCGATCTAAAAAAAATTGACAGTTTAATGGACGTTTTTAATAAAGAACAAGATTATATCCAACACTGAAGAGATCATTGCAAATCGAAGCGGGAGTTCTTTTGAGGTTTAGAACTGAGAACAGGACATTCTATTCACCTATCTAATCATGAAAAGTATGGGTTTTTGCTAAAGAAACGAACTGAGCGCGAATATTCCAATCTGAAAAGCGGACATGCATTATGAGCACGATTTTAAATAAAGAACGAGTTGTGTAATTCAATCTCGCTTGCTGATTTCTGTGTAACATTAAAATCTTGTTTTTGCACATCCAGAATTATTGGGGGGGGGGGGGGTGGCAAAACAATATGTTTGCCACCCCAATATTTTCATTTCCTCTCTTGTTTCCCATACAGAGTGACTGTGTATCCTGGCATTATGGTTACTGGATCGGGCTTAACAAACCCGACCCAGACGGCCCCTTTGTTTGGTCCGATCAGACACCGGTCGACTACACCAAGTGGGCTCGGCATGAACCAAGTCACGGGGAAAAAGAAGATTGCGCTCATTATTATACGTATGCTGCAGGATGGAATGATTGGTCTTGCACAGGTAGCCTGTTCTTTGTGTGCAAGCTTCCTACTTCAAGTGACTAGGGAAAAGAAACTCAAGCTCGTTGTGACGTCATATTGGTGTATTTTTGCATTGCAGTGTATAATTTTATTGCTCATGTTTTCTATTTAGCACAAAGTTTATTAACCTTGCAATCATATCTTGGAATTCACTCATAGAGAATATTACACTTGCGTGAGCACTATCTTTTTCGGTACAGTAATCATTTTTATAAATTTGCACATAACATAGATATGCATTAAAATTATCCATAAGATTATACATTGAATGCAACGAATTGAAATAAAAAAAGTTTCGAAGGCATGGGAGACATGCCTTTTGTTTAAAAACAGAATTTTGATCTGAACGGATTGAAACTACTTACGAATGTGATATCGTGAATGTTTGGTATTATATTTGAATGAAGGAGAAAATAGAACAGAGAAAGGCATAAGAAATGAGAGGAAGTAAGCAGAGAGGGGGGGGGGAGAGATAGAGGGGGGGGGGGGCGGATAGGTTGTGTAACAAAGAAAGTCAGAAGTAGAGGGCAAGATCGAGGCAGCCATGAGTAATAATGAAAGAGGGCGATTGAGATGGAGAGAGATGGTGAGAGAGTGGGAGGGGGGTGTTAGGGTTAGAAAGAAAAGGGGAGAAGTGAAGAAAAAGAGTAACCATCAGTAGTCAAAAAGTGTTAAATGGTATTTCAAATCAACTCGGAGTACCCAGATCTTTGTAATATCCAGACCTGCCAACCTCTGGGAATGAAAAACTGTATTCTGTGATTAAAAAAACTGTATTTTTCCCCCAAAAAGTGTATTTCATAATAAAATTAATGCTTGGCGCACTCACTCATCGCGGCGCTCAAGCTGCATGCAAGCTAAAATGCACACTGCTCTTGCAGATGAAAAAAAAAACATTGAAACATGTGTATATCTTCACCCTGGTTTTAACAAAATGATTGAAAAAAAAAATTACCTGAAATTACATTGATCTAATAACCATATTTGTGTACGTTTTATGAAATAGAGACATATAAAGATGATTTTTCTCATTAAATTACGATTTTGTAAAAAAATAAAATAAAAATAAAAAAAATTATACAAAAAACGTACTGCCGTATTTTGGTTGCAAAAACGTACTAAATACGCCAAAAACGTACTAAATACGCCTAAAACGTACTGGTTGGCAGGTGTGAATATCTAATAATCACTAAGTTTCAAAAATATTTCCTGTACATTACAAAAATATTTTCTTGAAGACACTTTTGAAAAAAGAAGTCATATGACGATGCTTATACGGTAGAGATATATAGTTTATTTACATGACATAATGGACGGAGAAAACAGACATCAAGGATATAAATATACATGTATATATAGTCCATTTTAAATTCCATTATAAATGAATTAATCTTATTTAAAAAGATGACAAGAGAATATAAAGGTGATTTAATGCATTTGTTTCAAAAGATATATGGGGTGTAGTTCAAATGCATAAAATCAAAGTGTATCTCTTTAAGAATAAATATATTGTAATCAATCGCTCCAATGTCTTGACACAGCATTAATTCATGGGAAATATTGTGAATATATTTGAAATAATTGACATTGCATTTCAGGACCTACCAATCAATAAATTCCTTTGTCAAATGACGCATCAATATCATATTTCAAAAATGTACTTTTCATTCATTCTGTTCAATTTTCAGATTCTACATATTCCTTTTTATTGATATTGAAGAATGGGTCAAGGGCCCATTGCATCAAGGTTACTATTATGATAAATTTGCCATCCAAAGTTAAATATTGTACAACGCCTACTTAGCTTGTTGTACGCGAGCAAATGGGAGGCTGAATGTCAAACATTCGTACCGTTGCACAAAAGACGTACCATCCAAAATGTACCGTCCAGAATGCACCGTTGCACGGCTTTAGGAGGTGACGTCACAATACGATTTAATTCATTGCGCTCGGTAAAAATGAACAATACGCGTATAAGCCAGCTGGCTAAATGCGCAAGGCTGCCCAAGGTCATGTGCGCTTGTGGGATTTTGCTTTCTGCTCTCGGTATTTTTGCTCCCTTTTCATAGATTACTATAGGGATAAACTCTTTGTTTTTTCATATTTTTGCTAAATTCCGAGGCGTTGTACAACACAAATAGCGAATATTCTTATTCGTGCAATGGTGCGAGATTTCGCATTCGGTGAAAGAAAGAAACGCTCTATTCAACTCGGCTCACGCCTCGTTGAATAGAGCATCTTTCTTTCACCTCATGCGAAATCTCGCACCATCGCACTCATGCCTATTCGCTATTTGTATACCGTTGCACGGCTTTAGGAGGTGACGTCACAATACGATTCAATTCATTGCGCTCAGTAAAAATGCAGGTGCAATACGCGTATAGCCTGCTGGCTACAGTCATGCGCAATACATGCTGCCCGCGGTCATGCATATGCGCTTGTGGGATTTTGCTTTTCGTTTTCAATATTTTTGCTCCCTTTTCGTAGATTACTGCAGGGAAAAACTCTTCCTTTTTTCATATTTTCACTAAACTCCGAGGCGTTGTACAACACAAATAGCGAATACTCTTATTCGTGCAATGGTGCAAGATTTCGCATTCGGTGAAAGAAACACTCAACATTCAACTCGGCTAACGCCTCGTTGAATAGAGCATCTTTCTTTCACCTCATGCAAAATCTCGCACCATCGCACTCATGCCTATTCGCTACTTATATACCATGGTAACGCTGATCGACAGCCAATCAAAATCAAGGATTTAATGCAAGTTACAATTGCATGGAAAAGTTATCATAATGGGAACTTTTATGCAACAGGACCTAGGCCTTCTTTGGTCTTGGTCAAAATTTCAAAGTTTATGGGATGAAATTTAATTACTTGGCCTTGGAGGCTAGCCTAGTCGCAGTATTTTTTCTCTGAACTTTTGGGGTTTAAACCCTTTCTAACACTCTGAACCAAGCAACATATCTTAGACTTGTATTTCTTTCAAATTCTCATGTCAATTTTAAACAAGAGAAATGAAAATCTGTAAATCAGATTCAGGACCACAGCCAGTTTGGAACCCACACCCTAAGACTTGTTACTGGAAGTACACGGACTTATACCATTGCCTCATCCTGAAAAGCTGCTGAAAGGATTGCAGATTATTCTATATCCTTACATCAGTCTTCAAGAATATTCATGAGGCATAGTCCTTGATGAAGCATATATCACAACATTATTTTCTTACTTAAACTTGAAGCCATTTGTAGCCCCAAAGGTTCAGAAAAAACAATTTGTGTCCCAGTTTCACAAAAACTGTCTGCGAGCTATGAACAACTTGTCCTGCAAAAGCAACGAGTGACTGGTGGTCAATCTAGGGAACGTTTCATGAAAGAACTTGTCAAATGTCTTATCCAACAAATCATGCACAACTTGATTTTCAACCAATCAACAGCGCGCATTTGGGTCTTGCGTTTAAACGCAACTCTTTCTGCAACGGACCCCACTTACAAAGTGTTGCGATTGATCCGATCAATCGCAACTATGGAAAGCCAGCGAAGTCAACATATCAAATGCATGTTTGTTCAAAAAAAAATCTAGATATAAGATGTACATTCATAAATTCATCAATTTCTTGACAATTGGGTGCGCACTCCTTTCTTTTCAAAGGACAATTTGCAAATTTCCTGTAGAATAAATTATGACACTGATGGATTTCCATAGAGTTACGATTGATTGGATCATTTGTAACTCTTTGTAAGATGGGGCCCAGGAGCCCGTTGCAGAAAGAGTTGCGTTTAAACGCAAGTCAAACAAGTGGAACGCCTCTGGCAGTCTCGCCTGCATTACGCGATTTAATATACTAGTAGCAGCAGTCCTAACTTTGAAAACTACCATAAAATATCACAAAAACACCATTCATATAATGACATAATACCACGTTCATTGACCATAAATGACATTTGAACGGTGACTTAAGACTTGTCAACTACACCCATGTCCACATTTCATTCACTCTATCTATAAACTTTCAAAGTTAGGATGGTAATTCAACAAATACCCCCAACACGGCCAAAGTTCATTGACCTTTAATGACCTTTGACTATGGTCATGTGACCTGAAACTCATACAGGATGTTCAGTGATACTTGATTACTCTTATATCCCAAGTTTTATGAACCAGATCCATAAACTTTCAGAGTTAGGATGGTAATTTAACAAATACCCCCAACACGGCCAAAGTTCATTGACCTTAAATGACCATTGACCATGGTCATGTGACCTGAAACTCGCACAGGATATTCAGTGGTACCTGATTAACCTAATGTCCAAGTTTCATGAACTAGATTCATAAATTTTCAAAGTTATGATGGTAATTCAACAAATACCCCCAACTTGGCCAAAGTTCATTGACCCTAAATGACCTTTGATCTTGGTCATGTGACCTGAAACTCGGGCAGGATGTTCACTAATACTTGATCAACCTTATGCCCAAGTTTCATGAACTAGATCCATAAATTTTCAAAGTTATGATAGTAATTCAACATATTGTGTGCACCTAACTGTCAGGTTGCCCTTTAGAGAGCTCCAATTGATTTGTTAATTACAGCATGATCTGCTGACTTAAGAGATTGATTATGCCACCAGTTTTATAGTGAGATATCATGGGCCTAAGTATTCTTGCCTATACACATATTTCTCATGTCAGTTTTTACAAAGGTGTACTGCTTTTTAATGTTTGAAATATGTAATGAGTCTTTTAATTGTTTTTACTTGGTATACATGACCAATTCAGCCATTTGGCTGCGACTCATGTTTTTAATAAACCTTGAATTGAAAAATACCCCCAGCTTGACCAAAGTTCATTGACCCTAAATGACCTTTGACCTTGGTCACGTGACCTGAAACTCGAGCATGATGTTAACTAATACTTGATTAACCTTATGCCCAAGTTTCATGAACTAGGTCGATATACTTTCTAAGTAATGATGTCATTTCAAAAACTTAACCTTCGGTTAAGATTTTGAAAATAATTCTCCCAACATGGTCAAAGTTCATTGACCCTAAATGACCTTTGACCTTGGTCACGTGACCTAAAACTCAGGCAGGATGTTCAGTAATACTTGATTAACCTAATGTCCAAGTTTCATAAACTAGGTCCCTATACTTTCTAAGTTATGATGTCATTTCAAAAACTTAACCTTAGATTAAGATTTGATGTTGACGCCGCCGCCGCCGCCGTCGGAAAAGCGGCGCCTATAGTCTCGCTCTGCTATGCAGGCGAGACAAAAATCAATCCCAAGTCCAAAATGCACGCTGTTGATTGGTTGAAAATGTAGTTGCGCATGATTTTTAGAGTTGCGTTTGATTGCAACGGGCCCCAGATCTGACAACCTGTCGGACAACAATGTTGATGAATTAACCCTCCCCAGAATCTCAATAGTTGAATTCCAATCAAAGTAGATTAAAATCATTGTTAAGAAGCACTGTATGCAAAGTTTGACATTTATCTAGATTTGATAACAATTGTAGAAAGTTAACTACCCTTATGTAAATGCAGGGAAATGTTGGCCTATATCATTTGGAACAAGAAAGAATCACAAGTCATGCATAACTTACGAAGAGCTTTATCTAATGGCTTTTCTGGTCAAAGACATGTTTTCCACATTCTCCCGAATCTGCATCACTACAATTTATTTTTCAGTTAACCAAAGTATTATTTAGTGTTACTAGAGGGGATCCAACAATAGTCAGTACTAGGAATTGGAGAACTTTTCTTTTGCATGCGAATATTGACCTTTTGGAATGTTTATTGTCGTCACTGTAATACCTGCAAATGTTCATCATCAGATCGACATCAAAATTTACGGAAAGGCGGTGAGATATGAAAACAAATCATGTAAAGAATTGATAAGGCTCTGGCTTGGATAAAATAAGTGATCTACTTCTTTTTCTTTCCCTTCTTCTTTCCAGACCCCTTCTTTACTTTCTTCCCCTTCTTTTTAGGTGGTCTGTCTGTGACATATCACCTCTTAATTTCGTCAGAATTTTCTTTATTATTTATTTATTTTTATTACCTATGTTTGTTGCCAACTTTTTTCCAAATTGGCTTAATCAATTTGGCTGATTTTTCTGTCATATATAGAGTCTATTATAGAGACGGCATACTAAGCTTTTCAAGGTCATCTGGTCATGATGACGTCATCTACGCGCCATTTAGTAAAATTCTCAATTTGATCATATCAACATAACGGATCATTAATAATCAACCATATTCACATCAAATAAACTTTACGTCAAAGGTCATTTGCCAAGGTCATCAAAAGTCATGTAAAGGTCATGACGCGCGCGTCAAAGCCAAAAAAATTCTCCAAATGGCCAATAAAATTTTTTGGGTACGTTTCAGGTCATTTTAAGCATTTCAAAATTTTGAGCGCACGCACGTATGAGCGCGCGTTTGCGCGCGTAATTCCTTAACGCAACGCAGAAACACCGTTTTTTTTATACCATTGCATTGATAATATAATTCTGAGCAATTTGATACCTTGATCAACTTTCTGCAACCATTAATAACGAAATTAACACCCGTTAAAGTTTGCAGCACGTGTGCGCGCGAGCTCTCACGACAGGCCATATACGGGCAAAAACATGCCTAATGAATGAGTTGTAGATTTGATTTCATGTCATCATTGTCCCTCAATTTGATCATGACGTCATCAAAATTGCGCCTAAACTGAAAATTTCATTTTTTTCGAAAATGACGTCATCAAATTTATGCAAATTTCAATATAACTCCGTAAATGTTGATCGTTTTTCGCCCAGATTTCGATATGTTGTAGTTTAGAATGTACTCTTTCTCAATAATAGCATGAATTTTCATTTTGAGAAACGCATCATGGCGTAAAACAGCGATGAAAAGAGGCATGTCATTTTTCCTCATTTTGCGTGTAATCTATATGGGACATGACTTGTTCTCAAAACTAGATTCTACATTCCTCTATTTCGTGAGCCATATCTCCATTTTTTCTTGTCAGCTTTCCCTGAGCTTTTAGTATGTTGTAGCTGAGATTCCTAGCTTTCGGAATGTTGCCTTCATTTTTCGATCAGATGCCGAGATCATGCCCGTTTTACGCTTGCAAAATTGGATTTGTAATTCTCAAATTTCCTTACGTGTAATCTCTATGGGAACGTATAATTCCTATGGGGAATATCGTGGCTCAATGGATAACGCACTTGACTAGCGTCCTCGGGGGCGCATGTTCGAGTCCTGGGGTGAACAAGTTGATTTTTCCCCTTTTTTTCTTCTTTTTACCACCTCGTACATGATTCTTTATGACAATTAAAAGGTATAAAAGTTAAAATTTAGCAAGATAAAACAGATTATACTTTTTTCATACTTCAATTGTCATATATTAATGAGACCTTTTCCACAGTGCTTTATCATCTCTCCTCATCTCCCGTCTTTCACAACAATTCTATCCATAATGAACATTCCGTTGTCATCATGATGATCATATATTGATCTACATGAACATGGTGATAGTGATCATGATGCCGAGAATAAGGACAGACCACCTAATTCGTCCGCATGACGAATTAAATTCTAGTTCTTTTTCTTGCTGTATGGACCCAACTGCTTCCGGACCATCACTCCCCTCCACCAAGACTGAAGCTGTAAGGAGAAATACAAAAAGGGAAAAAATTATACTCGAATTGCTGCTTATATTCACCCTCCAAAACATCCACAAACTAATAAAGTGATCACTCTCCCTTATTTTCTATTTCTGTATTGAAGCATCTTTTGACGACAAACACAATGCTACATTGGCAATCAGTGCCCTCAAATTTTTGCAAAAAAATAAGTTTAATTCATTGCTCTTTAAGTCAAACTTTGACAATTTGTAACATTTCAACAAGTGAGGGCTTTATATTCCCAATTTAGACATCACTTATCATTTCTAGTTGATTTGCCCTTATACTGCCTTTTATCCAGTCTTCTTTGTGCATCATTAGGTTTCATTCATCCAGGGCTAAAGTGATAGATTCTCCTCTTCCCTGGCAGCTAACTAATGCAATGGATGATTTCAAGTTTTTTGGTGTTGGTGTTAGGTCAATTTTTACACGATTATAACGCCAAACATAAATGAAGATGGTCCCGAAAAAGTCACTCACTAGTTGTTGAGATGTCAATAATGTGATCTGGGTCAGTTTTACAAACTATGAATAAGTTTTGGAGCTAGGGGAAGCAATCCAAATTTCAACACCAACACCAAGGCCAACACCGGACTTGAAATCAACCAATGGGTAGACTGCTACAAAACTTGCATCCTTAATCTGCCATTCTGATTGTGCACTGAAAGTGATATATTATTTTGACAAAAATAAATAATAAATGAATTGATATCAATTTTAACCATGCAACAACGAAAGACTAATTTATTTCAGATGTTAATATTGCCAATTTGAAGATCATGTGACCCTATTAGCCCGGGGGGGGGGGGCACTTTCATTGACGAGTGGATACCATGCGTGACCACGGGGTTTCAAAAAGCACCCTAAACAAGTATTTTCCATATTCTGAAAATGCACCCCTTAACAAGTATTGGCGTGTGAAACCCAACCCTTAACAAGTATTGGAAACAAAACGGTACCCTTGACAAGTATTCCCTGAATTGACCCCCTAAACAAGTACAACGATATTGTGTGACGGGACGTGATCACGGACGTTGGTTTTACCTTGACTTTCATTGGGTTTGGTACCACCCCAAACACCTCGCTCAAATCGGACCCTAAACACGTAGTGTTGGGGCAAAAAGGTATTTAAGTCTTTAAACCATCGCAAATTGGACCGTAAACGCGTAGTTTTCCTAGCGAAATAGATACCATTTTTTCATTATTTTAGTGTTTTTGACACCCTTATTACGTTATGTACGTAACATGCCCTATCTTGAAAAAGAGATCCTTTTCACGTGTTTTTTGGTCACGCATGGTATCCACTCGTCAATGGAAGCGCCGTATTAGCCGTAATAAATCTTGTCCTCTTACCAAGACACATGACTTGAGCTCCTCTTCTTCCTGCTCTGCCTTTCGTCTCGCTTTCTCTTTCTCTATCCTATCTTCAACACACACCTGCTCATATTCTACATACTGTCAAAGACAAAAATGGAAGGATATATTATTATCATTATTATTCATTTTGAGTAAATCGAGAAAAGCGGAATGATTTTTGTGTATGTCTAATGGGAATTTACGTCAGTTTTTCACTCATGTTAGGCACTTTCGGATGAAATTGGAGATGTAAATTACACACAAAATTTTTAAAAACATTGCATATTTCTAAGCCCCTTTCACAATTGGCGCCTCACTCGTGCGATAATTTTTTTTTTCGAAAATATTTTTTCCGTCCTGTTGTAGAAGTGTTGTCTTTGAGTCGCAAGCAATATATAAAATCGTACGAGAGGTGAACGACCACTGCACCAGGATACAACAGTCGTGAGACGTAATCGTGCGATTATTTTCATGTTTCCGGGTGCAACAGTCGTACAACGGCTGCAACGGTTGAACGATGATGCGACCAAGTCGCACGACATATGCGTTTTGTAGCGCCATATGTCGCGCGACCTAGCGACCCGTTGTACGACTACTACAACCGATCGTACAAGGCTACGACCCATTGTGCGACACACCGCATCACCTGTCGCGCGAGGTGTTGGCCTATAAATAAAGACACGCGATGCGACTTTCTTCATTACAACCGCTGATGCCTGACGAGACGCTGCTACAGTGAACAAGACACAACCAAAATACAAGCATCGGCATGGCCCCAAAGAAGTCAAGGAAAAAGAGGAAAAATCAGCCTGATGAGGAGGAAGGGCCCCAGCCTATACCCGTGGCCGAGGAGAAAGCTACTGCTTCTGTCATAGCTGGTGATGAGGGTGAACATCCACCGAGCAGACGGCCATCCGGAGCCAGGTGGATGCGGCATTCACCCAAGGCGCTGGCGAGAGGCAGGCCTGGCTAGAATGGATGCTGCAGGCCGTCCGCCCACTCCCAAGACCCCTCTGGCGAGAGTTCACCAGGGACACTTTCAACTTGGTGAGCCGCTACCAGGATCGGGCAGACCACCTTTCCACCACCCCAGTATCTCACCCCAGCACTCCCCAGATGATCCAGCCACTCAGGCCTCAGTCAGCGCCGATCGGCTTCACCCAGGACGCTCCACCTGCTTCCTTCCTTGGGATGCTCGGGCCAAGCAGCACCTGGACCCCTCAGAACCCTCAGGGAGGATTTCAGCAGCCCAATTTACAGGCCCCCTTCCAGCAGCGTGCCCCCTTCCAGCAGCAGCACCCCCACTTCCAGCAAAAACAGCAGGCCCCCTTTCAGCAGCAGCAGCAAGGAGGCAGCAACAGCGCCAACACATCAATCATCACCCAGTTGAACTTGTCAGATGAAGAAGATGAACAGTGAACTTTTGTTAGGATTGTTTTTATTGTTACTTGACGAACTCTCTCAACTCAAATTATAATTTGACTATTTTGGAACATTTATTTCAAACTTTTTTAAATATTTACTCGGTGAATAGAATTCATTTTCGTTAACAAAATGTCTTGGAAAAAATATATAATTTTTAAAACAACATGATTAATGACAATATAAAATTTGTTATATCTGTACATCTTTTTTATTCTCATAAATCACGTTTTTTCAAAAATGTTTTTTTTTTTTTTTAAATGCATGCTATTAAAGGAGAATCAGCGTTTATTATTTCAAACATTTCATTGTCAAAGAAATTTTTGTTTAAAATAAATGTTGACATGATCATTCATTTCTTCTTTGAAATGATTCATTCCACTAAATCAAGGAGACAGCAACAGCGCCGTCACATCAATCATCATCCATTTGAACTTGTCAGACTTGTCAAATAAAGAAAATGGACAGTGAACTTTTGTTTGGATTGTTATTGTTACTTGATGAACTCTCTCAATTTAATTTACAACTGACCCATTTTGGAACATTTATTTCAAACTTTATTTTAAACATTAACATGGTCAATAAAATTAATTATCGTTAATAAAATGTCTTTGAAAAATATATATCATGTTTAAAACAATATGATTAATGACAAAAGAAAATATGTTATATCTGTACATCTTTTTTATTCTCATAAATCACATTTTTTCAAACATGTTCTCCTTCATTATTTTATTTCAAACACATGTTATTAAGGAGAGTTAACTTTTTAAATTTCAAACTACCTTTCGATGTAAAAGTAATGTATGTTTAAAATAACTGTTGACATGGTCATTCATTTCTACTTTGAAATGATTCATTCCACAAAATCATGATCGAAGTTTACATGCCATTTTTATGGCAGAGTCTGTGCTGTATTTCAAGTAGTGCGCCAAGTGGCAGTCTATATCATGTGTTGTTGCCAGGGCAGGCTTCCAACTGGACTGTTGTAGTAGTGCTTCAGGTAAGTTCTCAGCTTCTTGCCCTCTTTGTTTGCCTGGTAGCCTCCGCCAACTCGTTCAACATCCTGCAGAACTGCTGCGTTTCTCCATGCCCCAGGGATGTGGTTGCCCAACTCATCTTCATGGTCAACGTCAATGTTCTGAAGCCCAGGAAAACGATCTCTCATTAGGTTGTGGAGGCACATGCAGGCCATAATGACTGTCCTGGCTTTTTCTGGATCAAGCTGTAGGGTACTCAACAAGCATCTCCAGCGATGGGCAAGGATGCCAAAGCTGTTCTCCACCACACGGCGAGCCCTCGAGAGACGGTAGTTGAAGATTCTCTCCTCGTCGGTCTGCTCACGGTTGGAGTACGGCTTCTGCATCAATGTCTTGAGAGGGTAGGCGTCGTCCCCAATTAAGAAGTAAGGGGTGTCTCGGTCATCATCTGGCAGGGGCTCTGGATCTGGCAGGCCAAGAGTACCATTATCCAGTCCACGTCTCAGCGGGCTGTGGTTGAAGACCTGGGCATCCGATGATGAACCGGGATTACCAACGTCAGCCCAGAGGAACTTGTAATTGCCATCAACTAGGGCCAAGAGGATGAGGCTGTAGAAACCCTTGTAGTTGTAGTAGATCGTACCAGAGCCTGGTGGATTTCTGATGGCCACGTGTTTTCCGTCCAAGGCTCCGCAGACATGATGAAAGTTCCATCTGTCAGCGTAAGTCCGTGCCACTTCTCTCCATTCATCTGGAGTAGTTGGACAGGAAAATACTTCATCTTGGTATTCACTGATGATGGCCTGGCACACCTCTGGTATAAACAGAGAGATGGTATTATGGGCAACACGGAAGGCATACTGCAGGGTTTTGTAGCTGTTGCCGGTCGCAAGATATCTCAAGGTGATGGCCAGTTTGAGCCCAGGATCCAGTGGCTGCCGGTAGCGATAGGACTTCTCTATCCTCGGAGTGATGCGCTGCAACAGTTCAAGGAACGCTTCTGGTGGCATCCTCATGTAGTTCAGGAAGTCACCCTGACATTCTCTCTGCAACTCCGTCATCAGATTATCATACTGTCCAAACAGCACACGTCTCTCAATCCAGGGTTTGACCCACCACCTTCTTCTTTGCCTTGCATGTCTTTGACGTCTACGGATGAGTAAGGCCATCAATATGACATGTCTGTCTTGAACGTTTTGGATTTGCCTTCTCAGACTTAGCAAATGCAAGAGCCTCCCAGGAGCTATTGGTCGAGCAGCAGCCATGTTTACAGTATGGATGGTCCAGACATTTGGGATGAAAGCTCAGGAGTTCTCGATCTTATATTGGGGGTGAAAAAAAACCGTACAACGTTGCAAAGGGGGCAAGACAGGTCTTCCAATAGTCTTAGGGTGGTACAACGGACTCGTACGACAGGATGCATCATCGTACGACATGAAAATACTCGTGCAACACTCGTTCGGGGTCTTACGAGTGCGTGCAAAGTCGCACAACACTCGTACTGCCTGTCGTGCAATTATTTTTCATCGCGTCAGTCGCTCAAAATATCGGAGCAGCACGGTTTTTTTTCCCGACCGAGATGCGACCATTTTGTCGCATCTGGATCGTACAATAAGTGGTACAACGGCTACAACGAGTCGTACAGCGGGAAAATTTTCGAGTCGCAAGCCGTTGTAGTCTGTTTGGCAACAATTGTGAAAGGGGCTTTAATAATGCTCACTGTGCTCTATCATCACGGCACCAGGCTATTATTAAGGAGAAAACTAATTCAGTTGTCATTCCTAGATAGCTATGAATGATTTGAGGGTAAATTGCCTATTTGTCTATTGCCAACTCATAATAATAATAATATGCAACATTTATACATTGCCAATGGGACGATCTCCATAGCATTAGTGATCGCAATATTCAAATGCTCATAACTTTCTCATTATTTGTCTGATTTTTCTCAAACTTTCGTTGATCAGTTTCTTTGATTTTTCTGTTTTCACACAAGCTATCTTGTTCCAAAGGTTTCATTCTCCTTTAAGTTTCTCTTAATTTCACAAAACAGTTATATGCACATACTGGCTGGTATGCAAATGAGGAGTCTTTGACGTCATCCACTCTTTTTTTTGTATTTTATTATATTATATGAAATATGAAATATTCTAATTTTCTCCTCATTGTCAAGTGATACGATTAATTCCTCCCTGAACATGTGGAATTAGCATTGTTTAATACTATATGGTTCAGTCAAGTTGGTCCTTATTGTCAAATAAAGAAAAAAAAATATTGTATAATTCAAACAACAACAAAATAAAAGAAATAGTGAGTGATGGACATCATCGACTGACTCACCTAGTTGTGCATATCACTTTTTTGTGGAAAAAAAAGCGAAACTTTAAAATGTCATAACTTTCATACTTTACATCCGGTTTTGATGAAATTTTCAGCACTATGCTAGTTTGATTTTTATTTATTTATTCAAGTCAGCATTTTCCTGGGGTGGACTTGACCTTTAAAGCCCTTCCCAACAAAAAGAGAGTGGGAAATAAGCATTATAAAATGCTGAAAATGTCATCAAAATCGGATGTTAAATAAGAAAGATAATGACTTTTCAAAGTTTCACTTATTTTTCACTCCCCTGTGATCCCTTTGACCCCGCGATAGACCTTTGACCAGTTTTTTAAACCACCCTTTTTCTTGAAAATCGGTGTTTTTGATACCCTTAACGAGTGCACGCGCGGCCCGCATCCAAAACTGAAAAAACACCCCCTTAAACGCGTTTTTTTTTGTCACGCAAGTGTTTTACATCAATATGTTTGACTGATATGCAAGTGAGAGTCGATGATGTCACTCGCTCAATATTTATTTTGCTTTAATTATACAATATTCCTATTTTTACAGATTTGACAATAAGCACATTCTTAATTGAATGACAAAATTTCAAACAATCGTAATTCCACAAGTTCAAGAAGGAATCAAACCTTTTTGCACATGAATGTGGACAAGTTTAAACTATTTCATATCTTATATATTTAAAAAAAAATATTAAGTGAGTGACGGTGACAGTATCGACTCTTTCCTTTGCATATCACTAAGTTCTGCATATTTTGTGAAAAGAAGCGAAACTTTCAACTATCGCTTTCTTATTTTACATCAAAATTCTGAAGAAATTTTCAGTGTTATGCCAGTTGGATTTTTTTTCATCGGGGACCGGCAGACGGGCCAGTCAAATATATTGTTGTACACAGTCATGCGTGACCAAAAAAACGCGTTTAAAGGGGTGGTTTTTTTTTCAGTTTTAAACGCGGGCTGCGTTTGCACTCGTTACGGGTAAAACACCGATTTTCAAAAAAGGTGGTTTTGAAAGACTGGTCAATGGTCAATCGCGGGGTCAAACGTATTTAGAGTAGTTTTTTTTCCTAGCTTTTTCCCCAGGGTCATATTTTGGCGACAACTTGTTTAGGGGCCAAAATGTGTAAATAAAGCCGGCGAAAAACTTGTTTAGGGATTATTTTGCATACAGAGAAAAACTTGTTTATGAGGTGTTCCGAAATAATTTTGTCTCGCATGCGTACAGCAATACATTTGACTGCCCCCGCCCCCCCGGGGGGGGGGGGGGCAATGGACTTTTAACCTTTAAGTGCCAGCTCTTAAAGAATTAAACATTAGAAATAAATGATTTGAATTAGATAATTTGCTCAAATCGAAATTTTATTAGAGTGGGTAATCCCTTTAAGCATTATCTTCTCACAAAATTGACATTTCCATAACATGTTAATTCTTCTAAACCATTTTCATGGCTACACTAATATGAAAGAATAAAGTAATAAAAAAATGTTTGACACTTTATTCATAGACTGCAATCAAATCGTGTGTACCCTGTGGCCTTGACGGAACACATCAGTCATTTTCAAGCGATGAAAGATCAAGTAGGATATTACTTTCATGGTAATGAATTTACACTTGATTGAATTACAATCATACATGAATAATGTAAAGAGCATTCTATTAATCTTGATTATTATCATTATTATTATTATTATTTTTTTTTTGGGGGGGGGGATTCTGCTTCCATTGAATATCATTTACAAGGTTAAGTTTGCAGCTTTTATCGGATGGCCATATACTTACTAACTTATGGATGCTTCTGAATGCAGTCTCAGACTCTGTATTCGGGTCCAAATTCTGTCTCCTCATAATAAAAATGCTCTTCATGGACTCGCTTGACTCACTCCAGTGAACATCAAAGCGCTTATCTCACCTAAAGTTCCTACCTTTATCAGACATCGCTCATCCTCATCTGTCAACCTTCAACTATCTCATGGTCCTTGATCCATGGTGATCGTGCCTCTACCGTCAGTGCTCCTAGGCTTTGGAATTATGTTCGTGCTCTCTCACAATCTACATTCTTAATACTAGATTGAAAACCTGCCTCTTTAATCGGTAAGAAATCATAGTAATTTTTCATTTTGTATGTTATATCATTCCTTGAAATTTGTTAAATTATCCTCCATGCATTTTTTCTTTTATTTTCGGCAGTCTTAAGTTGATATTATTTTGTATTTTTGTTAATTCTCTCAAACCCTTCAGCTTACATTTTTAGTTGTCTATGTATCCAGCGCTTTTAAACAATTAATGCGTATTGATTAAGCGCTTTATTATTGCATTGGCAGGCACTGTATAAATATTTCAAATTAATATTATCAGTTTCAATGAAATTTTGCGATGGTGTTATAAGAACAGTTGTCAAAGCATTATCTATTCGTAAATTACGTACGTGATGTTGCGTTGCAACTTGCAAGTCAAACTCAGTGGCGTAACCACTGGGGGGACGTCCCCCCCCCCCCCAATCGGCTGGCAAAAAAACGGGGAAAATGAGAAAAAGAGGGAGAAAGATATAGAAACGTGGGAAAGAAGAAATTATTATTTTATTTTATAATTATGTTATGTTATGAAACACAATTTGCTCAGGGCATATGTCTTTATTGTTCCTGGTGCTCGCATTGTTTAACGAGATATCCTGTTGTACTAAAACCTCCCGTTTTCAAGTCAATATGAACCAAATATATTTTTTCGCACTTCATGCTATAATGTTTTATGTAGTGACATATGCTTCTTTTTCATGACTACTTAACGTAATTGCCCCGTTTTAATAGATATTGTCTGTCCGTGCTTACGTTCGCATTAGTGGATAAGTGAGATATGTCTGCTCTTCATGAATTCCTAAAATCAGTCCTTAAAATGTCCTTTTTTCTGATCTAAATATTAAAAAAAATCAAACAAAGCCTTAGACATGTTAGAATGCCCCTCTATAGGTCTGAAATACTACAAGTGCTTCATGTGTTTAGATGTAATTCTAACAATATCAGCAAGCGCTTGGCACTCGCATTAGATGACTATGGTGAGATAGGTAATCTCTTAATGGATTCCTAAAATACAGTCCTTAAAATGTCCCTGTTTGGGGTCAATATATACAAAAATTTCAGCGCGCGCTTCGCGCTCGCATTGTTTGTTTAGCGAGAAAGGTATACTACGTATTACAAAAATTTGATGATAATTTCCCTTTTTATGTCTGAATACCAAAAAATTTCAAGTCGCGCTTCGCGCTCGCATTATTTGATCAGTGAGATACATATCCGTTCAATGGCACTGTCTTTAAAATGCCTTTATTAAGTTAGTATACTTGGCGCGCTCAATAATTAAGTGACTCAAAATTTTTGCTGGTGTCCCCCCCCCCCATGCAGTGACCCACGGTACGCCACTGTACATCTGCCCCAGGATTTTCAAGGGGGGGCACACTTTCCCCAGAAAAACTTTGACAAGCAAAAATTAAAAACAAACAAAAAAGGTTTTCATTAAGTACATTTCGTCCACGAAAAAAATTGCCAAGCAAAAAAGAAAGTCCTCGCTTTGAAAGGGGGGGGGGGGGCACAGTTGTGTATTAATGGCATTTTTACATTACAAATTTTGATTGTGCCTCTCAAAAGGGGGGCACTAGCTGACTGTGATCCCCCCTTGGATGTGCCAGTGATCTGCCCGTCTTGCTTTCTTGCAAACCAAATTCTTGTCTTAGTGAATATGAAATTGAGATGTATCTTGTTTTCTCCATATTTTCCAATCATGCTGTGAAGATAAATAATACTCATGATAATACACAGATTAGTCTATATGTTTCTCTAATAGTCAGTAGTAAGGCTTTGCATCGAAGAAGATGAAGAGAGGTTTCGTAAGAAGACAGCAAATTCTATTAAGCATTTTGTTTATGAGTAAGTATTACTTATTATTTAAACCCCTCAAAATAAAGTTTGGAAATCTGAGTTTGGCCATTAACTTCTCCCAACTCCCAATTTTACACAATGCATATTTAATATTATTCAAAAGATCATATAATTTAAAATAATACCATGCTTGTTATGATCATGCCATCACGAAAAGAGCAAGACTCAAAAGTGTTGGATGAGGTCTGAATTGAAAAGCTGCAAAACGAGCAGAAATAGTCATGAAGAGTCAATACAGAACATGATTCTTTTGTCTGTGTGAATAGGGATGAAAATCCATTCAAATCAAGCCCCTGCTTCTTCATTTTTTAATGTTTTGTTGTGGTTTATGTAGTGATGGTTCTGTGAGATAAAATGGTTTGAGTCGTGGTTTGAAATACCCATGCATGTTTGCTAGTTTGTTATGTGTTTGCTTGTGCAAAGGTGTGTTTGATTCCATGTTAATGTTGATGTATAATGTACATGAAAACAAAAGAAATCGCTGAGAAACTCACTCATCACCACGGAAAAAAGAACAGTGACTTTTAATATTGTGTCATTTTGCAACTTTTGAAATTTGATCTTGCCCCACATTTCAAGGCACTGCACCTCCATGTGAAAAATAATCATATCATGTAGGGTATCATTTTAAAGAGGATTAAGTGATATATTTATTAATATTAATTAAACATTGACTTGTACTAAAACCGAGGAGGGGTAATCGATCAAAGTCAGATTTCCAAACTTTTTTTGAGGAGTTTAGTTATATAGAAACCGTAACATTTCTCAACCAATTTGACGTGAACGTAACAATACATCACTTCCCTCATGTAAGTTGTTATGCCCCATATACAATGTCTACAGTCATGCAATTTGTTCATTATGCGAAGATGTCACGATTTCGCTATCATAAACGTCATAACTCATTTCATACAGTATTATTAAAGTATCACGTCGATTTTATACATACTTAGACGTGTCTGTAGTCTACAGTAGTAATATAATAATGCAATAGCTTGATTTGCTTAAAGTACATGAATTGTATCCGTTATATGTTTACAGCCCATGTCAAATAGTGTAAAATGGTCTACAAATGGAGCTATTTTGAATCATAAATTCATTTCGACCATTTGCGAATAATGGAGAGATGGTCATAGGCACGGACATTCAGATCTTGTGTATGTAACCGATAAACAAAAATCTTTTTGAAACTTAAACGAAGTATATACACAAAGAGATTGTACTGGAGGCATGTTTGCATGCTTACAATAGTACAGAGAAAGATAATATGTCGTTTTTTCCGAGTGAAATTTGAAATGAAAATAAAAAACACGGTATGAGATATGGCACCGAACTATGACAACATTCAAATGTTTTCCAAGTGAAGCGGGCACGACATTCTGTGCCCTCTTAGCTTATATTGATTGAATGTCAATATTGTCTGTTATTACAGTTTTAATGTCAGGCATGGCATTGGAGATAACGTGTGGCACCGCAACACTTCAAAAAGGAGTCACCGTTACTCTGGAACCGAAGTTAATTACCATGGATGACATCAACTGGTCGGGGATACAGAGCATTGTTTCAAATAAGGCCATCTTTATCTGCAAACTCCCGGGTATGCTTTACCACAGCAACAGCGACTGAATATTTTGTAGTATTTGGTAATATATCCACACAAAAAAAAAATCGATTTTTATCATTGACTATTTTTTACTAATAATTTGCAAGTAAATTTCGGGTTTTAAAAGCAACTGTTAGTCTTGCTATTAATTGCTTATTTGCCATTGATTTTACTGTCCACTTTGTTATGCTGTCCGTAACACAAAGCTAACAATGATCGTAGAACATTTTTGTACGATTGATTGCATTGACTACAATGTACAATCAATCATAAAAATCAAGCGTACGATCAATCGCTAACCTTTGTGTTACGGGACCCTGGTCTGCTTTTTGTATCAGTAGATTGATTTACTCATGTTAAAATTGTTCTATCACTTGTGAATTTGCAACTGAAATGTGCAAATGTTTTATTGCAACACCCCCTAAGGTGTGGGATGGTGTAGGGTGCTGTTTTTCCCTTTTTTTTAATTCTTTCTAGCCCCCCCCCCTCTCTCTGTCTGTCTCCCTGTCTCGCCTCTGTTTCTCATACCCCTTTCATAAACCCCATAAAACGCGATTATGCGGCTAATAGCAGCATAATTTGGTCGTAAAATCCATAGACCTATTCAGAGGAGGACAAGAGTTATCCGCATTATTCTGATGCTGCTATTATCCGCATAATAGCGGCATCGGGAAGATACAAACTGTATTAATTTTCTTTTCCTATCATGTTAACTTCCCATGTAACCAAATCTCGATCTCAGATTGTTTATCTACCCCTTGTCTCAACGGAGGAACATGCATGGAGACACTGGGAGGTTTTAACTGCTCTTGTCCAGCTGGGTTTCAAGGACCAACATGTGAAGTTGGTATGTATAAAAATTCACCACAAAGTGGACAGTAAAATTGTCAGTAATGTTCGAAATGAAGATGGTATATTGTAAACAAACCCAGCTGGTATAAATAGACCCACACTGCCCGGAATCTATATATATATCTTCACCAGAAGTATTGAAACAATGCAGTTTGGAATCACACCGATGATGTTTTAATACTAATTGGTGTTGTATTAACACCTATCTGGTGTTAGGCCAAAACGAAACTGGCGTTGTTTAACACTTTTCTGGTGTGGACATATATAGATTCCGGGCTGGTGTTAAATCAACACCAGAGTTTTTGCAGTGCACGTTTTGCAGAATCATATTTTCGTTGAAAGCTCCCAATATTTTATTGTTAAAATATGCGTCATCATATTTTTCTAGGTCGCTTTGAGAGTATGGCAGTCTCGCACCGAGTATATGCCTAATTCAATATATATGTAAATGTTTTCGATGTTGATGAGCTCGACAACATTATGTGGGGCAAACACGAAGCGCTACTACCGGATGCTTTTGCACGACAATGTGAATTCAGGAGATGAATGTATCGTCACTCTAGACCCTACATCACTAACTTAACTTAAATTAAGGTAGGCCTTGATTTTGTTTTCTTTATCTTTTTTGTTAAAATTTCAGATAAATGCCCGAATTCAACATGGACGCGTTTTGGAGGAAGTTACTACAAATTGTTTTGCTATCGTCTTACCTTTGAAGACTCCTTGTCTGCCTGCCGTAGTTTAACCAATGAACAGTCATGTCGTGGAGACTTGGTTTCTATTCATAGCAAAGAGGAACAAGATTTCACATTCGATTTATGTCGTAATAGTGTGAGTATATATAAACAGGTTTTTGACACCTCTTGAAATTTGAATTTACGATCATGTGTCTGCTTGATAATATGGCACTGTAATCCAATGCTCAGTGTTGTGGTACTTTGAGAGTGTACCCCCCCCCAATATGATGTCTATGAACTGGAATGGGTATTAGTTAATACTGGTAATTCGAAAAATAAATACGAAAAAATTATAATCGTACTGCTCTCGGTTGTCTAAAAATGCATGATTTCTATGTACGCACCATATTGAAAAGGGGGCTGAAAACACAGTCTATGATGTCATTTCCAATTACTGACATATATTTTCAAAAAGTAGAGATATAGATAAAGAGGATTATATTATGCTTGACAGGAAATATATCAAAGAAAGTACACTGAAAAAGAAAAGAAAAATTCTGAATCGATTTTCGACAATTTTTGAAGCAAGAAATCTCCCAAACTAATGATATGCAAATTGCATGACCTAATTTGCATATGTAAACAATAAGTTCTGTTCCTGAAATTTTGCATGTCTCTTGTGCACTATCTGAACAATATATTTGGAAAGTTTCATAGAAAAAGCAAGCATGGTTTGGCCGAGATATTCTCCCTTGACTTCATGCTATGTGTAGAATGTCTAAAAAAATTGTGAAATAGGGCCATTTTGTAGTGACGTCATATATTACGTCATTTCGGCGGGAAGACCACTGATAAAACCCGGCAGCAATGCATTTTTGTACACTTCAGGGTCCATGCAATCCAGCTATTGGGTCATTTGCTTGTCCGGCTTTCGGTTGAATAAATCTCCTGGGCTGCCGGAACGCATGAAGCTAGTCGATCGATGATTAAAGCTGGTCAAAATGTTCAAATGTTTAAATATGTATATATAAAATATTTTTAAAAATTGAGCACACGCTTCGTGCTCGCATGGTAATTTATATTCTGGCCTCATGAAATACCTATCTTGTTTCTAAGAATCAAATTTAGTTAGGACTAACCCCTAGAAAAAAAAAGATTTTGGCAGCCGCGACCTGGAAAATGTGAATGAAAATATTCCCCCCCCCTCCTATTCATGAAAGCTGGATCTGCCTTTGTGTATATCACAAAATAAAATGTGACTGAGGACAATGAGGAACTTTACCATGACTCGAAGTCGTCGGACGTCTGTAATCAGTACCAATATTTAATCGGGCCTCATTACCCCCACCCCCTACTGGAAAAGGCCTCGCGACGCCCCTGGTTAAAGGTCGGTTTCAGACGTAAGTAATCGATCGATACATGTCTGAAAAAACTAAAAAAATATCCACACACAAACATGTGAGTTTTCGATTGAAATGGAATAGAGGTTTAGGTTCACCATCCAGGGGCATCGATCCACTTTTCAGATTGGGGGGGGGGGGTCATCAATCAACGTTCCAAAGGCGCTCGATCACACAAAACTGACAAACTCACCCACACACCCTCATAGGCCTGTACAGGGCGTATAAAAAAATTGGACAATTTTGAAAAGTATGATATCTATATTTTGATGTTTATAGATGCTCTGAAATCTTATCTTTGAAATGCCATTTAAAAAAAAAATTGTTATGCTTGAGCAATCACATGACGTTTTTGTCGGGGGTTCAAAAAGAGGCTTGCGCCAAAATGGCTGAAATGAGAAATTTGATGATCAGACTTCTTGCTAATCAGCAGGCTTCTATATCCGCTTAACATTTGCATTATCTTTACCATGATTTTCGAATTATGCTGTCAAATTTCATTTACAAATTTATTTATTTACTTGAACTATTTTGTTTTTTCATTGATACTTCTTAACCTTTGAATTTTTCCTTCATAAGTAAGAAACGAAGACTTTTTGTCGACCCAAGCAAGAAGATTTGCATTATTAATTGGGAGAACTTGTCAGTATTCCAATCCTTTTATTATGTGAAACGAATTATGTTATGGTACCTTTAAAAAAATTGAATCCTATTTTCAAGGGGTTATTGCTTCCTTGACCAAGTTTAATTATATGCTTGACAGGATAAACAGGAAGGGATTCATGGTGTATTGAGTAAATTTCGAAGGAGCTAGATATGGCAGATCGGATAAAATGTATTAAAAAGTTGTGAGTGAGCAAAGCGAGCAAGCACAAATTTCCACTTTTTTATTGAAATATCAAATTTTGTGATAGACTTTGACATAATATTCAGAAAATAAATCATATTTCACTTTCTATCTTTCCTTGGGGGGGGGGGGGCACCCCTGAGCCCCTGCCCATCTATATGCCACTGTTCAAAGGCACCATACCCTTTGTAGCACACAATGAAAGGATTTGAAAACAAAATACAAGCTCTCCCATACTTCAGTTTAATTTTTGTTTTTGCTTAAAGAAAGAATATTCAAAGCTAAAAAAAAGAAACAGCAACAGAACTATTCAAGCAAATAAACAGATGGCAAAGATAATAAAAAGGTTACAAGAGGAAGTCTGCTGATCAGCAAGAAGTCCAATCATCATATTTATCATTTTGTGCCATTTTGGCGCAAGCCTCCTTTTAACCCCCAACAAAAACATTTCGTGTTTGCTCAAGCATGAACGAAGCTAAAAGCTTTGATAGCAATTGAAAGATAAGACTTCTAGAGCATCTATTAACACCAAAATATAGGCATCATAACTGGAAAAAAAAAATTAAAGACTTTTCAAATCTGTCCTGTTTTTGTCTCATCTGCATAGCAGAGTGAGACTATAGGCGCCGCTTTTCCGACGGCGGCGGCGTCAACACCACATCTTAACCGAAGGTTAAGTTTTTGAAATGACAGCATAACTTAGAAAGTATATAGACTTAGTTCATGAAACTTGGCCATAAGGTTGATCAAGTATTACTGAACATCCTGCCTGAGTTTCATGTCACATGACTAAGGTCAAAGGTCATTTAGGGTCAATGAACTTAGACCATGTTGGGGGAATCAACATCAAAATCTTAACCTAAGGTTAAGTTTTTGAAATGTCATCATAACTTAGAAAATATATGGACCTAGTTCATCAAACTTGAACATAAGGTTAATCAAGTATCACTGAACATCCTGCATGAGTTTCACGTCACATGACCAAGGTCAAAGGTCATTTAGGGTCAATGAACTTTGGCCGAATTGGGGGTATCTGTTGAATTACCATCATATCTCTGTAAGTGTATTGGTCTAGTTTATAAAACGTGGACATAAGAGTAACCAAGTATCACTGAACATCTTGTGCGAGTTATAGTAGTTTTCAAAGTCAGCACTGCTGCTATATTGAATCGCGTGATGCAGGTGAGACCGCCAGAGGCATTCCACTTGTTTATATATGACTCATGAGAAAGAGACATATCTCACCAACAAATAGTATACTGACCTGTATACAAGGAAAAGGTACCTGTTTAGGACTGTTTGTATATAGTAACTCATGAGGAGGACACATATCTCACTACACAGATAATGAAAGTGCCGAGAGCTAGCTGAAATTTCTTTATATTCTAACCTGAAAGCTTGATATTCTAAGCATTTTTGGTACCAATGATTAAGATGGGTATCTAAAATAGATGCAGGGGCAAAGTGCGCGAGCTGAAAAGTTTTATATTTCGATCTAAAAAAAATTGACAGTTTAATGGACGTTTTTAATAAAGAACAAGATTATATCCAACACTGAAGAGATCATTGCAAATCGAAGCGGGAGTTTTTGAGGTTTAGAACTGAGAACAGGACATTCTATTCACCTATCTAATCATGAAAAGTATGGGTTTTTGCTAAAGAAACGAACTGAGCGCGAATATTCCAATCTGAAAAGCGGACATGCATTATGAGCACGATTTTAAATAAAGAACGAGTTGTGTAATTCAATCTCGCTTGCTGATTTCTGTGTAACATTAAAATCTTATTTTTGCACATCCAGAATTATTGGGGGGGGGGTGGGGGGTGGCAAAACAATATGTTTGCCACCCCAATATTTTCATTTCCTCTCTTGTTTCCCCTACAGAGTGACTGTGTATCCTGGCATTATGGTTACTGGATCGGGCTTAACAAACCCGACCCAGACGGCCCCTTTGTTTGGTCCGATCAGACACCGGTCGACTACACCAAGTGGGCTCGGCATGAACCAAGTCACGGGGATAAAGAAGATTGCGCTCATTATTATACGTATGCTGCAGGATGGAATGATTGGTCTTGCACAGGTAGCCTGTTCTTTGTGTGCAAGCTTCCTACTTCGTGTGACTAAGGAAAAGAAACTCAAGCTCGTTGTGACGTCATATTGGTGTATTTTTGCATTGCAGTGTATAATTTTATTGCTCATGTTTTCTATTTAGCACAAAGTTTGGTTTATTAACCTTGCAATCATATCTTGGAATTCACTCTTAGAGAATATTACACTTGCGTGAGCACTATCTTTTTCGGTACAGTAATCATTTTTATAAATTTGCACATAACATAGATATGCATTAAGAATATCCATAAGATTATACATTGAATGCAAAGAATTGAAAGAAAAGTTTCGAAGGCATGGGAGACATGCCTTTTGTTTAAAAACAGAATTTTGATCTGAACGGATTGAAACTACTTAGGAATGTGATATCGTGAATGTTTGGTATATTCGAATGAAGAAGAAAATAGAACAGAGAAAGGCATAAGAAATGAGAGGAAGTAAGCAGAGCTGCAGAGAGGGGATAGGTTGTGTAACGAAGTCAGAAGAAGAGGCAAGCCATGAGTAATAATGAAAGAGGGCGATTGAGACAGGGAGATGGTGAGAGAGTGGGAGGGAGAGGAGGGGGGTGTTAGGGTTAGAAAGAAAAGGGGGAGCATTGAAGAAACAAGGAAGGGAGTAAGAAGCGGAGGGGAGAGGAGAAGATACGGAGGGGAGGGGGCGGATAGGTTGTGTAACAAAGTCAGAAGTAGAGGGCAAGAGGCAAGCCATGAGTAATAATGAAAGAGGGCGATTGAGACGGAGAGAGATGGTGAGAGAGTGGGAAGGAGGGGGGGGGGGTGTTGGGGTTAGAAAGAAACTTAGGGGAGAAGTGAAGAAAGAGGGGGACTCAGGAAGAGTAACCATCAGTAGTCAAAGTGTTAAAGTGATGGTCCGGGCTGAAAGTATTTATAGCTTAATAAATAGAGTAGAATTCACTGAGCAAAATACCAAAAATTTCATCAAAATCGGATAAAAAATATCAAAGTTATTGAATTTTACAGTTTAGCAATATTTTGTGAAAACAGTCATGAATATTCATTAGGTGTGCTGATGTCACATCCCCACTTGTTCTTTTGTATTTTATTATATGAAATTAGGTTTATTCAGATTTTTACCTCCAAGAACTAGAAAACTTGGATTGATAACTGATTTAGTGCATTAAATATTTATTGCTGCAACTTATTTCATTATAAGGAGACATATCATTCAAACAAGTATGAAATAATGAAAAAAATATGATTTTATGTAATAACATAAGAAAACGGAAAGTGGGGAGATGTGACATCATCAGCCCACCTAATGAATATTCATGACGACTGTTTTCATAAAATATTGCTAAACTTTAAACTTCAATAAATTTATTATTTGTTATCCGATTTTGACGAAATTTTTGGCATTTTGCTCAGTGAATTCTACTCTATGTATTAAGATATAAATATTTTTAGCCCGGACCATCCCTTTAAATGGTATTTCAAATCAACTCGGGGTACCCAGATCTTTGTAATATCTAATAATCACTTCAAAAAATGTTCCTGTACATTACAAAAATATTTTCTTGAAGTTATTTGAAAAACGAACTCATATGACGATGCTTATACAGTAGAGATATAGTTTATTTACATGACATAATGGACGGAGAAAACAGACATCAAGAATATAAATATACATATGTATATAGTCCATTTTAAATTCCATTATAAATTAATTAATCTTATTTAAATAGATGACAAGAGAATAGAAAGGTGATTTAATGTATTTGCTTCAAAAGATATATGGGGTGTAGTTCAAATGCATAAAATCAAAGTGTATCTCTTTAAGAATAAATATATTGTAATCAATCGCTCCAATGTCTTGACACAGCATTAATTCATGGGAAATATTGTGCATATATTTGAAATAACTGACATTGCATTTCAGGACCTACCAATCAATAAATTCCTTTGTCAAAGGACGCATCAATATCATATTTCAAAAATGTACTTCTCATTCACTCTGTTTCATTTTCAGAGTCTTCATATTCCTTTTTATTGATAATGAAGGATGCAGCGGGCCCTGGGGCCCGTTGCAGAATGAGTTGCAATCAATCGCAACTCTAAAAAATCATGCGTAACTTCATTTTCAACCAATCAACAGCGCGCATTTGGGACTTGCGATTGATTTTTTGACTTGCGTTTAAACGCAACTCTTTCTGCAACAGACCCCAGGGCCCATTGCATCAAGGTTACTATTATGATAAATTTGCCATCCAATGTTTACTACCATGGTAACGCTGATCGACAGCCAATCAAAATCAAGGATTTAATGCAAGTTACAATTGCATGGAAAAGTTATCATAATGGGAACTTTTATGCAACAGGACCTAGGCCAACTTTGGTCTTGGTGAAAATTTCAAAGTTTATGGGATGAAATTTAATTACTTGGCCTTGGAGGCTGGCCTAGTTGCAGTATTTTTTCTCTGAACCTTTGGGGTTTCAAACCCTTTCTAACACTCTGAACCAAGCAACATATCTTAAGACTTATATTTCAAATTCTCATGTCAATTTTAAACAAGAGAAATGAAAATCCGTAAATCAGATTCAGGACCACAGCCAGTTTGGAACCCACACCCTAAGACTTGTTACTGGAAGCACATAGACTTATACCATTGCCCAATGCTGAAAACCTGCCAAAAAGAATGAAAATTATTCTATATCCTTATATTAGTCTTCAAGAAAATTCATGAGGCATAGTCCTTGATCGAATAAACCCTATATTATTATAACATTTTCCTAATCGTGAAGCCACTTGTAACCCCAAAGGTTCAGAAAAAACAATTTGTGTCCCAGTTTCACAAAAACAGTGTGCGAGCTATGAACAACTTGTCCTGCAAAAGCAATGAGTGATTAATGACCCTTTCTTGTGATAAATCAGATTCTTAATAATTTGAAGTTTCATAAGCTTAAGTTGAATTCCAATCTATGTACATGTCGATTAAAATCATTGTTAAAAAGCACTGAATGCAAAGTTGGATGTTTTATCTAGATTTGATAATGATTGTAGAAAGATAACTACCCTTATGTAAATGCAGGGAAATGTTGGCGTTTATCATTTAGAACAAGAAAGAATCACAAGTCAAGCATAACTTACGAAGAGCTTCATAAAATGGCTTTAAAGGTCAAAGACATGTTTTCCACATTCTCCCAAATCTGCATCACCACAATTTATTTTTCAGTAAACCAAAGTATTATTTAGTGTTACTAGAGGGGATCCAACAATAGTCAGTACTAGGAATTGGAGAACTTTTCTTTTGCATGCGATTATTGACCATTTGGAATGTTTAATGTCATCACTGTAATACCTTCCACCCTATATCTCTGCAAATGTTCATCATCAGATCGACATCAAAATTTACGGAAAGGCGGTGAGATAAGAAAACAAATCATGTAAAGAATTGATAAGGCTCTGGCTTGGACAGAATGAGTGATCTACTTCTTTTTCTTTCCCTTCTTCTTTCCAGACCCCTTCTTTCCTTTCTTCCCCTTCTTCTTCTTTTTCTTGCTGTATGGACCCAACTGCTTCCGGACCATCACCCCCCTCCACCAAGACTGAAGCTGTAAGGAGAAAATACAAAAAGGAAAAAACAAATAATCAAATTGCTGCTTATATTAACCCCCGAAAAAAAAACCCACAAACTAATAAAGTGATCACTCTCTTCCTTATTTTCTATTTCTGTATTGAAACATCTTTTGACGACAAACCTTTACAAAAAACAATGCTACTCTGGCAATCGGTGCCCTCAAACTTTGCAAGAAATAAGTTTAGTTCATTGCTCTTTAAGTCAAACTTTGGCAATTCGCAACATTTCAACAAGTGTGGACTTTGTATTCCCAATTAAGACATCACTTATCATTTCTAGTTGATTTTCCCTTATACTGCATTTTAACCAGTCTTCTTTGTGCATCATTAGCTTTCATTCATCCAGGGCTAAAGGGATAAATTCTACACTGACCTCTTTCCTGGCAGCTAACTAATGCAATGGGTGATTTCAAGTTCAATGTTGACCTTTTGGTATTGGTGTTAGGTCAATTTTTACACATTTATAACGCCAAACATAAAATGAAGATGGTCCCGAAAAATGTCAATAATGTGAAGCAATCCCAATTTCAACACCAAGGCCAACAACGGACTTGTAGACTGCTACAAAACTTGCATTCTTATTGAGCACTGAAAGTGATACATTATTTTGACCAAAATAAATGATAAATAAATTGATATTAATTTCAACCATGCAACAATGAAAGACTGATTTATTTCAGAGGTTAATATTGCCAATTCCAAGATCATGTGATCCTATTATCCGTAAATTAATCTTGTCTTATTGAAATACAGTCTCTTACCAAGACACATGACTTGAGCTCCTCTTCTTCCTGCTCTGCCTTTCGTCTCGCTTTCTCTTTCTCTATCCTATCTTCAACACACACCTGCTCATATTCTACGTACTGTCAAAGACAAAAAGGGAAGGAAATATTATGAATTCGACAATTCATGCAGTCAAGTATGTAGCTTTGCTGGCTCTATGTTACTTTGTTTGTAAATTGTTCCATACTGGGTAAGAACTATGAGCAAATATGAATACTGAGAAACGATGACTATAAGAATGATCCCATTCAAAGATAGTTCATAATGGAGCGTTGTGGCCCAGTGGATTAGTCTCCGGACTTTAAAACCGAGGGTCGTGGGTTCAAATCCCAGCTATGGTGTAAATTCCTTCGGCAAGAAATTTATCCACATTGTGCTGCACTCGACCCTGGTGAGGTGAATGAGTGCCCGATAGGATTTATTCCTTGGAACGCTTTAGCGCCTATTAATATGGTGGCTGAGCTACAGCCGGGGTAATAATATGATACCAAGTATCAAAGCACAGTTGAGTAAAAGCGGAATGATTTTTTTGTGTATGTCCAATGGGAATTCAGGTCAGTTTTCACTCATGTTAGGCACTTTTGGATGAAATTGGAGATGTAAATTATACACAAAATTTTTAAAAAACATTGCATATTTCTAATGCTCACTGTGCTCTATCATCACGGCACCAGGCTATTATTAAGGAGAAAACTAATTCAGTTGTGAGGGTAAATTGCCTATTTGTCTATTGCCAACTCATAATAATAATAATATGCAACATTTATACATCGCTTAATACAAATGTTTCAAAGCGCTGCATACTATTACCTCACCCTAGCATGGCTATCCTGATCGGACGCTCGAGCAGTCAAGAAATTCCTTTCTAACGGGTACTGGGTGGAGAGTGGCATATGTAGATGAACACCTTGCCAAAGGACGTGAGTGCTGTGGTGGGGTTTGAGCCCTGGACCTTGTGATCCAAGGTCCAGAGACTTGTCCACTGAACCACAACACGTCTCCACAACTCATCCACTCATTGCATGGTCTACCTTCATTTGGTCAAATGCCATCCATCCATCCACATTGCGTCTAACATCCATTTCATCCGATAACCATTTGGTCCAATCATCACTTTGTCTGATTACCAGTTCGTCTATGACCAAATCGTCCCACAACCAGTAGGTCTAATATCAATTTTACTTTCATTCATTTTGCCCAAGTAACACTTCGTCCAATTAGACCAAACGGTATATGGACTAAATGGCTATTGGATTAACTGGTTATTAAGCGAAGTGGTGAGTGGACAAAATGGCAATTACACCATGTGGATAGTGGACGAACTGATAGTAGACCAAATGAGAGTAGACGAGTTGGTAATTGGATGAATTGGCATTAGACCCCATTAGTGTGGCAGACGGGCTGGTTAATCAAACCTGTACTGTTCGCGATTCGTGTCACATATGGCTATCCCTAGTTTAACCAGAATTTACATTAAACCCAAAGAGTCTACCCTGGTTCTTACCAGTTTAGTGAGTTCTTGAAGCCTTGCCAGATCATTAGCCTTTGAAGCCTTGAGGACTTCTAGTTCATGCGTCTTGGCTTCAACATCTTTATCATACTTCTCCATCCAATATTCGACCTTCTCCTCCATTTCCTACAAGAAAGTTTAAAAGAAAACCAGGAAAATGCTTCCACAAATTATAAAATGTTGCCTGAATCAAAGACCAATGATTACAAACTGGGTGTTGACGCGTTGGCCTGGAATCCAAGCTACATTGGGAAGGTACGAATTGATGCGGGTCGGGGTTCAAGCCCTGGTCACGTCTTTCAAATGGTTATAATAAAGGTCGGCAAAAAAAAAAAATCTATATATGTCTGCATCAATACAATATTGAAAGGTCATTGTAAAGGTTTTGTAAATAATGATGGTAATTTATTGTTCTGTAAATAGTACAAATGTATGTTAAAATAGAGTAATGTTTAATGATAAGAATTGATACCAACTATAAATGTCGATGAATTGTGGATGTACTTAATCTATTTGATATGCAGGGGGGAATATTTGATTTAATAGCGTTTCACTGTTTTCTTAGCTCCCATTGCCGAATACTACTGTTACACTGATAACAATGAATAAATGTCTGTGAGATTTGGTATTAAATTCAATTAATTCTACACTTACAGTTTGATGTCTCTTGAGATATGTTTCTATTTCTGTGTTAACTCTCTGTTCCTCATCTACTTTCTGTTTTAGGAGCTGAAAGATGAAAAGAAAAGAAACAGGATTGAAAATATCAATAGTTGTCTTGACAACTACCACCACCACCAACATATTCATTACCAGCACTATCATCACCAACATTACTAGTTCACTACCATTATCCTCTTCATCATTATCATGAAAATACCACCACAACCAGCATTAGCATCACCGCCACCGCCTCCGCCATCATTATTGTCGTCAGCAGCCCCATCAACATCATCACCATCATCAACACCACCACAATCATCATCACCATCATCAACACCACCATCATCATCATCATCATCAACGCTGACACAATCATCATCATCATCACCATCATCATCAACACCACCATCATCAACATCATCATCAACAATGACGCAATCATCATCATCATCAACACCACCATCATCTTATCTTACCTTCATCATTCATTCATTTCTTTGTGAACGAGCATCTCTTCTGTATCATCATGACCACCACCAAAAGCATCATCATAATCCTTCTCCTCATCTTTATCATTATCATCACCACCACCTCCACCACCACCAACTGCCAGCACCATCATCATCATCATCATCAAAATCATCATCACTATCATCATCATCAAAATCATCATCATCATCATGATCATCATCAAAATTATCATCATCATCACCATCATTATCATCATCATCATCATCAAAATCATCATCATCATCAAAATCATCATCATCATCATCACCATCATCATCATCACCCCCCCCCCATCACCATCACCACCACCACCACCACCTCCATCGATCTCACCTCTATTTCATCCTTCATCTCTTTCTCTGTGAGGTAGCATCTTTTCTGCATCTGACCCACTGCGACCTCTGCATCTTTCTGTACATATTTGCCCTCCATACTAGTCTTAGCCTTCATCTCCTGAAGTTGATCTGAAATGGACCAGCATAATCAAATTCAATTTATTGCATTTCATAAATATGTGCACAACGAAAGATTCCTTCAGAAAATACCTTGTCCTAAAACAAAGATAACTTGGGGATAGTGCATTCAGCTACGGAATTTGTAAGCTGTAGAGCCAACTTCTGATGGTCTGTTCCTACTTTGAAAACATTGTGAAAGACTCACAAGTGCAGGGAAGTATATTATGTATTATAATAGAATAAGAAGTTTCTATCAAAGCGCGCGCAGTTGATAATATTTAAATAGTGGTTGTGCGATACAAATTTATCTTACTATTTTTAAGTGCCATTTTTGTAACATCACTCCTTCGCGTTAATCCTGCGAGATTGGTCGACAACAATGTACTCAACTCCAGGGGCCCGTAACACAAAGCTTAGCAATGATTGTAGAACATTTTTCTACGATTGATTCCATTGCCTACAATGTGCAATCAATCGTAAATTGAGCGTACGATTAATCGCTAGCCTTTGTGTTACGGAACCCAAGGCATGTTATCATCATGTTTCTCTTTCGACACTGTTATTATTGTCATTGTTGTTATCATATTACCTTTCAAATGAGCAATCATTTGGTTCCGTTGTTGAGTCTCCTCCTCTCTCTCGACCCTCACCGTGGCGATCTGTTTCTGGAGGGATTTGATTTTCTTGCGACCCTCCTCTTCTCTAATTCACAAAAATAAAACCGAATGTTGACAATAAACTTGGTTAACTTCCAGAGATGACAGTCTGTTGAGGCACTGCAAAAGATATCTGTTCAATTGTAATAGATTCAAAGCATAATGGGCATTGCCAGAAAGTTGATTTGCAAAGTAATTCAAATCAATCAAAATTTGTTGCTTGATGTGCTTGATTTTGGGGACATACATGTACACTTGAACATTTAAGTTTCTTGCAACACCCCATAACAGTATACACAATATACAGTATAATGTTACGAATGTTAATGAAATCTTATTTGAAAGTGTAGAAATTAAGAACTACGATCCTCAAATCTATTTCAAGGCTTACTTTCATTTGGTCCAATGCAAATTCGTCCAGTTGCCAACTCCTGTACTATCATTTTGTCTACCATCAGTTCGTCCACTATCCACATGGTCTAAATGCCATTCCCTCCACTCACCATTTTGTCTAATAACCAGTTGGTTCAAAAGCCATTTAGTCCATATACTAGTACCATTTGGTCTAATAGACTCTAATTACGGTAGGCTAAATGGTAATTGGACAAAACAAATGAAAATAAAGCAAATATTAGACCAACTGGTTAGGAGACGAAATGATCATCGACAAACTGGTGATTAGACGAAGTGATGATTGGACTAAATAGTTATTGGACCAAATGTTGATGGACGGAATGGCATTAGACTAAAAGAAGGCAGACCATGTATTGAGTGGACGAGTTGGCAGTGGACTAATTGGCAATTTACCTATTTCAACAATTATTCAAATAAACATTTCTGCACTTTAACCTGTCTCAGGATACGACAACCTACAATGGAAGGTATCATACTCCATACTAAACTTAAATTTCAGATCACACTTCCATGGAATGGTAGGTTTCATTCATAACAAAGATAAAGTACCAAATAATTCATTGACATTTACTGTATTATCAAATTATTTTACAACAATTGGAAAAAACAAATATTCCACTGAATGATTAAAATTATTTTTTTTCATGTTGATTGTAACGATAAACGGCACCCCACAGAACTGAACTACTGCTACCGACAAACCAACCCATTGGGTTCCTGAATGGCCTTTTAATTGCCAATTAATAGAGGTGCCGTGGCTGAGTGGTCTAAGGCGCCGACTATACATTTGAAAGTCCGGGGTTCGATCCCCCGCGACGGCACCTATGCCCGTGAGCAAAGCAATCAATCGACAGTGCTCTTTTATCCTATATTCAAATAAATGGAAAATGCTATATGCATTCTGGGAAACTAGGTGTGGACTTTGAAAAAAAAAAATTCAGGAAATGTTATTTTTTCATCTGAATTTCTGTCTCTTGCTACATGTATATCATTTTAACGATTTTCAGAGTAGAAACAAAAATGTGTTGGTTGCATTATTGACTTGCACAAGAGGCCACAGGTATTATTTTGTATTATCCACACTAATCACATTTTTTAACATAAATGTTTTGAAAAACAAAACAATCATATAAGATATAAGATAAAACATTTTTTTTTAGAAGACTGGGTCAGGTTATGGTTAGTTGAAAATGTTGTTAAATCAATCTACAGATAGAATACAGAATATTTCAGGAGAGGATATTCTCTAGTTGCAGACATAAAAATCTACCCCTTAGGTAAAATACAAATATACCAGGCTTTGAGTAAGTATAGCGGGAATTATTCATCCGAGGTTGGACTGGCATTACTATAGTGATTATGCCAGTACAACCGAGGATGAATAATTCCCTCTATACTTTCGAAATAAAGGCCTGGTATATTTGTTTTATATCCTACTTTAATAAGTTATAGAAATGGATCTTGATAATCTAGTTCTTGTACTCTTAGTTCATCTTTTTTTCAATCTAAATCAAACTAGCTGCGCTGACTGACCTACTTTTCCTGAAGCGCTTAGCTACGCGCTCAGTGCGCGGAACGCATATTAGTGCTTGCGCCATCATGATCTGTGACGTCAATGATGGAATAGTCGACTATTTCATCATTGACGTCACGGAATAGCACATTTTCTTCGGTGGGCGTTTCATTTCCGACATAATCGCAAAATAGTGAGAATATGTTTGATCACATGATGCTATTTAAACCAATCAGCATACAGGATTTAATTTATGTAGGATATAAAATGGTATATTGTTTCTACTTGACATAAGATGCCAGCAAAAATGGCAGAGAATAATAAAGTACTTCTACTTCTTAGACGATACTCAGCAGGATCCATAAGTCAGGATGTCGTGCTAGGTGTACTCTTTCAAAGTAAACTTGTTTTCAACTAAGTATAAGAATTTCTTTCCAACTATAAGATCATGGTTTTTTTCTTAACTATGAGATCTTATTTTAAAACCTTTTAGGCCCAAATTTACAAAGGTAGTTTTGAAAACCCACGGTTGAGTCCATGGTTTATGCATATTTCCTGTATAAATTACGCTTATTTTACCGCGTATATTAAAACTGTCCAATGCTGATGCGCGCTTTTGCCACAGTGCGCCAAATTGATGCCTGTTGCCGTGGTTATTCACGGTATTTTATTCATGAGTCCACTGTTTTGGATTAATGAGTCCACTCTTCAAACAGTGGACTCATGAATAAAATAGCGTATCTAACCATGGTAACAGGCGTCGATTTGGTGCACTGTGACAAAAGCGTGCATCAGCATTGGACATTTTTTATATACGAGCTAAATTAAGCGTAATTTATGCAGGAAATCTGAATAAACCATGGATTCAACCGTGGGTTTTCAAAACCACCTTTGTATATTCGTTAGATTCAACTTACTTGAGAATAGTGTTTTGAAGCTCCGCCTTCTTATCTTTCTCCATGGAAACAGCCTGGACAATGGCTGTAAACATCTTTTGTCGATTCAGGAAATCTGAATAAACCATGGATTCAACCGTGGGTTTCAAAACCACCTTTGTGAATTCGTTAGATTCAACTTACTTGAGAATAGTGTTTTGAAGCTCCGCCTTCTTATCTTTCTCCTTGGTAACAGCCTGGACAAGGGCTGTAAACATCTTTTGTCGATTCATCTCATCCAATGTGGCACTCAGAACATCTTGAAGGAATTGTCTGAGGGGAAAGAAAATGGACACAATCTTTGAATACACGGACAGTAAAATTGTATTATCAATCTCACGGTATTTGCATTCTTCATTGAAAACACATCACTGTAGGGAAGGAGTTAATTAGATCATTATTTCAATTGTGTAGTACAAGCAAGAGGAGTACCAAAGCACAGGAGAGTATGGTTGTTGCACTATATGAGTTCATCTTATTATCAATCATCGTATTGATTGAACAAGTTGGAACACCTGTCTGATGAATAGGAGTCATAACTCGTCCTCCCAAATACTTTTTTTAAAAGTGACCGTCTGTCTTCTTGTCAGGCGTTCCATGTTTTACTTAGAATAGAGGAGGGGATAGTAATTATAATATACAGTTCTTGTATAGCGCATATCACATTATGAATAATGTCTCTAGGCGCTTCCAAAGGACTTGGATATTATTGCCCCAGCTGTAGCTTGGCAGCTGTAATTACTAAGATTACAGCGCACACGCATTTCAAGGAATAAATTCCTGCCAGGTACCCATTCACCTCACCTGGGTTGAGTGCAGCACAATGTGGATGAATTTCTAGCTGAAGGAAATTACGCCATGGCTGGAATTCGAACCCACGACCCTCTGTTTCAAAGTCAGAAGACTAATCCACTGGGCCACAATGCTCCACACGAATAATAACATCATTATTTGAATTAGAAGAGAAAGAAATCAGACAAGCATTCATTGAAGCCGGATGTAAAAAAAAAGAAATTTATGACATCTTGAAACTTTGTCATAAAACAGTTTTATGCGTAACATAGAGATCTGCCAATATTGAAGAGCTCGAGGGAGGGTTCTCACCTATCATCCTGCATCTTGTAAAGATTATCTGATGTCAACGGACTCTGCTTCAAACTCTTGGCAAACGTCTGATTGGCAGTCCGCAGACCGCCCACCACGGATCCGATCTCCTGGTTGTTGTCGTAGAGACGGCCCGCATCCCGCTTTGGCCCCGCCCGAAGGTCAGCCCTCTGCTGGATCAGATTCTCGTACTTGGATTCCAGGTTCTTTTGACTGTCAAGGATCTGACTGATTTCATCTCCAACCATCTAATCATCGGAAGTTAAACGTGGAATGGATTATGATTAATTTATTTCATAAACATGTGTCAACAACATTATCTTGAGAGGCTTGTGGTACAGCCACTTTGTCCTAAGACACAAATGGGTCAGACAGGGGCCGCGGAACGGTTTTCAAAAAATCACAATCATATGGTAATTTTTACGTTTTTGTACACGGTTTTAGAAAAAAATGGGGGGGCCTGAAGCCCCCCAGCCCCCCCCCCCTGCTTCCGCGGCCCCTGTCAGAAAAAATAAGGCTCAATTAGTGGAGCTATTGACATCCCAGGAAAGCTATGTTTAAGTAAAGTTTTTTAATTACTTTGAAAGAAAAAAAGTTATCAATCAATGCATGGTCTTGAGTAAGACATCACCTCTCAGGATTAACTAGTATGAGTGACATCACAATAAGAGTGCTACATACATGCATGAATATGAAATGCACAAATTGAAAAATAGGTTTAGCATGCTATTTTAAATGTATACCCCCCCAAAAAAGGTTTATATCCACTAAAATCGAGCATAAGTTGAAATTGATCCTCAACTCTTTGAAGAACTTTTTTAGATCAATCTTAAGTATAGACAAGCAGATCTTAAAAAACTGTGACGCTGCATAGGTCAAGTCCACCTCAGAAAAATGTTGATTTGAATCAATAGAGAAAAGGCAGACAAGCATAATGCTGAAAATTTCATCAAAATCGGATGTAAAATAAGAAAGTTATGACATTTTTAAAGTTTTGCTTATTTTTCACAAAATAGTTATATTCACAATTTAGTCTCATGCAAATGAAGGAATCAATGATGCCCGTCACTCACTATTTCTTTTGTTTTTTAGTGTTTGAATTATACAATATTTCAATTTTTACAGACTTGACAATGAGGACCAACTTGACTGAACCATATAATGTTAAACAATGGTAATTCCACATGTTCAGAGCGAATTAAAACTTGGTTTCACAGGACAATGAGGAGAAAATTAGAATATTTCATTAAATAAAATACAAAAGAAATAGTGAGTGAGTGATGTCACCAGTTGCCTCATTAGCATAATGACCAGGATGTGCATACATATGGTAAGTTGGTTTCAATAAAAACCTAGAAAAATAGAGAAAAATATTATTGAGGTTTGATGAAGATTTGTCAATGAATAACAAAGTTGTGAATTTTAAAAGTTTTGTTTTTCTGATGTCACAGAAGAGCAGCCCCTCCATATGTGGTGTGTGATGAAAATTTTTTTTAATGACATTTTCTATAAAAAACATATAAGTGATTTTATTTGTGCAGGGGATATATCATCAGAAATATAGTTTCTATACGGAAAATATTTTGATTCATCACATTGATTTTTTCAGAATTCAAAGTTTTCAATTATTTGTGCAGAGGATATATCATCAGAGACAGAGTTTCTTTAAGAAAAATATTTAATTCCTCATATTCATTTTTTATCTTCGAAATTCCAAACTGTCTCATGCTTTGATTTTCATCCAAACTTCAATTTCTTTCTTTTTTTTTGCTTTTCTTAAAACCAACTAACAACTGGGGTGATATACCCCTTTAAAAGTTTCCTTTGTCTTTATCTATATCGTAGGGGCGTTGTGGTCTAGTGGTTACGACTCTCGTCTTTCAATCAGAGGGACGTGGGTTCGAATCCCAGCCATGGCGTGTTTTCCTTCAGCAAGAAAGTTACCCACATTGTGCTGCACTCGACCCAGGTGAGGTGAATGGGTACCCAGTAGGATTTATTCCTTGAAGTATCAAGCGCTACAGTAGAGTATATGCAATTATGGTAGCTGCTCTATACAAATGGAACATACTATTATTATCTTATCTACCTCATTTGCATCCTGCCTTCCTTCAAAAGTTGACGGCATAATCTTCCCCAGCACTGCCAGCTGATCCACTGTATCAGCTAATACTGTGCTGAGGTACACAGAATCAAGAGATGTAAGCTCCGACATCTCGACTCCCTTCTTCTGCTCCTCAGCTCCGAATGGTAAAATCTTGGTCTCTATTCGGACTCAATCTGAGGAAAAATAATAAAGATTTGTTATAAACAACTCTAAACTTGACAAGAAAATTGATCTTGTAGCTCCACAAAGTTCCACTGGAATGAACTTTCTAGCAATACATGTATGTCGTGAAAGACTGATGTAGTATGGTTGGACCTAGCCTGTATCGACCACCTAATTTTCTATGCATCATATCTCAATTTCAATTTCAATTCAATTTATTGACCATTAAAAAGACATCAAAATATTTACAAAAATAACATGATACAAATAAACTACTGTAATACAAAATATGACAGGTTACAAATTACTTAATGGTCAAGACCCTAAGAAGCAAAACTGCTTATAGCCGGGGCCCTACAAATACACAAATATAACCGGTAAAAAAAAAAAGGTTATAAAAATAAACACACACACACCCAAACATCATCACAAAATGCAAAAACACAGAAGATAGAATAGAATAGAAGACAAGATAAAAAAAATACAAAGGGGGGATTGGAGTTGTTTAAATAATTGAACAAAAATGACTTTGATAGTGATTTAAATCGTGAGAGTGTTGTGCTGTTTTTAATGTCATAAGTGAGAGAATTCCATTCTTTTGCCCCAATATATCTGATCGAATTACGAATAAAATTAATTTTAGAAAAAGGAATACGTAAGTTGTTTTGATGTCTGGGAGAGTAATTATGAATTTGAGAGTTTGTTTGAAACATTCGTGAGAAATATTCTGGAAGGGTGCCTTTGTGAAATTTAAACATAACAAGTGGAATGCCTCTGGCCGTCTCACCTGCATCACGCGATTCAATATAGCAGCAGTGCTGATTTTGAAAACTACTATAACTCGCACAAGATGTTCAGTGATACTTGGTTACTCTTATTTCCACGTTTTATGAACTAGACCAATACACTTATAGAGATATGATGGCAATTCAACAAATACCCCCAACGTGGCCAAAGTTCTTTGACCTTACATGACCTTTGACCTTGATCATGTGACCTGAAACTCGCACAGGATGTTCAGTGATACTTGATTACTATTATGTCCAAGTTTTATGAACTAGACCAACACACTTTCAAATTTATGGCTGTAATTCAACAAATACCCCAATTTGGCCAAAGTTCATTGACCCTAAATGACCTTTGACATTGATCATGTGACCTGAAACTTGCACAGGATGTTCAGTAATACTTGATTACTATTATGTCCAAGTTTCATGAATCAGATCCATAAACTTTCAAAGTTATGATGGTAATTCAACAGATACCCCCAATTCGGCCAAAGTTCATTGACCCTAAATGACCTTTGACCTTGGTCATGTGACGTGAAACTCATGCAGGATGTTCAGTGATACTTGATTAACCTTATGTATAAGTTCCATGAACTAGGTCCATATATTTTCTAAGTTATGATGACATTTCAAAAACTTAACCTTAGGTTAAGATTTTGATGTTGATTCCCCCAACATGGTCTAAGTTCATTGACCCTAAATGACCTTTGACCTTGGTCATGTGACATGAAACTCAGGCAGGATGTTCAGTAATACTTGATTAACCTTATGGCCAAGTTTCATGAACTAGGTCCATATACTTTCTAAGTTATGCTGTCATTTCAAAAACTTAACCTCAGGTTAAGATTTGGTGTTGACGCCGCCGCCGCCGTCGCCGCCGCCGTCGCCGTCGCCGCCGCCGCCGCCGTCGGAAAAGCGGCGCCTATAGTCTCACTCTGCTATGCAGGTGAGACAAAAAATCCATGTATTTAAACGAATTAACTCAAATAAAGGTAACACTTTGTGTTTAACAAAAAGTGGCGCACTTGGACTCATATAATGAGAATTTGTTAACAAACGAACAGCTTTCTTTTGTAGAATAAGCAATTTAGATAAATTTGATTTAAAGGTGTTACCCCAAATAATATTACAATTGTTAAGATGGGGAAATAATATAGAATAATAAATATTAAGTAATACGCTGAGGGGCAAATAATCCTTAAGTCTACCGGTATACAGAACTCCAATACATTTTAGAACTTTATTACAAACATGATCAATGTGTTTTTTCCATTCCAAGTTTTCTTGGATAGTGACACCTAAAAAGTCATTACAATCTTTCCTTTCAATAGCAATGCCATCAATTTTAACATGTTCAATATTACTTACAATTCTTTTCTTTTTGGAATGGAAACTGACATACTTTGTTTTTTCAAGATTAAAGGACAAGTCCACCTCAACAAAAAGTTGATTTGAATAAAAAGAGAAAAATCCAACAAACATAACACTGAAAATTTCATATAAAATCGGATGTAAAATAAGAAAGTTATGACATTTTAAAGTTTCGCTTAATTTCACAAAACAGTTATATGCACATCCTGGTCGGTATGCAAATGAGGAGACTGATGACGTCATCCACTCACTATTTCTTTTGTATTTTATTACATGAAATATGAAATATTCTAATTTTCTCCTCATTGTCAAGTGAAACAACGATGAATTCCTCCCGAACATGTGGAATTAGCATTGTTTAATACTGTATGATTTAGTCAACTTGGTCCTTATTGTCAAATCTGTAAAAAAATGATATATTGTAGAATTCAAACAATAAAAAACAAAAAAAATAGTGAGTGATGGACATCATCGACTGACTCATTTGCATGACACTGAGTTGTGCATATCACTGTTTAGTAATAATAATAAGTAAAAAATAAGCGAAACTTTAAATGCCATAACTTTCTTATTTTACATCCGATTTTGATGAAATTTTAAGCGTTATGCTAGTTTCATTTTCTCTATTTATTCAAATCAACATTTTTCTGGGGTGGACTTGACCTTTAAGTTGTAGTTTATTACATTTGAACCAGTCTTTTAAGTTACATAATTCAGAATTGACTGTAGAAATAAATTTAGGTAAATTAGAGTGAGAACATAAAACAGCAGTGTCGTCTGAAAACAAGGAGAACTTAAACATTTTTGATGAGAAAAGAATATCATTTACATATAAAATAAACAAAAGCGGCCCCAAAACTGAACCTTGTGGAATTCCGATATCAATATTCATGTGATTAGCTTCGACACCATCGATCACCACATACTGTTTACGATTGGAAAAATATCTGGCAAACCACTGCAGTGGAATACCACGAACCCCATAATAATTCATTTTTCTCAAAAGAATGTGGTGATCGATGGTGTCAAAAGCCTTGGATAAATCCATAAATACTCCACAACAAAAATTACCTCTATTTAATTCTTCTAAGATAAAATCGGTAAAATTCAATATACTGAGATGTGCTAAAATCTTTACGAAAACCAAATTGGTCATTAATAAGAATTTTGAATCTATTTAGAAAATCATACAACCTTTTGTGCATCAGCTTTTCTTGAATTTTACTGAATATTGATAATAAAGCCACAGGCCTATAATTTTCAATATTCCCATCATTAGTTTTTGCTGTTAATTAGGTGAACTAACAGTAACACATGTACACTAAAGTTAGATCCTAGTATAGGGTGATTGCTAGACCAAAACCTTCGGTCTCAGTTTTATTGGTTGTTCCGCTGAACTCCGTTATATTTATTATTATATCCTACATAGAGTAAATCCTGGATAGTGATTGGTTCAAGTAGCATCATGTGACCGAATATATTTCAACTATGATGTTGCGTGACGTCAGACCTTGATATATTTTTGGATATACCAATATTCTGACGTCATTATTTCACAAAACTGGATATCTAGCTAAACTCTCGGACGCACTGGCTAGCGTATAGCGCACTCTCTCTCCCGGGCAAGTCCAGCGATGCGTCGGCGCAGGCACTAATCTGCGTTCCGCTGAGCGCGGTGGCTCGGAGAAAAGTAGGTAATTCAACGCAAGTTACCGGAATTTGCAAGCTCAGCGCATAGATTTTGGTTATAAATTATTAAAAGTAGGATATAAAACAAATATATCAGGCGTTTCATTCGAAAGCATAGTGGGAATTATTAATCCTCGGTTGGACTGGCAAAACTACTATATTTCCCTCGGGGCTTCGCCCCTCGGGAAAAATAGTAATTGTCAGACCAGCCTCGGATAAATAATTCCACTATACTTTCTCAAAGCCTGATATATTTGTTTATTATAATAATTATTTATAATCACGTATTGAATTTTAGTATTTGTTAAATAATAATTTTATCTATAAATTGTTCTTCAAAACGGCATTTTGTAACATCGCTAATCGAAGGTACATCATAACGAAGCGGTTGCTTAGTTGACAAATGGATTGAGGGTTCAACACGAGACCGGTCTGGTAAGAAACCTTCAATTTTTAACCTTTTATTTTACCCAATTTTTTAAGCCTTCATACGCCTTATGCGTAAAAATAAAGAAAATCACAAACATTTACGTGATTTTTATCTTAAAATATGGATTTCCTAGGCCTAGCGAAATCCATCTTTGTTTTGATGAGTCTCTTATATGGCAGGCGGTTCAACTTCACTTCAAGGCTCCATGATGAAGAAGTATATGTCGAAACATTGACAAATATCATCATGGTGACAATGACACGGAGTCCTCAACTTCAAATTTAATACATGATTATAAATAATTAGTAGTATTATACTAATTATCTATAATCACGTATTAAATTTTAGTATTTGTGAAATAATTTTTTTATCTATAAATTGTTCTTCAAAACGGCATCGCTAACCGGATGTACGTCATAACAAAGCGGTTCAAGGGTCAGGCTGTATTGTATTTGCTTTGTTGACAAACGGATCGAGGGATCTATGTGGAGATTGGTCTGGTAAGAAACGTCTCATTGTTACCATTTATAGTGAAATAATTTTTATCCCTTTATACGCATTAGGCGCATCAAGGTTCATAGATAAATAAAATTCGACCTTTCAATCCGATTTCACCCTCTAACTATGGATTTCCTAGGGAAATCCATCTTTGTTTACATGGGTCTCTTATACATATATGACCGGCGGTTCAAGACTCCATGATGAAGAAGTAGATGTCAAATTATTGATAAAACATCAATCATCATCATGGAGCCCTCAAGAGTAGGCTGGATCACTGATCCTGATCTGTTTGTCATCAAACTTCGCTAATTTCATATTTTTTGGAAAGGTGGTAAGCTGAATGTATTCGATATAAATTGGCATTATCGTGATCCAACTCCCCGGTGACTCGGATCCACGGATATTTTTTCACAACGTAAAAATTGTCCTACCTGTCTCTACCAACCTCGTAGTTGTGTGTCACTTGTCTCTTTTCAGTCTCCACTTTATTGGCGTAATAAATCAGAATTGCATCTACTTCTTTTCAATCTCTATTGCTTTAGTTCGTAAACTAGTACTTTTCATTTAATAAATCAGGATTATATTAATCTTTTTATGTTTCTCACAATATAAACTTTGCTTTATTTTGTCTACCTTTTTACTAAATAAATCAATAGGCCCTATCCCTCTTCAGTATCCATTGCTTTATTTTGACGATTCCTAATTTACTAAATAAATCAGAATTGCATCTACTTATTTTCAATCTCTATTGCTTTATTCCGTAAACTATACTTTTCATATAAATAAATCAGGATTATATTCATCTTTTATGTTTCTCACAATATAAAATTTGCTTTATTTTGTCTACGTTTTTACTAAATAAATCAATAGGCCCTATCCCTCTTCAGTCTCTATTGCTTTAGTTCGTTGATTCCTAATTTACTAAATAAATCAGGACTGCATCTACTTCTTTTCAATCTGCTTTATTTCGTAAACTAGCACTTTTCATATAAATAAATCAGGATTATATTCATCTTTTTATGTTTCTCACAATATAAAATTTGCTTTATTTCGTCGATTCCTAATTTACTAAATCAATCAGAATTGCATCTTCTTCTTTTCAATCTCTATTGCTTTATTTCGTAAACTAGCACTTTTCATATAAATAAATCAGGATTATATTAATCTTTTTATGTTTCTCATAATATAAAATTTGCTTTATTTCATCGATTCCTAATTTACTAAATAAATCAGAATTGCATCTACTTCTTTTCGATCTCTATTGCTTAATTTCGTAAACTAGCACTTTTCATATAAACAAATCAGGATTATATTATTTTTCTCACAATATAAAATTTGCTTTATTTCGTCTACGTTTTTACTAAATAAATCAATAGGCCCTATCCCTCTTCAGTCTCCATTGCTTTATTTCGTTGATTCCTAATTTACTAAATAAATCAGGATTGCATCTACTTCTTTTTCAGTCCTTATAGCTTTATTTTGTTGTACTTTTTATGCTAAATAAATCTCTTTTCATATATATGTTTCTTATGATTATGCTTTATTTCGTCTATCACGTTTTTACTAAAAAATATAAATCAAATTGCATCTCCCTCTTAACAGTCTCCATTGCTTTATTCCTCGTGCTCCGAGTTCCCTCCCGGTGTTTAATAGAGTACTGTCCAATTTCTCATAGGAGGGGACTTGGATAACGAGGAGTACTTTTACTCGTCATCCAAGTCCCCTCTCCTAAAAATACAAAACGGCAATTAACCCGTTGATATTCATCTACCCCTCATTTCCCTCCTCTTCAAAACCACTCTGCCACTTTTAGACAGTTTCCTAGAGATGATAAATGAATATTTTTGATAAGAATCATTAAAATTAATGAAAATCACATCAAAAACTCTATTTAACTGTCTAATTACTCCTCGTGATCCGAGTTCCCTCCCCGTGTTGAAGTACTGTCCAATTTCTCATAGGAGGGGACTTGGATAACGAGGAGTACTTTTACTCATCATCCAAGTCCCCTCTCCTTAAAATACAAAACGGCAATTAACCCGTTGATATTCATCTACCCCTCATTTCCCTCCTCTTCAAAACCACTCTGCCACTTTTAGACAGTTTCCTAGAGATGATAAATGAATATTTTTTATAAGAATCATTAAAATTAATGAAAATCACATTAAAAACTCTATTTAACTGTCTAATTACTCCTCGTGATCCGAGTCCCCTTCCCGTGTTAAGACTGTCCAATTTCTCATACAGGAGGGGACTTGGATAACGAGGAGTACTATTACTCGTGATCCAAGTACCGTCTCCTAAAAATAAAAAAAACGGCAATTAACCTGTTGATATTCATCTACCCCTCATTTCCCTCCTCTTCAAAACCACTCTTCGACAGTTTCCTAGAGATGATAAGATGATGAGTTCTGGTCTGAGTGGCATTATGTTCACGCATGGGAATAGTGCCTTTTTCATTTCAATACATTGGCACAGCACATTGCACAAATAGCACAGACTCAGTTTTCGAACTTATCCAAGCTAGGAAGACAACAAGTCACTTGACTGCAGGAACAACTCTATTTTTCCAGTAGATGCGGTATAAAGGTATAAATGAATATTTTCGATAAGAATCATTAAAATCAATGAAAATCACATTAAAAACGCTATTTAACTGTCTTATTACTCCTCGTGATCCGAGTCCCCTTCCCGTGTTGAGACTGCCAATTTCCCATAGGAGGGGACTCGGATAACGAGTAATATGCTATCACTCATTATCCGAGTCCCCTCCTATGAGAATTTTGTAGTCTCAACATGGGAAGGGGACTCGGATCACGAGGAGTAATTAGACAGTTAAATAGTGTTTTTAGTGTGATTAATTTTGTTTTATTTAGTGTTTTTTATCATTGTTTCAACTTGGAAGAATATATACAGCCATAGCATAGGACTAGGTCTAGGAGAGAAAAGAAAGACTATTTTTGTCGTTTGAAAGTGTCAGGGTCAGTTGTTATTGTGTCAATGGGAAAACGTGTGGTGGAAGTCCCTGTTCAGTGAGAAGCTTCGCACCGTTTCGCATCGCGAATAGATTTCTTTTGAAATTGAAAATCTTCCAACCGTGGATTCCATTTATTTATTTGAAAGATTGCTGATATTTGAGATGTTTCTCAAGTTTGTCCCCAGTGACTTGGATGACGATAAGGCCTGTAAATTTATCTTTATTATTTCTTCCCTTTTAATACCCCGTCAAAGAGCAAAATTGGGCGCGCCAGCGCAGCGCCTGATCCCTGAGCCCTGGCCCGAGGCTGAGCTACTCAGGCTCAGCTAGCTCCACATGACATGCACAGCCGCGCAAGCGGGCCCAGCCCGGCCCGCGGAGCTCCAGCACGACAACGTCAACGGTCCGAGGCGCACGGGCAAAACTGTCGACTTGTCTTTCGGCTAAACTCAGTAGATCTTTATTTAAGTCCATTATTCAAAGACACATTCTCGCAGAAGTCATAGGAAAGAACATATTCTAAGTTATTAGAGAAAACCTACCTGTTATCCCTTACGCCAACACCATGAAATTGGGGAGATTTCCCAGGAAGTAGGCCTTTCTACCTGCTTGTTTACGTTGTTTCCAAGCTCTTCCAAACGAAGGCTCGATCAGTATTAGTATGTAAAAAAATAACAAGAGTCCATATGAATATCAATCTTGTTAGTAAATTACTTTTATTAATATAACATAAAATTTAAATAAATATTTTAGTTATTTTCATATCAAAATCATTTATATCAATAATATCTGAATTCAGATAATTTTACTATAGATTTGGCCTTTTTCTCCTCTGTTTCTCATACGAGTGGTAATGCACATTTTTACATGAAAATTCACACCTTCATACCCCCTAATATATTATTATACGTTCAAAGAATGAACTTTACTAGTTAGCTTTTTTATTTTACTTAAATGTCATATGTTCTACCATTTATGATTGCGCATTGAGAAGTAGATTTTGACCGATTGTGTGGAGAATACCCCCATGTCCCATCAACTCCTGTATGCGTTAGTACATGGACCATGGTCGACGTCATACGGGATTCTGTGAAGTGTGATGACGTTCATTCATTGCGTTTCCAAGAATCCCAAGTCGAACATCCAAGTTGGCAAATTCGACGGGGGGGGGGGGGGGGTGTCAGGAGGCATGGCATTTTGGCTCTAATAGTATTGTTTCTCACCAGCCGACTTTGTCGATAAAATTTCCTCACCACGCACCAGAAAATAAATGCAGAATTCAGAAATTGTAAGCAAAAAGTGCCGCAACAGTGCAGTAGCCACTGCAGTGACGGCCAACGGTGCATGGGCCTGGCAAGTCTCTCTGACTTTCTTTCGTCTCTGTCTGTCTCACTCAGTCACAGTCACATTTCAAGGTCAATAAGTTATGACAAAGACAATAATAAATAATAAAATATGCCCACTGCTTTTCAATATTGAAATCCGGAAAGGCTGTAACTAAGTGTAAGCTAGCCTAGCCTGTTATTGTGTAATTTGCCTTTACTTTAGTTTTTGTCTTCGAACTCGATGCGATGTCATTGTTCAAATTCTCAGTCAGATATGGTCATCGTTTATAAATATAGGCCCAAATGTGCTCCCAGCCATGCCAGCGTTCTTGCAAGGATTATTCTTACGCGTGTCGGAAACGTGCCGATTCGGTGGTGGCCAATTTTGCACGTGATGTTTTGATTTTCACATGCGCTTTAAATGATCCAAAGTCAAGTTTCATTGCCAATTCAATGTAGGCCTAATGTTTTAATCGGCGGCGCACACCAATACCTAAAATTGATATTGGCAAAAATATTGAAATGTTAAGTTGTTAATCTAAAAAATTTGGGGTCTTTTTGTCTGGAAAAATTAAAATATATTTGATATACCTCTCGTTGTGGACTCCCGTTCTCCAAGAAGAAATGTAAATCACCCATTAAAAACAAATAAAACAAAATACTAGTCACAAACATCTCAGATTAATGTACGATCTATCAGGACATGTTTTAACATTGTTTTGAGGTGTTGATGAGTTGAAATGTATGTGATATACCTTTCGTTGTGGACTCCCGTTCTCCGAGAAGAAATATAACTCGCGCAATATTCTGACAACGGCGGAAAAGAAAATAGAAGTCACAAACATCTCAGATTTCTTTGTTTTGATTTTCAGCTTATTTGGCCTTCCTCTGTACAAAAAGTATGGGAGCTCTTTCTATTTCAGACTTTTTCAACACTCTTCAGCTTTTTTCAGATCTTTTTATTTGTGACCACTCACACCCCTGAAAATCAGATGTAAAATAAGAAAGTTATGACATTTTTAAGTTTTGCTTTATTTCATATAACAGTTATATGCACATCCTGATCGGTATGCAAATGAGGAGACTGATGACGTCATCCACTCACTATTTCTTTTGTATTTTATTGCATGAAATATGAAATGTTCTAATTTTCTCCTGATTTTCAAGTGAAACAACGATTTATTCCCCCTGAACATGTGGATTAAGCATTGTTCAATACTATATGGTTCAGTCAAGTCGGTCCTTGTTTTTAAAATCTGTAAAAAATGAAACAACATATTATTCAAACAATAAAAAACAAAAGAAATAATGAGGGACATCATCGACTGTCTCATTTACATGTCACCGAGTTGTGCATATCAATGTTTTGTGAAAAATAAGCGAAACTTTAAAATGCCATAACTTTTTTATTTTACATCTGATTTTCATGAAATTTCACTGTTATGCTGGTTTGATTTTTTTCTATTTATTCAAATCAACATTTTTCTGGGGTGGACTTGACCTTTAAGCAAATTTCCCCACAATTTGCCCACCGCTTAATAAACGTCATCGTTTAAATTCTCAGACCGAACTAGAGGTGCTGGTCAGAAAATTGGGATCGTCCCAGTTTTCAGGGACTGTCTGGGTTTTCAAAGATTTCTCCACACAAGAAATTTATTTGTGTTCATTCACCTGTCAAGTGCTGACGCCAATTAAGTGCGCTAGTCAATGTAAACATATCCAGTTTCATTGGAAGATGGCAGACGGTGAACCAAGGGGAATTGAGGTCACTGAATCTAGTTTTGAGCACTCTCAATTAGAGCTCTGCATGTACATTGCACCATTGTATCGGCACAAGTTTGAATCTTACTCTTCAGAATACTGAGGCACACATGCGACAGATATGAAATAATGGCTCAATTAAATGTGTATTTTTGTTCCTTTTACATACAGAGTTATTGGCTGGAGTTGGCAAGATGGTAGCATCCAAAAGGTCAGTGTCAGTTTCCAAATTTCTGATGAGTTCCTTTCAAATTGTGAAGGCAGCAAGAACCTGTTTCCCTATCATTTTGTTTTATTTTAGTGAGCCCTTAGACATGCTCTCTTATGGAATATTGTGTACTCTATCTAAATGGGGTTAGTTAAAATGCAAGTATTTTCAACAGGCAACAGTGATAAGAGGGTAGATTGGGCTAGTCGTAATAATTGAGATGCGCAGAGTACGGTAATCATACTAAAGCTCGCATAAGGCAACTTTCAACAAGTCAAATGATTAAAATCAATTGCCCAAGTTAAAGCTGTATTCTACTGCGTATTTCAGAAGATACCTATGGTCCCAAGGCAGACATTTGTACATCACATTTTGGTATTTAAATTTTCTCTCTGTGTGACTTTACTTGTACTGTGCACAATTGTTGCTAACCAATCGCAGCTACCTTGAATTTAACTTGGAGCATAATTGATTGTTAAGTCTTGTGTGACTTGGTCTATGTGCAACACAGGTTATACAGCAGGGCAGTTTTCACGGGTTACAGGAGAGGACTCCGCAACCAGCATGAAAACCAAGCTCTTCTCAAGCTAGAGGGAGTAGAATCCAGAAGGGAAGCCACCTGGTATCTTGGCAAGAAGTGTGCCTACGTCTACAAGTGCAAGAAGTAAGTTCAATAGGATACTTCCAGAGATGCCATCTGGGGATTTTTTTTTTAATGAAAAATTGCAAGTTCCATGGAAATACCTTTTCCACAAAGTTGAATTGTATTATTCACAATGTCCTCGTACTGAAAATTAAAAATAATGTTTTTCTACCCTCAAACTATTGCAATTCATTTGACAAGGTTGGCATCTCAGTACTCAAGATGCAAGTGCTACAGAGCTGGTGTCATTGTCAGGAGCAGAATTTTCTTGTGACAGAGAGCAGTTGCAGGATTATAAGATATATTTGAAAAAATAGAAATGATTTTTGTCAGCCATGAATTGGGGAAATATTACCCAGTGAAAATTGCTTTTCTCAGTGCAGTAGTTGAATGGGGGAAAGTAGGCGTATTACAAAACTTGCTTGACTTTAGGTTTTATACAAGAATATTCCATGCAAAGTCTCATGATTTAATGCTCAATCTTTCAAAGTATGTGCAATGTAAAATGAATCAAGCAGTTAATATCGAAAGTCAATCATTAGCAGACCAAGCCTGGAGCATGTTTTAATGTAATCTGTGCCAGTATGTCTGGGAGAAGTAAGGAAGGGATATTGGTATAGACTGTTGAACCAGAAGTTACTCTGAACTGTATGAGCATGATACAGGGTGTTCGTTTGTGTATAAAAACCATGAGATGGAATAATTTTGCTTTACAAATTCGAGTAGCATTTTTGGTCATAAGAGAAAAGCTCTCAACTAAGTAATGTACAGTCCTTGTAAAAATATGCTATACAAAAGACTTTATGCATGGCAGTCTTTAAAAAATGTGGAGCGAATTGCGATGCGATACCAGGAAAATTATTCCCCTGTGAGACCTGGTAGAGTCCAGGTTTTAGAGAAACTATTGAAAACCCTTTTTAAAAAGTAAGACGATCCTAAGCTTGGTTGAATTTTTCTTGTTCGCCTTTTTTTTTTATCACATTCCATGACAAATCACAATGTGCGAGTCAATTAACTGTTTGTAAATTCTGTAAGACTCAATTTGTGACTACACTCTCCCTTTGATTTCTTCGCAGCAAGACGAAGTGTCCCGGCAAGGACAAGCCAACCAACACCCGTGTGATCTGGGGTAAGATCATCAAGACACACGGTAAGAGTGGCGGCTGCAGGGCCAAGTTCAAGAGCAACCTTCCCGGCCAGGCTATCGGCAAGAGGATTAGGGTGGTAAGTAGCTAGGAGATTTGTTTAAAAAGGGGGCAAGTCCTTGTATGAGTTACAACCTTCAGTTTGATTTCAAATCTTCAGTATGATTGCCGACTGATATATTTATTGTCTTGCCTGCAGCATCAGCAACACCAAAATTTGAACTAAGTCTAAATTTTGTTACACAAATTTGCAAGCGAGATTACAAGGTCATTCCACTTCTTTGTATCCATATTTTCATGCAAGGGATACTGTAAAAGTGAAAATTTTTGTGGATTTCGCGGCAAGATCGGTGAGTGCAAATTAAAAAACACGCGAATTTATGAGCATCTGTTTAATGCAAGTTTTGAAACGAGGTTCAATTGCGTGTATCGTTTGGCAAAGAGATTGCATAATTTGACCTATAGAGGGTGACATTTAAGCAAGCTAGCTTGAGCTCCAAAATATGCATCGCCTGAATATGTTCCAAAGCAATGCGATCATTTTTTAACAGTCCCAGATTGGTATTTAAATTATGATTTTGGTTGAAATACAAGTTGCTTTTACTGTTTGATTGGTGAGTGTTTAGATCTGTTAAGTTTTTAAGAAGATGCAGTGTATCTTGTCGATTGCCCAGGTTTGTTGATTGATCCCATGCACTTTGAATAGCGGTAATCCCCCCTATCCTTACCCGGTGCTTGGCCGTCCATACCAGGCCAGCAGCGCCTCTGTTTTGCCTTCCCCGATGTCTGCCCTGCAAAGAAAAGTTGCGCTAAATGTCAAAAGAGCTCATGATAGTATCAAAACAATGCTTAAAGGAGAACGAAACCCTTGAAACCAGCTGAATCCATATAAAAGAGAAAAATCAAAGAAACATATTGTTGAAAGTTTGAGGAAGATTGAATGAATAATAAGAAAGTTATGAGCATTTGAAAATTGAGATCACTAATGCCATGTAGATCCTCCTATTGGCAATGCGACCAGGATCTGTGATGTCACACACGTACAACTCCCTCATTACTTTACTATTTCCCTTATATTCTTATAATAGTTGACCAAACGAGTTGGCGGTAATAGTCAAATATGACTGGTTGCCATTAATTTCCAACAAACAACAACATCTCACTTTTATAGAGTCTATCACAAGGTGAGGTGTTCTCTTTATGAGAGGACAAGTACAGAGGTTTCACAACATTATATCATTGATGAATCGTTTGTCATATGATTAGAATGAGCAAAAAGAGATGTTTTGGTGTATATTTTCAGTGTCCAAAACTGGACAACTCTCCCCTTTTGGACACTGAAAATGTACCCCAAAACATCTCTTTTTGCTCATTCTAATCATATGACAAACGATTCATCATTGATATAATGTTGTGAAACCTCTGTACTTGTCCTCTCATAAAGAGAACACCTCACCTTGTGATAGACTCTATAAAAGTGAGAATATAAGTGAAATAAGTACTAAAGTAATGAGGGAGTTGTACGTGTGTGACATCACAGATCCTGGTCGCATTGCCAATGGGAGGATCTACATGGCATTAGTGATCTCAATTTTCAAATGCTCATAACTTTCTTATTATTCATTCAATCTTCCTCAAACTTTCAACAATATGTTTCTTTGATTTTTCTCTTTGATATGGATTCAGCTGGTTTCAAGGGTTTCATTCTCCTTTAATTACGCTGCTTTAGAGCTAGAATTGTGATCAGAAAGTACAATATCGCTGCTCAAAAGTTAATTAAAACCATTCACAGATGGGGAAGAAGGAAGTGACTTTGTGATTATGGGAGTGTCTAGCGCGAATTCAAGAACACCAGCTATGATGTTTTGAAGCCGCCAAGCGCGAAAAAATCCCGCGAAAATAACAGCGTTTACAGTAAGACAAGTTTCTTTGCACATGAGGTTTGGTGGAGCATTTGATTTTTCCACATGGCCTATCTAGTAGAATGTATGTCCCTGCAAAATGAATGACATAACTAACTGAAATGCAATCTTATAAAAGATTTTTTTTTTTTTTTTTTGGCCATCTAGCAGTTTGAATAAGAAATGACAAAAATGATTCACTTTGAAAGTGCCTCTTTTTGCAACAAGTTGATGTGTCATGCTGAAATAAAATTATATTTGATTGGACATGGCACTTGGGACATGCCCTCAAATTTGTACAGATACTATGAATAATATTTTGTTTATCTGTTAATATGAAATATTTGATGTTTACCTTAGAAGCTTGCCCCAGTGTTGCTGGACATTGTATTTCCATCAATGTTATCAGTGTCAGAGTGGGCATAAAATAACTCTCTACATCCTTCTTGATTTACTGGACATTAACCTGTTCAGTTTGAGGGATAAGAGATACAATTTTACTTCAGATAAGAAGAAAGTACCCGGTTGGGGCAGAGTGTGATTAAAATTGTAATTTACATCTTATTTCTTATAAAATGCGCTCTACTGAGAATTATGAAGTGGTTTTTGGTTTTCAAGTTGAGAAATACAATATATATTTGACTGCAACAGGGTAGTCTTGTGTTTACCATACTGTTTGAAAAGGTTAACTTTCTCTAAAGAATATGAATGTATTTATTATGATATAGCGAACTCTCTTCAAATCAGGTCTCTGTACAAGCACCTTTAAATTGGTATTACTAGCATTTTGGGTTGGCAACATACTCTTACTAGTTACTTAACTAGCTTGAAAAGAAACGCTTTTTCTGAATTTGACTTTGACATATCACAGCTTTCTTTTTGAAATACTAATATTTGTTTTGATCATTATAGTTCTTTGTTCTTTATAGAAAAGTGGGCGGGATATGCACATGCTCAGCAATGTATTGAAATTTACCAAACTTGATGCACCTTGAAAAGTGCCAAGTTTATGACTCATTTTTAATATTTTTTCACCTTTTTCTCCCTTTCTCTTGTGTTCTCCTTTCTACAGATGCTGTACCCATCTCAGATCTAAACCAACCATCGTCAATGTATAGTAATATCGGTCCATCATCACGTAATAAAGAACTTATGTGCTGATGAAATACGAGACTGTTATGTATCGTTTGTATTGGAATTGCTTCTTGTGACATTTGAACAAGGAAAAAACTGATGTGATATTTCATGAGAGAAGATATAAACATTGACATGTTCAACTGCCATTTTACAAAAAATTATGCATCATACCTGCCAAGTGTGGGAGAAGAAAAATGTCATTTTAACTTGGGTGTTCCTGTATCTCTGAAAACTTTCCGGATAGAAAATTCAAGGCTTCATATTTCAAGAAATTTCTTCATAATTTGTTCCTATTTTGTGGTTTTGAATTTCAGAATTGGCAGATATGCTGCATTATAAAACTAGTTTGCTTCTAAAAGAACAAATTGGTAGGGATGACAAAACTTTTGCTGGTAGAAAACCCCCAGTGCATAATCACCGTGAATAAAAAGACAATTTTAACTGTTTTACATTAATTTGTTCTGGGTTATAATGGGAAGGCAGTTTGCCATGTCATGTGTATAACTTTATGACGCTCTCCCAATCTCAGTGTCCAATTGGCTCTGTTTCAATAAAGTTGACATGATGGTACAGGTGTCCGTGGCAAGAGTGATGGAGAACTCTATTTGATGTACCACATATCAGAAATGGGTTCATGTACGATCTGCTTGAGTAGTGAAGAAGACCGTCAACTGAAGAATGGCTAAGAGTTTTGAAATGAACGGAGATCGGTATTGGAGTGGTGGAGGAGGAACAAGGGATGTGGAAGATGCGTTGAGAAGGTGGATAGGTTTTGATTTCTTGGAGATAGAATCAATAGTGATTGTAGTAGCAAGAAGATGCAGATTTGGGTGGATGAAGTTCAATGAACTGGCTTCAATCCTAGCTGGTAGATGGTGAAAGGTTATATCCACCCCAGAAAGAAAGGTGATTTGAATCAATAGACAAAAATACAAATCGACAAGCATAATTAAAATTTCTTCAAAATGTGATGTAAAATAAAGTTTAAGATATTTTGAAGAATTCGCTCATTTTTCACAAAACATTTCTATTTCTAATATGTAAATGATAGTCAATTTTTACAGATTTTACAATAATTAAGGTCCCTCTTTTTATATTGACCCACAAAATGTCAACCCCAAAAATGACAATTCCACATGTTAAGGGAGGAATAAAACTTAAGCAATGAGGAGATAGTTGAAATATTTCATAAAATATAAAAAAATAGTTGGTGATTTCTTCTGTTCCCTTGCTTTCACTACTGATCCATTGTGTGAAATTAGCTAAACTTAAATATTGTCTCTTTATTTTTTAAATCCAATATTGATGAAATTTGTAGTGATATGCTTGTTTAATATTTCTGTTTAAATTCAAATCATTTTTTTATTAGGGTGGGCTTGCCCTCTAATGATAAGAAAAGGCAAGATACTCTCAAACATGGAATGTGAAGACGATACAAGAAGGTTGATAAGAGAAAGAGCCATGGGCCCGTATTCTGAAGTCCGGTTTAATTTAAACTCTGGTTTTAAGTTGTGGTTTAACTTTGGAAAGCCAGTTGTTACATAAATCTCAGGGGTGTGAGAGTTCAGATTTTTATCTGATTTCAAGATTTTTTTGTTTTGATTTTCAGCTTAATTTCAGCTTATTTTTGGCCTTCCTCTGTACAAAAAGTATGGGAGCTCTTTCTATTTCAGACTTTTTCAACACTCTTCAGCTTTTTTCAGATCTTTTTATTTGTGACCACTCACACCCCTGAAATCTCTAACAGTAGAGGTTCAATGTATCGGCTCTTTTGACTCCCAAAACATTAACTGCCTGGGAAGGATAAGTATGACAATTGTCTTCACCATTAAATTATTACTTAGTGAAGAGCACAGTTAACATGAGAAGCATTCACTGTAAACAAAATGTTGAAACGTTTGGCTTCCCATAGTTTTAGCACAGAGTTAGACCACGGTCTAACTCGTGGCATGCAAGGCCGTGGCGGGTTATGAGTTAAACCCAACTTCAGAATACGGGCCATGATGATAACATCTTGTAGAGAGAACACAAGTGAGCTCTTGGATAGGTTGGGCTTGGAAGAAACTATTGTGAAAGTGGCAAAGATAAGTGGTTTGAGATGGGTGGGACATGTGTTGAATTAACACTCGTTACTAAGGTTACAGCATTAACTAGTCCACTGTTAATAAAATAATTTATGTAAACAGTTGGCTCATAAATGCAATATTCTTAGTGGGAGGCGTGAACATAGTGGTCTGTGATGGAAGTGGCATTGTAAATACAGTAAATAAAGGGGAAGTTGACAGAGTTTATTGTAAAAAAATAGAAAGTAATACAAAATACTGAAGGTTTGAGGAAAATTCATCAGATTTAATAAGTTCTTACCATTTTATATTGTGATGTCGTGTGTGAGCAGCTTCCCCGTATATTGTGTAGTAAAAAATCAATGACGTATAATTTTCAACAAAAAAAATTCAATGTTTTTTTTATGTACCATCAGTATATCAACAGCCAAATATTTGTTCACCTGAAAGAAAAATTGGTCATCGTGAACCATAAAAGAGTTGAAATTAATGCATTTTATGGGAAAGCCGCCTGTATTCGACGCCACACAAAAACTTAAAATTCCAACTTTCTTAATCTTGAAAAATGGATTTTCCTCAAATCTTCACCAATATTTATTTTTCTGGTAATTTTACAACTTACTTTTTTTTTCAGGTTGACTTTCCCTTTAATACATGAAATCTGTATGAACCATGATTTCAAAACCTTTGTAAATTGGGGCCTTAATATTCTGTCATTCTGCTCCAATTCTATTTCCTTGATCTCTCGCACTTGTCTTTTCCTCTGTCCCTTTTTCTATCTCTCTTTCCAGCTTCCCATTCTCTCACTCCGTGTTTTCTTAACTCCCCCCCCCCCCTTTTTTTGCTCATTCACCCCCTTTTCCCATCTGTTCTCATCCTGCACTTAGTCCTGTGGAGTCATTCGTAAAGGAAATGACTTCACACACAACAAAACTATGATGAGCCAGACTGTTGAGCCCCAAGTGTTCCTTCTGACTTTGATATGGTAATAATTACAGGGTTCTTAAAATGGGCCTTTTTACCCCTCTCCCATCCCTCTTTGGGGTTGTCAAATTGCCAATTCGTCTATTGCCAACACGGTGACGCGACATTTGCTCCAGTCTTAATGTCTCAGAGGACATGGGGTTAGAGTTGGGATTGTAATAGAGTTTTGGGTTCAGAATGATGTGAAGGTTAAAATTGGGGTTTATTTAGTTTTGGGGGTTAGATTTTATGTTTTGCGTAACGTGCAGATTCTTCATTGGAGCAAATGTAATGGAACCGGCAACTCGTCCACTCATCACATGGTCTACCTTTTTTAGTCCAATGCCTTTCCATCCAATATTTCATCTAACCAGGGGCGGATCAAGGATTTATCTAAAGGGGGGGGGGCACATTTTCTCAACGAAAAAAATAATGAAATTTCGTGTACAAAAATATTTGACAAGCAAAAAAAAAAAGGTCTTCACTTTCAAAAGGGGGGGGGGGCACATTTCCTTTTTATCGGCATTTTTACATTACAAATTTGAATTGTGCCTTTCAAAGGGGGGGGGGGGGGCACGGGCCAGCTGTGCCCCCCCCCCCACCCCCGGATCCACCAGTGCATCTAACAACCATTTTGTCCAATCATCACTCTGTCTAATCACCTGTTCATCGATGACCATTTCATCTCATAACCAGTTGGTCTTATATCCTTTTCATTTTCATTTATTTTGACCAATTAGACCAAATGATATGGACTTAATGGCTATTGGACCAACTGGTTATAAGACGAAATGGTTAGTGGACTGAATGAATGACAATTAGACCATCTGGGGAGTGTTTCATCAACATTTTCATCCGACAAGTTGTCAGATCTGACATCTTTCTCTGATGTTGATTGGCTGAGAGGTACTGTTACTATGGTAACTGTCGGATAAAATGGGACTTGTCGGATAAAACGTCCGACAAGTCCTTTCATGAAACGCTCCCCTGGATAGTAAATGAACTGATGGTAGACCAAATAATAGTAGACGAGTTGGTAATTGGATGAATTGGCATGAGACCTATTGGAAATAAACCTTAGGGTAAGGGCTGTTACACCTGGACATTCTCGTGAGCATTTGCCAATCTTAATATAGAAAACAAAACTATCAATTTGTTTCCTTGAACTGAGACTTCTCGAAAGCACTCCTGCAAAAGTGAGAAGCATAATTCTTACTCATAATAGTTGACATTTGCTTTATTCCACATAAAAAAACACACTATGACACACAAAAACAGAAAACAAACACAGAAGTAGTATACCTCTTTTATTACTAAATACACAAACAAAAAAGCCTGACCACATTTTTGCTCAAAATTTTACCACTACCAATTAAAATAGGGGGGCAAAAGAAAATGTATTTATAGCTACCATATAAAAAAATTAACTTACACAAGCTCTTCTAAGAAATTAGTAGCAATATATTCCAATCAACCTTCACATGATTAAATGTACGTAGCAATGTGAATACAGCCCATGGCACAATATTTATCTCGAGTTGGGCCGGAAAAGCTTAAAGTAATATGAAATGGCAGAAGATAGCACACTCAGACTTCATATACCATAGGTCCATTAGATAAAATATTGCAAGGAGGTGTCTTGCCCAAATCATCAGAAAGTTCATCATCAATGAGATTTTAATTTCATACAACAAATTTGTTCTTCACCAGGGCCCCATTTCATAAGAAGTTGATAGCGACTCTTGCTGGAATGTCAACTACCATGACAACAGTGAAAGTGTTGCTTCCTGATCGGCTCTTTGTATGAAAGCTCCATTTCACAATGAATGATTTCAATTTTAATATTAAAGTCATATGGACGGTGGTCTTCATGGGGAGTGTGTTATCATTGGCTGACCCAAAATCAAAGACTTCAAAGCATTGAAAATACCTATCAGAAGACAGTTCTTTTGGAAAAGCAAACTGGATGTACCAGCGAGAAATTCTTCGGTCAACTGCCAGGAAAGCGAGATAATGACTTCAAGGTAATTTCCAGTGGCATTACAAAACGTCTGCTTGTCATAGATCTCTTCCACACTATCTGTGATCAAGAAGATTTTTTGCCCATTGAAACTGACGCACATATGATATCAATTGTATCTCTTCTGTGACAAATCTAAGATCTCTCCTTTCTATTTCAAATAAAATAAATTGTATCTCTTCTGTGACAAATCTAAGATCTCTCCTTTCTATTTCAAATAAAATAAATTGTATCTCTTCTGTGACGAATCTAAGATCTCTTTTTATTTTACAACACATTGTTGGCTTCGAAGCAATACTTCATTATCCGACTAAAAGGAGGACATCACACCTAAATATTTTATTCATTTTACTCAGTATGCCAATGTTCTTAGACATAGACTATGGACAGCTGTTTTCTGAATACCATTTCTTTATATCAAATATTGCCTTTTTTAACAACGCAATGGCTCTTTATACCAAGAATGGAATGCTTAGTATTAAGAAATGTGAGTAAAGGAAAATATGGCCAGTCACACATTCCGATTCACCTGCATAAGTATCTTTTAAAGATCTAGGTGAAAACCACAGCCTTTAGATTTAGTTAGTGATTCACTTAATGTGAAACAAACTTTGAACAAATTAATATAATACAGATAAAATTTTTCAAACAAGAGACATATCAATAATTCAGAAACAAGAGAATAAGATGTATATTTCAGTTTAGTGACCGATTCTAGAATAACTTAACTTTCCCATGGCATTCCGATTAACAAGATTTTACAACTATTAGTATGCTAACACTTCAATGTACATGTAGATGGATTTCAAGGGGAAATGGTGACCGCTTTCAGGTTACATAAACTGAGTGAATATCAAATACATAATAATTCATCATAATACATCAACAATGAAATCCTTTTTTATTTTCTGAAAGCTTTTTCATACAGGAGTCATTGGCTTATATTTTGGAGTCCATTTTTACCCGTTACACCGAATTTCATACCCAAGATTAGTCTCAGGGCGCCCCGAGACTGATCTCAAAACACATCGCAAGGTGGTCCGAGATAGGTTTGCTCAGAAGGGGTCTCAGGAAGGTTTGTGCGTTTACACTGGATAAGAAACCTGCCCGAGACTGGTCTCGGGGCACCCCGAGACTACGCAGGAAATCCGGTGTAATACGGGTCTAAGGCCATGGTCTATTTGGCTAAAATTATGGCAAGCCAAAAAAGTCATAATTTAGTTTACATTGTATATTTGTTATGTGTACTGTATTCTTTCCACATGCTTTAATGGTCAAAAAAAAAAATTTTATTTGTCATTCCCAGACAGGTATGAATGACTTTGGAGTCAAATGTGCCAATAAACTGAACCTGTACCGTTACATATGACTATCAATCGTTAAAACATAAAATAAGACCAGAGTTTAAGTCAACACAGAGTTCAGAATATGGGTAACTGAATTTAAGGCATCCATTAATAGGAATTTATATTTGGTCATGAAGATGCAAAAAAAAACTGTGTCAAAGGAATGAAATCTCCGAAAAAAGAAAGATACTCAGGTGAAAAAAAAACTTGAGAAAAATATAATAGAAAAAAATAAGTCTGATATACACCACATCTAAGTTGACAAAAGATATTGCAAAGCAGTGCATGAAATGCGAGTTAGACTTCTTATCAGTTGTAAATTCACTTAAAAGCATTCATCATCATAAGAACACTATACAATCATAGGATGAATGTTAACACATGTATGTACATTAACATGGAATGCGTAGTAGACATAAATCATTATAATGTAGTACTTTCAAATTGGCAACAAAATTCACGAAGAAATGATTCTTTGCACAAAGCACAGTTAAAACTTTCACATTTCTGTAAATTGCCTCATTACCCAAACAATCCTACAATTTTTTTTTTCAAGTCAAGGGTAATTATCACAAATACTCCCAGATCTTAACACTGACCCGTTATCTAAAACGGTTTTGAATTCAAGCCATGATCTAAGACTGAGCTAAACTTATGGGAATCCACAATTGTCAAAATATTTTCACATAGTATATTTCTTTTATGTCGCTTGTGCTTATGTCTTATAAGTCTATGACAGTGTCCAACAGTTTTAGTGCCAAATATAAGTAAATTTAACATATTATTGAGATTACTCACAAATTTAGCTCCTGGAAAGCTCAGATTTAGATCACAATTCACAAGTCCAGTGTTAGAATATGTGCCTCTCTTTGTTTTTATTTGTTTTTCCCCCATTTTTCTTAATATGTGAAGTTGCATTTAAGGTAATGGATAAAGAGTTTTTCATGAGAAACCAATGGCAGAAAATTTTCTGTGTAAGCTAGGGGGCAATCGCATTCTAAACATTGAACATAAATATATACGTTGGTCAAAATTAGTGAAAATAAAGTAAAGTCATTATTTTTGTGAAATCTTGAATGTTAATAATTTACATATTTTATTCTTATTTATTTGAATACGGTATTCTTGAATAAAACCTCATAATATTCTACAATAAAGATTATAAAAAAATTATCATCACATGAATGATGAAATATTAGTTGATAAAGCCAAAAGTGATCCAATACCCTTTCGTTACAATCCCCCATACATGACACCACATGAATTATATTTTGTATAAATTATATTTGCCATTGTATAAATTATGTCAAAGCTATTTTCGCATACATTCGTAATTCCGAAGCTTCATTATTCCGAAGGTTCGGATATTCAGAAGGTTCGTTATTCCGAAGGTACGTATTTCCGAAGGTTCGTAATTCTGAAGGTTCGTTAGTCCGAAAACGAAATGAGGTTCGTAATTCCGAAGGTTCGTTAGTCCGAAAACAAAATGAGGTTCGTAATTCCGAAGGTTCGTTAATCCGAAAGAGAAATGAGGTTCGTAATTCCGAAGGTTCGTTTGTCCAAAAACTAAATGATTAACTAACCTTATTTCGTTTTCGGACTAACGAACCTTCGGAACAATGAACCTTATTTCGTTTTCGGATAAACGAACCTTCGGAACAATGAACCTTATTTCGTTTTCGGATTAACGAACCTTCGGAACATTGAACCTTATTTCGTTTTCGGATTATCGAACCTTCGGAATAATGAACCTTTGGAATAACGCCACAAATGTTCGGATTAACGAACCCTTTTACGTTTTCGGATTAACGAACATCGAGGTATAGGCAATTTGCGTGTTTCGGAATTACGAAGTGTAACCGCTATTTTAACTATTCTGAATAAATTTGTAAAGGAGGCCCAATGCAGTTGCAATCAATTACAACTCAATCAATCAAATGTAACTTGATATTCAATTGATGAAAACTGCATATTTTTGAGTCACGCTTGAATTTTTTTCTGTGGAGGGGGGGGAGTAGTTGTATTCAAAAGCAACTCTATCTTTGCAACAGAAGCCCCTCCTTATGTAAAGCTGGCTGTGGGAGAAAAAATATCAGAATAATCGTACTTGTACTACAAATTACACAATTTTGAGAAATTTACTTTTCTTGCATATACAACAGGCTACCATGAATGTATCATATTTTGTCATGCTTTTGAGCAAGGGGAAATAATACGTTAAAATATACAACATTTAACTTTCAGTTTAAGCCACATGTACTTGCTATTTTTCCACTTTTTCAAAAGTAAGATGACCGCTGCTGGCTAGAACTAATATGCATTAACCGACAGCATAGGCTTTTCTCATGATGAAGAATATTGACACTGAAAAAAGTATAGTGTGTATGGAAATAGATAAAATTCTGTACTGTACATATCTACAAGTGAGAGTATATAATATAATATCTTGTTATCATAAACAATACCCCCCCAAAAAAAAAAAATAATAATAATAATTAAATGAATAAACAAATAAGAAATAAATAAAAGCAAATAAAAATATTAACATTTGAAAGTAATAAATAAATTGATAAATAAATACATACATGTACATAAATAAATAAAATTGAAAAATAAATCAATTAAATTAAATTCAAGATAATAAATCTAACAAATAGAAAAACAGAATGTCACATAAAACATGTCAATTCCCACATAATTTCAACAACAACAACGAAAACCCAGAACCAATTACAATTATATGTCAACATTTTGTTGTTTGATATTTAAAATATTATACCAATGCTATGCATTTCTTTTCAATACACATGCACATGCACAAAACTTCTTTGAAAAAATCCCCAAGCTATTCATACATTGTCATTTTCCTTTTCCATCTTTTGAACCAAAAAATGAAATTCATCCTCAATTTAAACAAAATATACAAAGAAGATGAAAAAATATAAAACATCCTCATAACACGAGTTGTAGTCAGCTCGATCTTTCCTTCCCTATACTGAGAAATGTTTACCAGGATATGCTACCAGTAAATTCCCAAGCCTGTTGCTTTAAAGGGGGAGCGAACTGTGTGTTGTTTCTCCTTGCCTATGGCCCGTATTCTGAAGTCAGGTTTAAAATAGACTTTGGTCTAACTTTGTGCTAAAATTATGGAAAGTCAGAAATGTCAAAATGTTCCTCACATTGTATGTTTCTTATATATTTACTATGTTCTTTTCTAACTCGTGAATGGTGAAGAAAACTCTGTTATTTATCCTTCCGAAACAATGAAGAATGATTTGAGAGAAAAATTAGCAGATACATTGAAATTTTACCGATAGATATTTATGCCACTATTGGCTATCCATAGTTAAACCACAACTTTAAACCAGGGTTTAAATTAAACCCGACTTCAGAATACGGGCCTATGTCTTTAAAATAGCTAGTCTTAAAATGATCCTTTGAAATTACTATCAGTAATACAGAGGATAAACTAGCCTGTTTTTATATGTTTGTCGAAAAACTAAAATATTTTTTAGGAGATTAAGGTACCTGTTTTGCTACTTGGTAACTTAATTATTAAAGCAGATACGAACCAATAGCGCCATCTCCAGTCCTCAACTACCTGGCCAGTTTCCTGACCCATAATGCTAGTGTAGTCTAGTAATATAGACCCATTTAAATGATAACATGCTAATTAACTACTCAATACATTTGTATGGCAATAATTATGTTACCAAGTCGCAAAACAATTACTTTTCCTCTCAAAGCATTTTAGTTTCTCAATACAAATACAATTACAGGTCAATTTATTCTCTGTAGTATTAGTAGATAATCTGAAAAGGTATATTTTAAGACTATGAATTTATAACACACAGTCAATGAGAGACCACACACAGTTCACTCCTCCTTTAAAATATGAATGTTTTGAGTAGTGTATTAGTGTGTTATCATTCGAGAAGGGCTTATATTACAAGACTGCACAGCACAGAATGTTTCATTATGGGCAATGCACCTAGCCCGCTGTGAGTAGTTGAGGACTTGAGTTGGGGGTATAAAGGCTGTTGACCAGTTCGTATGCCCTTTAAATGACATACTAATTCCCTTTTTGATGACGGAATCCACTACACCGACATCTTTGTTATTCAAAGAAATACTCCTGTACATCCTGGTGTGAAACCATATACCTCTGCCTGCGTGCCACTCAACATGCATTCAATCTTCTTTTACAATCGTGTGACCATAATGCACTGGCATGGCATGCTGGTGGCTCAGTGGTAGAGCGCCCGCCTCATGAATGGGAGGTTGTAGGTTCAATGCCTGGCTAATTACATTAAAGAAAAAATGGGACTTTCTGCCATCTACATGTAACCAGGCACTCGGACGTATTGGGATTACGAGGGGTAATGATACCATATTACGTTATGCAGCTAGGGCCCAATAGAAGACCAGCTTTTAGCTTTAAGTGGCTACTCTGGGTAAATATGATTTATAATAATAATGATAATGATAATATAGGTATATAGGTAAATTCATTTACCAAAACATAGAACCTGAAGATTTCAATACGATATTCGCTACTCTGCGCCAAAATTTTTGAACAGTTTACCAGCCCGCCTACAAAACTATCGTTCTTTGCAATCTTTCTCTTATAAAATGAAACTTTATTTAAATGCTCGCACTGACAGAGATCATTGACATGTTGACATGCTTGAACTACCTTCCATTTCTAATGTTAATTAATGCACATGCCTTACCTGTTGCTCTGCTAGACAAATGTCACTCAAGCTCTTTATACATGTACCAATGTTACGTAATTGCGACCAGTTGACTCTGTTATTCAAATGAACTTATCTTCTAATGCCTACATTTCTTCTCCCTCTTCTCCATCTGTGTTTCTTTTTCTACTCTTAACTTTCTTATTTATATGCAATTACATATGATGTCATTACAGTACGTAACTTGTTATTTATTTGTATCTGGCGACCCCAACTCAAGCTCTGCTTTCCGGGTTTTCGCCTCCTTCAAAATTGTGTCGAAATATATACTGTATTCGTTACTATGTCAAATATTATTTTGTATCTGTTTGAAGGAAATAAATGTGATTTTCAATCAATCAATCAATATATTTACCCAGGGAAGCCACTTCAGTTCTGAAAACTGTTCTCCCAGCAGGCCCTGCTCTATCATTATTATCATTATTAGTATTATCCATTGAATTAACATAACTGAACACAGAAAACATTTGTTTCTTATGGAACGAGAATTAATAATACTACTAATAATAATAATGAACATTAATTTGTATAGCACAGTTTTTATATGGATATATTCAGCTGCGCTTGTTCAGAGCTCTTTTTACTTATGTCTACACAGAAAATTTTCTTAACTAAAGAGATATGTTTTTAATCTTGATTTGAAGAGTCAAGGATGGAGAGCTTCTTATATCAATTCTCTTTCAGGGCCCCTAAACAAAACTTGAGCTAAAAAATTAATTGTGGGGCTGCATTCTATGCTGGATTGCATTGATTACTGTGTATGATCAGTCTTAAAAATTAGCTTCACTATCAATCGCCAAGTTATATGTTACAGGGTTCAGTTCATCAATACCTGAATGAAACTAAAAATAATTTATTATCAAACAAGGCGCCAAATAATTACCATGTTGACCTAGTGAAGGTCTACTTCTATGAATTCCATATACAACCTTGTCCATCCCCATCCTTTGAATACAACAAAGACTTAATATAGGAAACCCAAAACCACACATCAATTAAGATCAGGTACTACAACTTAATTGCCAGTCACCCCATTGAATTTCCCAGACAGGACGTTACAAGAAGACACTGGCTAGAAGGACTGCCAAGAATAAAAGTTCAAATCTACAAGAATCCTAAAAAATCAGTCATCGTTCTATCACCACCATAGCAACTACATGTATTTTTCTTCACCATATCCTTGTTTCACTTTGTTTCATTTCTCATTGTAAAGTTCATCAAACCCAGATTACATTTCCACACACCCTTTATCCTGTAGAAGCACACGATGGCAAACATGACTCATGTTGCCATGGTAACTGCCTATTTATGTTCACATTTCCTGCTTCTTCATTGGCAGAGCAAACAGAATGTCAAACAGGAACATGATCACCTGTAACAACGTAGAGAATGACAGAGGAAAGACAACACTTCCCCTCCAAATATACATCTTTTTTTTCATGGCTACTTTCTGTCTTCACAGTTATCATTAAAATGAATTGATTTTAAATCACAAGCTCAGACAATCTTCAGATTCTTTTTTTCTCATTCGATTACGCTCATCCTAATTCTGATTCAGAAACCTGAGATTGTTTGAAACAGTAAGACTTTGACAGAAGGAAAGGAAATCACTTGATTTACTCATCAAGACTTTTAAAAAGAGAATATAATTCCCAGCATAAAAATGATATCAACATATTTCCCTGATGCAGTACGATGTTGTCACTCCATGTGAAAGTGGGCTTCATGTTGCTCAAGTCAAGCTCATATTCCTCTCAAATGGCATTTAAAAATACAAAGCTGTAATCATCTCCAAAGTCTAGATATTTCATGTAATCGGAGGCTTTGCAGAATAATATTGATCTTTTGATTTTCTTCACACTTTTTCCACCGCCAATCAGATAAAGTTGCACAAGTTGCTAGTGGTTCTCAATTTCCTGTATCATAGCCATCAAATTCTGCGTGTCGATCATACATCCATGTCGTAAGCTTGACTGACAAAATTCTGATTTAGTTCTTAAAACAGCACTTTATATTTACGTGTCTTTCCTAAAAACCACAGTTCTTCCTTTCATCGACATGATAGCCCTTTGATCATCTAGTTTTCATACCTAAGAAGATTCTGAAGGCATGCACATCAGGCCTGATGCACATTATGCCTCTGTCCCTCATTCAGTTCTAGGACTCTCCTCTACTACATGACTGGTCAAAATTCATCACAGTAATACCATGGTGGGGTCTTGGCTCGTCACATTGGCAGGTTTCACTGATCTCGACTTCGGTCTCGGTTCTATGAGAACTCTTTCATCAAGCAGCCTAGAATAACAACGGGCTAACACAGGAGCATAGATGATCATTACATGACATTTCCATCTTGTACTCGGTTTAATCCTGTGCTTCCTCCTGTAAATCAATGTCCTTTGATACATAGACGACTAACGTAAACCAATGCGTTAAGAACAAATTTATACATCCAAGTCAAATTAATAAACCTGTCCCAATACAGCTGGGGACTCTTAATTCAGACACAGCTCAACACAGTGACTGAAAAATGATGAAAATATGGATAATATATCAGAGGTCATTAAGTTCTGTCCAGACAGATGGCTGTTGCCCCCAAACAAGGTCCAAGGTTGTTACTCAATAGATCATCATGTCCTCCAGTAAAGCATATCGTCCCTTTGTGGGATCACTGCCCGGTCAAACCGCGGCCAGAAAAATTTACTATCTGTGTCTACGTTGTATTCTAGAGAGTGTGCAATGTCCGTCTTGAGGTCGTGCGGAACTTTGTCCTCCTCGATCCGCCGGACGATGACGACCTTGCCTCTGACCGAGTCCACTTTGCGGGGGATACGACTGAGCGCAAGGCGGAACCGTTGTGACTCGTGCTGGAGGTACTTCCAAGAGACTAAGAGGACAACCGTGGTGCTGTGAACGAGACTGAGGGCAAGGCGTTTGGTGCTAGGGCGGCTATCGCGACCCGTACCAGCGATCTCGCTCCACAGGGTGACGTGTAGGTGAGATTCTTGATCAAGGAGCTTGGAGCGCATCATTTCAGCAAGGGTCAGATCCGTGCCGTGATGGTGGATGAAGATGTCGCAGCGATGTCGCATGATGAAAGGTTGCATCTCGGCCTGCACGGGACTCACTGTATGAACAAAATGCAAACATTGGTCATTCAAGTAACTTTATCAAGGATTGCATGCAAGCAGAGGTGGCTCACCTAAACTCTAACCCGGGGGGGGGGGGGGGGGGGGCCACTTACATTGACCAGTGGATACCATGCGCGACCAAAAAAACACGTAAAAAGGATGACTTTTTCAAGATAGGGCACGTTATGTACGTAACATAATAAGGGTGTCAAAAACACAAAATAATGAAAAAAGGGTATCTTTTTACCAGGAAAGCTACGTGTTTAGGGTCAAATTTGAGAGGGTAAAAAGACTAATGATGTTCTATAAAGGATGTACTTTTGCCGCAACAGTTAACACTACGTGTTTAGAGTCCGATTTGCGCGAGGTGTGAGAGGTGATGGGGCCGTACTATAAACCCAATGATGTAGGTAAAGGTAAAACCGACGTCCGTGACATAATATCGCTGTACTTGTTTAGGGGTTCAATTCAGGGAATACTTGCCAAGGCATCGTTTTGTTTCCAATACTTGTTAAGGGTAGGGTTTCACACGCCAATACTTGTTAAGGGGTGCATTTTCAGAATATGGAAAATACTTGTTTAGGGTGCTTTTCGAGACTCCATGGTCGCACATGGTATATCTATATCCTCTCGTCAATGGAAGTGCCCCCCCCCCCCCCCGGACTCTAACTTCTACCACCCAAACTCACATCAACAACTGAAAATTGTATACAAACCAAGTCTGAGACGATCTATGAAAAGAATGCTGCTCTTATGTTAGAACTTTGAGCCCATCCAAAATGTTGGCAGCAAGGTATTGCTTGAACTGAATATATCCTTTTAACTTAAACACTGGGAGTATATTTTTTTTATTTTGGGGGGGAGCAGGTAGGTTAAGGGGAGGGGGGCTTTATTGCCATGATCTGAAGCGAATGCACAAAAGTTTTTTCTTGGCATCACCACTAAAAACACACTTTCAACTGTACATCATTGTGTATAACATTCAGTATGTTTGCATCGTCTCCAAAATCACTTGATGGATTCGTGACTGCACACAGTCAAATTTATGCCTCCGCCATCTCCACATATGAAATATAGCACACCTATCTCTCAACAATTTAAAGTAATGACCTCTGAGATCTTGGACCAAGTTTAAAATCTATCAGTTAAACAATTTTTTGTTATTACAAGAACGAACTCAGGACGGACGGACAAACAGAGGGACACCTTAAAGAATAATGCCTCTCAGGGGCGGATCAAGGATTTTCAAAAAGGGGGGGTGCAAATTTTTTGATGAAAAAAAATATTTTCATCCAATATTTATGGTCTATTTTGTCCATGGATAATTTGACAAGCAAAAAAAAGGTCCTCACTTTCAAAAGGGGAAAGGGACACTTGTGTTAGAACAGCATTATTTACATTACAAATTTTTATTCTGCCTCTCAAAAGGGGGAGGGGCACAGGCCGGATGTGCCCCCCCCCCCCCCGGATCCGGCAGTGATGCCTCTGACACCCACTTACAACGGGCAGAGGCATAATGAGATACTTACTTCCGAATCCATTGATACCTCCATCTGATGTAAAGCTTTCATGTTTTGATCCTTGTCTTGCTCGCACTCGATGACCTTTACAACATGGCTGGTTTCGGTATCCTAGAATGACAAAGAAAAGAAAAAAAACTTTTAATTTAATGGCAGAACAGACAGCATGCCTGTTTAGTAGTATATAGAATTATGAGAATAATGATAATGTCTAAAAATAGGCACCTATAGTGTCATCTCTCTAATAATGATATATTCCAAGGTGAACTATTCAGGGGCGGATCCAGGATTTTCCAAAAGGGGGGCACATTTTCCCGAGGATAATTTGACAAGCAAAAAAAAAAAGGGTCTTCACTTTCAAAAGGGGGGAGGGCCGGGGCACACTTGTGATTTAACAACATTTTTACATTACAAATTTTAATTGTGCCTCTCAAAAGGGGGGGGGGGCACATGCTGGCTGTACCCCCATCCCTGGATCCGCCAGTGGAACTATCATTATTATCTCAGCTTGAGCTCGAGCTGCCACTTCCAGCATTGTGCCTTCACTGACAATAACTTAATTCTTTTATGTTTAAGCTTCAATGACTAGGACAATGCTCACAGTGGAGCAGTCTTAAGGCCACCGCACACCTTACGACCCGACTGGTCTACGACTGGCTTGCGACTGAGTGAGGGGAGATGAATCGCAAGGTAGTCATAAGCCTCGACACCGCACACCTTGCGATCCGACTACCATGCTGTCTGCGACTCACGCATGATTTTTCCCATAGCAACTAAGAAAATGGTGCTTACTACTGCGTATGCGCGTTGTACATGTATACCATATACGCGTCAGGCAACGTTGCTGTCTGATTGACTGGAAGTTGGATTGAGCTTGCAATCCAGTCATAAGGATTCGACATGTCAAATCCTTCCGATTTTCCTTGCGACTTGTCTCTGACCGGTCTGCGACTCTCAAGCTGATAAGAGCTGTGACGTCACATCTCCCCTCACTCAGTCGCAAGCCAGTCATAGACCAGTCGGGTCGTAAGGTGTGCGGTGGCCTTTAACCTTGTGTGGTAATTGCACTAATTTCTTTGAAGTCAACAGACCAAGTAACCATGCATCCAAACACTGAACAACTTACTGCAGAACCAGACGACAAGTACGATGGCAACAACAGCTAGGAGAAGTATGATGACCACAGCTGCAATGACGGCAGGCGAGGTGCCATTGGGTGCTGGAGAAACTGTTGTCATTGTTGCAATCATGCCAGCTGCATTGGTGTCCTGGGTGCTGCTGAACCCTTTGGGTGTTGAAGCACTCACGGTTGATGTTTCTGGAGCATCCCTACTGCTCTTTGTAGTTGCATCAGGACTTGGTTCTGGACTGTCCTTCGATCCTGATGTGGAGATGGAGGGATCGGTGACTGGTCCAGAGAGTGGTCCAGTTGTGGGGTCTGAGTCAGGGGCGTTGGTGGGTGGAGCGGTAGCTGCAACAGGGATGGGTAAAAAATAAAATATTTCCTTTACTTAGTAATTTATGGAGTCAAAATCTGTGGTGAATGGTGGGATCACAATAACTTTCCCTCATAGATGATCCCAACCTAGAATCAAATTCATGCAATTAAGAGTAAGACATAAATATATAGAGTGCTTGATTAAATGTGTGACAAGGACTAATGCATGACTATCGGTGCCATGATTTTCTTTCTTCATAATTTATGACAGTTTATCTGGATTTCAGGATATTATTTATGGGGGAGAGGGGAGGGGTCAGTGACGGATCTTAGCCAGGTTAAATTCAGTACCACTGCAGGGGCCATATTATTGTTATGCAATAGTCAGCCTCTCAAAACTATGGGCCCGAATTCACAAAGGTGGTTTTTAAAACCATCGGCTGAACCCATGGTTTATGCAGATTTCTTGTATAAATTACGCTTTTTTACAGTGTATATTTTAACATGTCCAATGCTGATGCACGCTTTTGTCGCAGTGTGCCAAATTTATGCCTGTTACCATGATTATCCACGCTATTTTATTCAAGAGTCCACTCTTCAAATAGTGGACTCATGAATGAAATAGCATAATTAACCATGGCAACAGGCCACAATTTGGCGCACTGTGACAAAAGAGCACATCAACATTGGACATTTTTTAATACACACGGTAAATAGGTGTAATTCATACAGGAAATCTGCATAAACCATAGGTTTAACCGATGGTTTTGAAAACCGCCTTTGTGAATTCAGGCTATTGTGTCTAATCTGGCTAGATCCACGCCGGGGGGGGGGGGGGGGGGTAATCGGCACAAATAATTCCCCATGATATCATAAGTGTTTGATACAGGATAATGGACTAAGATCCAGTGAGATGCAGTCAGGAGTTCTTTGAACCATTGCTGCAATGTTTCAGGTGGTTTTCAGGACCTGTAGCTGTATAATTACACAAACCCACATCACTCCTTGTGGCTCCCTAACTAAACACCACTAACATCTAACCACACTCACCAAGCTTAGCAAGATTCATTTTTCGGTCCGTTTCTCTTGGTTTTTACTTTAACATTTTCCATTTTCTCCCCCCCTTTACATCAATTCTTTTCAACCCCTCTCTCTCGTCTGCCTCCCTCTGTCCATCTCTCTCTCCCTCTTTCTTTCTTTCTTTTTCTCTCTTTATCTTCTTTCTTTCTTTCTCTTCTTTCTTTCTCTCCTTCCTTCCTTCCTTCCTTTCTCTTTCTGTCTCTATCTCTCTCTCATCTTCTCTGTCTGTAACTCTTTTTTTTTTCCTTCCTTCCTTCCTTACCTTCCTTTATATTTATGTCTCTCATCTTCTCTATCTGTCTGTAACTCTCTCTCTCTCTCCCATACTCTATCTTTCTCTCCCCTCTAATCATTGTCTACGATCATCTAATTTGCATAATCCAAGAAAACTATTTTAAAAAAGTAGACAGAGGTTCCACATGAACATTCAAACACCATTAAAAAGTATGAAAAAAATTCAAAATTATATCCAAAGTGGTAAATACCTATAGTAGCAACGTATCCATCATTGCCTATTCACATGCTAAGAAAAGCAACGGAGCAGTCATCAGTTGCATCCTAATAAAGTTAATATCCTTAATTACCATCTTAAATCTGGCTAACATAATCCAACCAGTCAAAGGAGTAAGGAAAACATGTTTTCACTCGACATTGTGCTATCGCCGGTGAAGCATGCTTAATTTCTGACTATATAAAGTCTCCATTCTTCTCCAATTTCCTTGAATAACAGCCCGGAGAAAATTATTCACTTTGAGAGCGTGCCGTAGCGTTGGGCTGTTTGTCTTGGATATTACAAGGTGTGCATGTTGTAATAATGTTGTAGTCATCATGTTGTATTTCTAGCTACTCCATACTTAGAGGCCGTTCTCATTACGCTTTCTAAAACTAGTTTACAGGAAACCAGTTTGGAAGATCTCTATGCTAGCATTCCCACTTGATCACACGAAATTTGTTTTCAAAATCACTTCACGTAAAGCGATATTGTTGCTATGGAAACGCTCTCAATGGGTTAACACGTTTCGCGCAAAATTCAAAATCAACGTAGGCATTCTACACCTGTCATGTGGAGTAGCGCGCTCAAAATGTGCGAAGATCGCTTCCCGAAGAACGGTTGTGTCCTCACTTGCGCTAAAACCAGTTTACCTAGGTGAAGCGATCTTGAAAACTACATCGCGAAGTGGTTTTTCGAACTGGTTTGGAAGATTGCTTACAAGACCGCTTTGACCGTTCTCACTACGTGTTCAACTAGTTTCCACTAAACTATTTTCCAGTAAACTAGTTTTAGGAACGTAGTGAGAACAGTGTCTTAGATTGTTGCTGTTCTAATGGTGACAATGAATAACATAATAAAATGTATATTCATCAAACATAAAATTGTGTTCTGCTTTTAACTTATCTCTCAAAATAACAAATTCAACCTATACTGCTGACCCATAACAAAAGAAAGCAACTCTGTAGAATTAGATTCTAAGTAAATGAGAAAAATGTGTCATGTTTTTACAATGAAATGTAGAGAGATACTAGCTTGTGAAACATCTCCATTTCAGAATTATTTTTTTTTCATGGGATGACTGTATAGTTCAAAATCACTGGGTTCTTAAAATTTGCATGAAAGTGTATTGCCCGGAGGGGGGGTAGTCATATGTATTGCTGTACTCACGCATGGCCAAATTATTTCCAAACACCCCCTAAACGTTTTTTTTCTCTGTTTTTTGTGGGCATTATTTATACACTTTGGCCCCTAAACAAGTTGTCGCCACAATATGACCCCGGGGAAAAAGCTTTGGGGAAAATAATACCCTAAACACGTTTGGCTAGTCTTTAAAAAAAAAGCTTTGGAAAAAAAATACCCTAAATATGTTTGACCCTGCGATTTACCATTGACCAGTCTTTCAAAACTACCCCCTCTTTTTGAAAATCTGTGTTTTTGATATCCTTAACGAGTGCTCACACGGCCTGCGTCCAAAACTGAAAAAATACCCCTTTAAACATTTTTTAAAAACGTTTTTTAGTCACGCGTGTGAACAGCAATATATTTGACTGGCCCCCTGGGGTGAATTGTACTGTATACTATCTTTGGGAAAGTGCGTTGTACTGTGTTGAAGTCTTTATTCTAAGTATAGAAACTTAATTATATTAATCATTTCGAATGTCAAAGAACATTACATTTCCATTATACCATCAAAATAGACTTCAAATTGCAGATATTGACAACTTCCCAAATTTGATAAAATTGCATTGCATGTATTAAATAGTAAACTATGAAAATAACAGTACAGCATCCAGCATTATTATCTGTTAACAAACAAGGCATAAGCGATGTTATATCCTACCTAGATTGAATCCTGTATAGTGATTGGTTCAAGTAGCATCATGTGACCGAATATATTTCAACTATGATGTTGCGTGACGTCAGACCTCGATATATTTTTGGATATACCAATATTCTGACGTCATTATTTCACAAAACTGGATATATCTCGGCGCACCGGCTTGCGCACTCTCTCTCCCGGGCGCGCAAGTCCTGCGCGATGCGTCAGCGCAGACACTAATCTGCGTTCTGCTGAGCGCGGTGCAGGTGGCTCGGAGAAAAGTAGGTAATTCAACGCAAGTAACCGGAATTTGCAAGCTCAGCGCATAGATTTTGGTTATAAATTATTAAAAGTAGGATATAAAACAAATATATCAGGCGTTTCATTCGAAAGCATAGTGGGAATTATTAATCCTCGGTTGGACTGGCAAAACTACTATATTTCCCTCGGGGCTTCGCCCCTCGGGAAAAATAGTAATTGCCAGACCAGCCTCGGATAAATAATTCCACTATACTTTCTCAAAGCCTGATATATTTGTTTATTGTGTCTCGCCCACTTGTGAAAGTAACCAGAAATATTGTGATTTGCGAGGGCACGCAACAAAATTGTATCAAAAGTTCATTGTAAAATAACTTGGATGGAATAACATTTGTCATAAGAGTCTTGCACGTAAATTTCAATGTTAACCTCAAAATGACCTTTGACCTTTCAATGTGACCTCTGAACACAACATGCAGGTATTTTAAGTACAGCTACAACCCAATTTTGGTTCAAAAGTGACTTACAGTTGCGGAGTTATGTCATAACAATGACCTCAAAATGGCCTTTGACCTTACCATGTGACCTCTGACTGCACCATTACAGGCAGGTCTCCTAAGTACATCAACAACTCAAGTTTGGGTGACAAGTGACTTGCGTTGCGGAGTTGCGTGTCATTCGAGAGTCTTGCATGTAAACTTTAACGTTGACCTGAAAATGACTTTGACCATGTGACCTCCAACTGAAACATAACATGCAGGTCTCCTAAGTACATCTACAACCCAAGTTTGGGTGAAAAATGACTTACAGTTGCAGGGTTATGTGTCATAAGAGAGTCTTGCACATAAACTTTAATGTTGACCTGAAAATGACCTTTGACCTTACAAGGTGACCTCCGACTGCAGCATAACATGCAGGTCCCCTAAGTACATCTACCACCCAAGTTTGGTTGAAAAGTGACTAATGGTTGCGGAGTTATGTGTCATAAGAGAGTCTTGCATGTAAACTTTAACGTTGACCTGAAATTGACCTTTGACCTTATCATGTGACCTCCTTTGGTTGAAAAGTGTGGAGTTATGTGTCATATTTTGGTTGTGGAGTTATGTGTCATAATGTTTGTGATGGACGGACGGATGACGGACGACATTTGGATCTCTTAGTCTCGCCATCACCTCTGGTGGGCGACACAAAAATGCTATAAAAATATATAACATGAAAATAATGGCACTTTACATATATCTGATCTTCACATCACATGAAATAAAATCAAACATCGCCCCAACTACTACATGGGTGCCCAACTGTTTAATATAGACCTCATAACGCATGAAATGTTCAATAAAGGTTGTTTCAGTATCTTATTGTTTGTGAAATTTGATAATGAGTACTTGGGCATTTTCATGCACATTTAATGTTTTCGGGAAAGGGATGTGGAGACATATATTTTTGTCATGTTCACATCATGGCCTAAAGCTCACTAAAATTGGTAGGAGAATCTCAACACCCACTGAGAAATACAGAAGTATAACCTTTCTCTTGCATGTGTTCATAATATCCATCATAGTGCCACGAAAAGCTATTTCTACGCTTTCAAAAACATGAGAAACTTACGTGCCAGGGGGGGGGGCACTTGTTAAAGGACGAGAGGATACCATGCGCGACCAAAAAACACGTAAAAAGGATGTCCTTTTCAAGATAGGGCACGTTACGTACGTAACATAATAAGGGTGTCAAAAACACTAAAATAATTTTAAAAGGGTATGTATTTCGCTAGGAAAGCTACGTGTTTAGGGTCAAATTTGCGAGGGTATAAAAAAGACTAAAATGTTTCATAAAGGATGTACTTTTTGCCCCAACAGTCAACACTACGTGTTTAGAGTGGGACTTGCGCGAGGTGTGGGAGGTGGGGCCGTATACTAAACCCGATAAAGGTAACACCGACGACTGACGCGCTGTACTTGTTTAGGGGTTCACTTCAGGGAATTCTTGCCGAGAATATTGTTTTGTTTACAATGCTTGTTAAAGGTAGGGTTTCACACGCCAATACTTGTTCAGGGGTGCATTTTCAAAATATAGAAAATACTTGTTTAGGGTGCTTTTCAAGACCCCATGGTCGCGCATGGTATCCACTCGTCAATGGAAGTGCCCCCTCCCCCGGGCTTATATGTCTGTGTACTGCACCCTCTCCTCTATTCATATAACACTTTTTTGTTTCAAAGAAAATGATAATTCTTAAATATTCAAAAGATGAAAGGTGAGACTTGTTTATTTCATCAAAGAAATCTTTCCAGTTATTTCTATGCATTTAAAAAAAATCTCTACTCTTGATTTCAAAACAGATTTAAATATTCAGGCCTGTATCATTTGATGCATCTCTCACTCTCTCTTTTCCCCTTTTTTGTATTTGTCCTCCTCCCCCACCTACTCCCCCTCATCCTCCCCTCCTCCTCCTCCTCCTCTCCTCTTCCTCCATCATTTATATTTTTGTGGGGGGAGAAAGGGGGTGGCAAAAGAGCTTCTCGAGTTTGTAGTGTAGTCTCTGATAAAAAAATATGTCACGGGCCATATTACAACTAGAAGTTATTGGACAATGATACAATGCAATCCCTCATCTAACATTGAAATTCATTTTTCCAAGTTCACCATTGCTTTAGTTCAGAAGATGACTAACCTATATATTATGAAAAGTATTTGCTGCTAATAAGAGTGCCTCCTCCTTCTTCTTCGTCTACTTCTCCATCTCCTTTTCCTCCTCTCTCATATTCTCTCTATACCATATTTTATAAGAACAATCATCATTGATAATATACACTTTTTTACTATGCTTTCTTAGTAATCACACTATAATCAATCAGACATATGAATAAAACATGCATATTCTCACGATAATCAAATTCCCATTCTCCCCAAAATCACGACGAATCTGCCGCTCTACTTAAATGCTCCGAAAGGCAAGACTTCAAACGCAAGTTTACATTCTAATGGCACTTTCTGGATTGTGCCACAAATTTGAAGGAGCATAAAGAGTTTCTATTCAAATCAACAACTGTACACAAACTTCAATCGGTGGCAGAGTAAATGTCTTTTGATTAAAAGAAATCAAAAGTTTGACCTAAAAAGGGTTCATAAAGAGTCCCAAGTTTTCTGTGATACACAAAACTGAAAAAAACTCATGGAATTCATGAAAGACATAATTTATAAATTCACAAAAAACACAATTTTCAGGTAAGTGAATTGAAATACATAAAATACAGCACCCTTTGATTTTTAGAGGGAGAGCATAAGCCAGAGATGTAATAGAAGAGAGAGAGAGAGAGAGAGAGAGGGAGACAGCGAAAGAGAGGAAAGAAAAAGGGGGTTATTAACTGCTTTCGAATTGGGGGAAATATCAAGCTGTGATTTGTGAAAAAAAATATGAAGAAAATATAGAAAAAAGGAGATGTGAGAGGACAAATGAAACAAAAAGAAACAAATAATACAGGGAAGAGAAATAAAAATAAAGGTCAACAGAAAAGTTTGCATAAACATAAATAGCCACATTATTAGCACAAATAGGACACGTCCCTCTGAAAAGATTCAAGCTAGCAAATATTCTTCATGATTTTTAAGTCAGAGGCTCCGCTCAAGTCTTCACTATAGCGCACTCCTACGTGTATTATGTACATTATTCATGGGAGGGGGTTCCCATGTGTCAAAACCCTCTTGCCCCAAATAGAATTCAATACTATCGACATTAAAGAGATGGTTGCAAGGAATGGAGAATTAATACTGCAAGGGTTATGCAGAAAGATGTGTTAGCGGTGTCGATAAATGGGTATCAGTGGTGGATCTGCAGGGGCTGCGGAAGCAGGGGGCTTCAGCCCTCCCCCACTTTTTTTCGAATACCGTGTACGAAAACGTAAAATTGACCATAGGATTGTGATTTTTTGCATGGTCAGCCCCCCACTTTTGGCTCAGCCCCCCACTTTGAAAACCGTTCCGCGGCCCCTGATCTGGGGGGGGGGGGTAGATGTTCAGCACACAGAAGAACTAAAATTGCCTACATCTGAGAGTGATGTCCTGGTTTTTTTTTTGGGGGGGGGGCTTGTCAAATAAAATGCTCTCCCTTCAGAAAAATTCCAGTTCCATGCTTGTCTATCACGACCCCCTCTAAGCAAAAAGCTACATCCGCCACTAAGTATGAGTACCATATATTTCATACTTCGTCATCCATAACTGATCGTCGAGAGGGGGAGGGGTACAGGTATGCATAACTAACGATGACAATTCACCTTCGTCCCACTTTGACATCCCACAACACTCAATCATTCTTATCGTTTATAATTTCTTTTTGAGGGGGGGGCACATGCAGGGGGCCGTGCCCGAATGTTTCGATCAGGGGCAGACTGCCTAATTTGACATATTTTTTTTCTCAGTTTACCCCATTAGAGACTGAATGATTTTGCCAGAACAAACGTTTTCAATAGACTATATCCTGACACTGTTGCCAACAACTTCTCGAGGTTCAAGCTTTAAATGTTGAGTGCGGAGAGGTGTAATGCATCGTGAAACATTAGCCATCCACTTTAAATGTGAAACATTCAACCAGCTGCAAGATCAACCTGAAGAATGCACTTAAAGCTGATGTTTCTAACATGACGCCTGAATGTATATCATTCAAGTCAACCAAATACATGAATGTATGTATGAATGGGTAGTGCAGTCCAATAGCAATGATACTAAAGAGATCTTTACAAGATTGAATTTTCAATCTTGTTTTCACTCCTCAGGAGTCGGGTAAATAAATATGCTGAATATTTTATAGTACCTACAATGTTTGGTAATTTCTTTTCCTTTTTTCATCCTAGTTGTCTTTCTATTTTTTTTTATTTGTATATCAACTTAATGCCTATTACTTTAGTGCCTTTAGCATATATATAAAAGGAAAAAAAATTCATTCCAATTTCACCTGCTAAAGAATAATATCAGTGCACACTAGTTTCAGCATAACAGCTGACTCAACCTGTAAAGTCTTTGAAGATATTTACCTGTAAAATGTCCCTATCCTTTAAGATCATATGCTCCTGTACTAAAAAATGGCACCCATGGGGGGGGGGGGGGGCTTCAGCCCCCCTACTTTTTTCAAAAACTGTGTACAAAAACATAAAAATGACCTTATGATTGTGATTTTTGACATGGTCAGCCCCCCCCCCCCACTTTTGGTTCAGCCCCCTCCGTTCCGCGGCCCCTGTGACTGGCATAGGGGCAGCTTGCGCCAGACCCTACAGAACGCAAAACTTAATGCCCTTCTGCCTGACCAACAGGAATGGGAATTGTCCTAAAACCCTTCTCCAAGCCAGGGGACAGTGACACTGACAGTTACCTTTTACTGAGAAGGCTCGCAAAAAACAGTCTATTTTCAAGATCATATTGCGTTCTAAAGCATGTGTGGCACCTATCCCATCAATTTTGTTTCCTATCTGACGTTTGTTATTTGATACAGGAGCTTTATGAGGCTTTACACGTTGATAACCCATTCTTCTATGTCTATTTATATGGAAGGATATCCTCTCGCCGCCTGCACACGGATTAGTATACATGGGACTGAAAATAGGATGGTCTGTTTGCAGTACCACGCAAAGCCAGCATTAAATGTCATTGAACTGCCAGCCACAGATAATACCTCAGTCACATTTGCTCTACAGCGACCGTACCGCAAGTCGAAAACAGCCGTTTTAACATTTTTGAACCATAGCTACATATAGGTGGTATGAATAATAATGAATAAAACGGCTGTTTTCGACTCGCCGAACGGCCGCCGTAGATCGAGCAAATGTGACCGAGTTATTACTAGGTATCATTTCTTTCACAAGCTAATTTGCAAATTCTAAGCAGGCAGGCCTCAACTGGCAGTTAAATTTATTGGCCATTAGACAGAAAAGAGCAATTTCATCAACTTTAAATGTCAGGCTTTAGCATCATCGCTTTATATACATGTAATAGATATTTAGGATCAATGCAGTAAAAGGGGAAATGTAATTTTCCTTAATGGAAAACAGCATCATTAGAGAGAAAAACAATTATGATCATTGATTCCAGAGCAGTATGGATGAGAAGTAATTGACAGGAACAAATTAAGTAAACTCATAAAATATGTCAACAACCCAGCTGAGTGATTTCAATATTGAAATATAAAAGTTATTTTCTCAAGAGTGTATTCTTTCAAAAATTGCATATATTGATATAAACTAAATTAAATGGAATTTCATTTACTTAAAGTGATTGGTTAACATTGGTTTGACTTTTTAAAAATCTGAGCTAGAAGGTCACACTTGTCACCTGTGTCTGTGATATGTTACAAAAATTAAGCCCAGAAAAAATTGCGTTCGAAAATTATTATTTAGTGCTTCAAAAATTGAAATATAAAGTGACCGAAAACACCATCTTAATTTCATCCCATACACTTATGTGTACTATTTAGGCGTCTATAAGATGCCTATTTACAAAATCGGGGTTTGCCTTGTAGTTTTAGCTTTTCATTCTCAATAATGTTTGTTTTCAGGGTTTATTAGTTCTAATACATGCACTTGTACACATGTTTCATCTTGGTTTGAAAATTTTTTAAATCGGCTGCTCACAAAGTTAAACAATACCTTTAATAAAAGGATGCTCGATGAAGAAATCTATCTATCTATCTATCTATCAATATATATATATATATATATACATATATAATTTTCTGATATCTAACAAGGGAAGATAATTATAAACAATGAGAAACATCCTACACCCAATAACACTAGTTTCCAGTAGGAGTTAAAATCAAAATACTACACTATATACCAAGATTTGATGGACAAACTCACTTCTAAGCTCACGACCATTTCTACATTCCGAAAAAACCGAGTACAGTACAAATATATTCGTATATTGCTTTAATTGATCGCATACATTCAGTCTAATGCAGATTTCTAAGCCTGAGAAAAATCAATAGACTGCAGCTGCACACATGAATATAGACATGTGGGACTGAGCATACAATATTATATCTTCGACAGACTATCTGGCTTTATATCAGTCAGGTTTCAGTTTTCAATTTTAATTTCAATTTAAAAAACATGGACTTTATTCATATACAAACATGATGCACAAACATTGACAATTGAAGTATTCATGTTTACAATGTACATTTTTATAACCATATACAGTTTAATACCATTGTGAGATAGGTTTTATGCGCAAGTAGCAGTCATATAACTCTTAAGTAACATACTTTACTCGTCTTTGTTTGAATATGATAACACAGATCCATCATGTGATAGCAATTTCAAACTGAATACTCAAAAGTTAACAAGATGGGATTCTATCAAACATATCTTTGTTTGCTATCTTTTCTGTTTGCCTTCTTCGAAATCAAATTTTCTTACGTGCCTTTCTCCTCTTTAATCTTCCTCTACTTTGCTCTTCGTTCCCTTATCCTCCTTCATATTCCCATTCTTACTTCCATATTGCTTCCTTTCTCCCGTTCCTCTTCCCCCTCTAACATCCCCCTCTTTTTACCCCTCCACCCCCTCTTCCTCTTTCTCCTTCTTTCAGTTCTTCTGCATGCCATCCAGATTTGTATCTATCATTTAAATCTGCTGGCCATTTTAAAATCCCTTAAACCATTCCCCCCAAAAACATGCAAGAGAAAAGAACTTGGAAGAATTCCCATAGCAAACATTCCATTGCACTTGAAGCACGACTGTCGGTCGAGGATCCAGAACCGTCGCCATGGGGATGTGTGAGCAGGATTCCACGCTGCCTCCAAGTTTGAGAAAAGCTTGATCCCAATGCAGCCATCTTCCTCGGTAAATAAATCAATATGTAGAGCGAAACGTGATTTCTCATATAATCAGTATGAGGGGGGCAACTGTAAAGTTCCGTTCGTGAGACACGGTGCGAGAACAGGTGTTTCTTCATGATTAGAAGATTTTTATGAGATATGCTGATGAAAACCACCTCATCAAATGAGGAATAAATTTAGTGGGGCCCATATGGATTATTTTCAAACTATTGTCATCTGTTAACAGCACTATTATGTTGCTAAATGAAGACAGGAATATTTCCTAAACAGAATTTATACATGTTCCACTTTCCAGTGGAGTATTGATAACAGTAATTAATAATGTTAACAATAAACATCATACTTAATGCTGACTTTACTTCATGGAATACCAGGAAATGTGATGCTCTTTCTAATTTGTGCAACATTGGTTCATACTTACATAACTGAATTATTTTTATTATTCAGTTTTATGTACTCATACCGTCCACTACTGGTTAATTATTGTACATTTTCAGTGACTTAATGAGTAAAATTTTTGACCAAGTACAAATTTGGCATACAGGGGGGGGGGGGGATCAAAATAGTCCTCAGTGAGCGAAACAATGGAGCAGAACATTGCCTTTTTGGAATGAAGAGCTAATATTGTGACCTAGATTAAGCATAATATCAAGAAAATAATTTCGTATTTTACCATTTTCCCTTTAATTTTCTTTTTCTGTTGGGTATTTAAACATTCAGGAGGCAATTGCCCCATGCCCTGCCCTCCTCAACTGTATGCCACAAGACCTACATATGACACCCCATTTTATGCCACCCCCCCCCCCCACTCAATATTATTCCAAACATTTCATTCAGCGAACACTAAGTAGTCGTTTCATTGTGTACAGCAAACACAGAGGTAATATCTGTTTTGTACATGTATGCGGGGAGAAGGCTTTTGAAAATGGTTAATATTTCACCAAACATGGCCCTTGCATGACACTACTGCACCACTTAAGACACACCGAAACACAGTTTAAGGCGTAATTCGATTGATGAATTGTTTACCATTAATCTGCTAAAGTGCGAGAGCGAAGGGTAACAGTTTAGTCTCCCGTATCTATGGAAGACACTTGTTTCTCCCGTGGGGATATCCCGCATCAATTTGTAAGATTGTCTATCTCTCTGGGGTCCACAAACCATTCTCCTTTCCTCAACCTTAACACGTTGCTTTCCTTTCTGAGTAGGTGTTCAGAAGAAAATAATTACAATTCATCTTTTCAATATTATCTCAAATTTGTTGATTCCTCACAGCAGAATTAAAGCTGGTCAATATTCTATAGATATGAATTAAAGCTTTTATCAAGTTTTAGCAATTCCAGCTCTAGATCATTCACATTCAATATTTCAATTCATTATCAGATATTATTAAAATAAACCTTTAGTTTGTTTATTTAGTAGATTTAAAAGCATATAAACCATTTTGTATTTACCTCTAGAGCAACTTTTCACAAATGACCTTTCTTTTTTTTTTCAATGGAAATGTACTTAATTAATTTCTAAAGAATGTCATGCAAGCTTGCCTCATATAAATATTCAACCCGAATGAAGGAAACACTGTATAGACCAGGGCCACGTCTTACGAAGAGTTGCGATTGATCTGATCAATCGCAACTATGGACGGCCAGCAACGTCAACATCTATTATGCATGTTTGTTCAAAATATTTTCTATGATATACATTCATGCATTCATTACTTTCTTGACAATTCACTGTGCTTCTCTTTGTTTATAAAGGACATTGTGCAAATTTCCAGTAAAAAAATTATGACACTGATGGATTTCCATAGAGTTACGATTGATTGGATCAATCATAACTCTTTGTAAGACGGGGCCCAGGTGGCATGACTTGAAGGTTACATTAATATACAAATAAGAAAGCTTCTATTACATACTTCGCGTTAAACCTATTAATTTGACCCGTTGCTGAATACGGAACATAACTGTTGTTTATTTTTCACATTTGCATTAGATAGCTCACAATTTGAACAGCAGCCCAGCACAAATACTTTGTCCACTTATACTTTACAAATCACACACTGCTCTGGTTTGAGAATGTGAAAGCTAAATGGCAATGTACGCATACAGCACTTAACAACAGCCTAGACTAAAGAGTCATTCCAGTAATACAAGTGGTTATTCAAAAATGAGCCCAAAAAATTTGAGGGGCACAACCTGGCACATGTGGTAAAATTTCTTAAAAGTCCAGAGTGAGCAAATTGAGCAAGCAAAATATTTCAGGTTTTTTAAAATAAAAATCCAATATGTGATAGATTTTGACTGAATAATCAGAAAATAACATATTTTTAACTATTTACATTTCGTTTCTTTTTTTCCCTTCTTTTTCCTCTTTTTTTATAATTGTCATGGAACTTTCTGGGGGATGACCTCCCCCCCTGTAGGCTAGTAATTCATACCTTGCTAATTTTACTGTTCTGGCTTGACAGGTGAAATAGCAAGCAAAAGACTGACTGACATTCTGTGTTCATATCAGTATTAGATAGCCACAAACAAAAATCTGCACATCAGCTCAAAACAACCCATCAGTTTATTTGAAAGATAAAACAAAATAAGTGAGAACGAGACACGATATGCAAGTATACATGCCTATACTTGTCAACAACAAAAAGCACGAGGGCCTACATGAACAGCTGCACATAATCCTGACTCAACACGCAACCCGCTATTTGCTCGCTTTAGACTTCATCTCTGAGGCACAATTTAAGGAAATTTAATGATGCCTTTCTAGAGATCTATCCCAATAACCTATACAGAATTATTATTCGAAATGGCAATGTATTGCCGCTGCCCACTAGTGTGAAAAATAACTTTTGAAATAATATGTTTTTTAATTTTATTTTTGGGCCATTAACACTTCAACGAAAGCAAGCCATGTGTACTCCAGTGCTCATTTGAGCACATAATGATCTCAAATTGGCAACAATATTTTATTTCACCCACTAATCCTCTCATAATATCAGGTTATTACAGTACTTAAATGATCATACCCAGTAAAAACGCTGTTTAAGATTTTATACAACGCTGTTTACTATATGAACCTTACAGTATTTGTTTAACCGTTTAAAGAATCATGTTTAATTTATTCAAGATAAGATATTGAGAATTAAACTTTGTTGCTTAAGATTTAAACAATTACTGTAAGATTCATAGAGTAAACAGCGTTGTATAATTTTTTTTTTACTGTGTAACCTATTTTCATATTGATTTAGAAAACCCAAGAACAGCTCTTGCCCATAGATCTATTCGACATACTGGGCCTTACATTTGGAACTCTCTTTCTTTTTATATTTGGTCATGCCCAACGAAAAAATCCTTTAAGAGGCAAGTTTAAAATTTCCTCCTTTCAAAATATGAAACACAATGCTGATAATTATGTCATATAAATTATGTTGTATTACCATTTCATGGTTACATAATATACCACCACACATATGTATACATTTTTTGCCATTATTTGTGATTATTATTATATAAATAAAATACCTTACCGAGTCTGTTTTTTTATTTTTATTCTACCCATAATGCCTCAAGGACATAAATCTACTTCCTAACTTAATCCACAAATTAATACAATACAATGCATTTCACGCTAGTTAGTATCATAAAACATGATGCTTACACACTGTAAACATTATTTAAGAAACCAAAATAGTCTTGTATCGCTATTTCCCAAATGTCTCTTGTGTATTAGATACGCTTTCAAAAGTCACATGGATAGACTTTGCAACAAGAAGAATTTCTCAATGACCTCTTTCTGATTACCTGTACAGAAAACACTGGACATTAATATGTTGAGTGGGCTTGCAACCAACTATAAGCATTGAATAAAAACTTTAAATTTGCAAGAATATTATGAAAGATAGGTGACTTGCGCATGTATGCAAGGGTATGGGAAGGGGGGTGGGGAGTCCGGCACATGCATGCAAAATGTGAGAGATTGATAAAGGTAAGCAGGAAATCTAGCAAAAAAAAAATTGAATACATTTCATTCCCCTCAAAATCACCATTATGACATCTACTGAATATACCTGAAGAAGTTTTTGTGTTTTTTTTTTCAGTGCTGACTTGACTCACTGACTTAAAATTTTTTTTTTTAAAGCACTGGAATAATGAGACTAACTACTCTTGAAAATGTTAAGTGGTAAAAACATCCTGTGCACACCGCAACTGCTACGCATCCTCGTAAATCTAGTTCAATGACATATCGACGTATAATACATGGATTTAGAGAAAAGGTTAAGATTCACTAGACCAGCTGTCCGTGTAAATATTGGTTAACAATATCAGGGCTTAGATGGAATCAGAGAAAGACAAGTTAATCCATCATCTGCCCTTACCACTTGATTAGATGTCTAGGGATGCGCATCAATTTGACCTCCATCAATATGAGGCAGGGGTAGCAAAAAAGTTCTTAATCCAGTCAGACGACTCCCTGGGGGACACTTATCTATGCTAATGGTAAGTTTTTAACCTTCAGTGACCTTATTAAGATGGAGATAGGATTCATTTATACCCATGATCACCCCAGGCGGGAAACAAGATAGTGACAAAAAAAGAAATATTATCAAATTATGAATTGACCTACCAGAATATAGTAATGCACTACAGACTGCATCTATTGACATGTTAATAATTCTTAATAGGATATCCCATTTCTTTTGTCTAAGGAACAGTTTGCAGATTTCCCTTTCATCATCCAAAGCATGATGTATGCTACACTCCAACCTCCCAGGAGAACATGTACAGATACTATCATACTCTCTTAAGTTTAAGGTGTGTAACATTGTACTCTTCCTATACATCTAACTGCTGACACAAAGACATTTTATTAATTGTGTAAAAAAAAAATTGACATTTCCTAAACCAAAAATCATCATCATCAGCAGTATCATCATCACAACCAGCATCATCACTATCACCATCAACATTACCACCATCACCATCATCATCATCACCATCATCACCATCATCATCATCACCATCATCATCACCATCATCATCATCATCACCACATCATCATCACCATCATCATCATCACCACCATCATCATCACCATCATCACCATCATCATCATCACCATCATCATCATCACCACCACCACCATCATTATCACCATCACCACCATCATCACCATCACTATCATCACCACCATCATCACCATCACCACCATCATCACCACCACCATCATCATCACCACCACCATCATCATCATCACCATCGTCACCACCATCGTCATCACCATCATCACCATCATCATCATTATCATCATCATCATCACCACCACCACCATCATCATCATCATCATCACCATCATCATCATCATCATCATCATCATCACCATCATCATCACCATCACCACCACCATCACCATCGCCAGTGTAGCGACTGAGGCCTCGGCCAAGGCCAGATTGCCATGGATAAGGATAATGACTTACTTCCTGAAACTTCCTGGAAAAATGAAGCTAGTAGTAATAGAATTGCACAAGCCACTACAGCCCAGTAGAGTATCCTCCAAACAACGTTAGAAGCCATGATGCATTAGTATCTCCAACTATATAGATATCATCCAAAGTACTTGAAAATCAGTTTTCTGTGCATAAAAAGAGAGAGAAATGATAAAAAGATAAAACAATAGTATTTAAAACTACATATCATTCAAGAAAGTTTAAAAATTCTGTAGGGGGGGGGGACATAGAGAAATAAGAAAAATGTTTTTGACAGATGTTGTGGTAGAATATATACATGAAATATCATGCATGACTTAAATCACATACATTCAGTGGGTTAAACATCCCCATTGGGTTACAGGAGAGCAAAGGGCTACACATAATTTTCAAATACAGTGGTTAAAAAAGATATTTTTCAAGACATAAAATGAGAAAATATGCTCAAGATGTGACTCAAAATCAGATTATTAGTGAAGACCACACATCCACGAACACACATCAGTAATACAATTTGAAAACAGACTGGCATATTAATCATCAGTAATACATTTTAACAATTAATTAACTGTTCAAACAAAGCTGAGAATGAGAGTTCTCACAAAATCTTTGTTAGATATGAAAGTCTTAATGTCCAAAGATATAATCCATCCCGCTACACATTAAAACAACATTGTGTAAAGTATGGATTGTTTAAAAGGTAAGTAAATTTATATGAGAATGTTCTACAAAATCATGTACTATATACTCTTTCCTCTTGGAACATAGGATCCCTGTAATTATAGGAAAGAGAGATTATGGATTAAACAACCCGTCCATTTTTTTACACAACTTTTCGAATGTGACAGTCTACACCACTTTCCCCACATTCAGTTGCAAATCTAGTCTGGAAATTCGAAAAGAGCAAAGGTGGTGGTAAAAGTGAACTTTCTAAACCAGGATGTTTAATCCCAAGTGTTAATTTCAGTTGGGAATTCCACCAACGGAAAGTCTGACCCATATTAACATCTGAGCAAATACCGGTGAGTCACATATGTAAAATGATGGACTTTTGCTTACAGCTTGGTTGGCTGAAAAGTGATTTAATTTGAAGAACAGCTCGTCGTTTAACGTCTATTGTCTCTTTCAGTTCTATTATATATTGCTTCACTCTAGCGTTCCGTTCATTCATGTGATTTTACTCCGCTGAGCACATGTCGAAAAAGCTTCAGTTTGTCCGTTTTTAGGGCTATTTTATGATTTTGAGGTACCAAACAACATTTATTTATTTACTTGAAAAAAGAATAAAATGAAAATGCATTATGGTGGATGGATATCTTACGCAATTTGCAAGGATTTATATGAACATGATTTGAAATACTGTTTTATGTTATCAAGACCACTTTTAATTCCATTCTGCCTGTGATGAAAAAAAAAAGATCATTACTGAAAGGAAAATGGATATACGCAGAATTTTATTAAACTGTATTATTTTTTTTCTATCTAATTCTTTCATCTTGGTTTCCTTTCTTCCTTTCCTCTCCATTCCTACATTCTTTCTATTTTCACTATTAATCTCAATTTGTCCTTTTTTTTAAAGGACAAGTCCACCCCAACAAAAGCTGATTTGAATAGAAAGAGAAAAATCAAACAAGCATAACACTGAAAATTTCATCAAAATTTGATGTAAAATAAGAAAGTTATGACATTTTAAAGTTTTGCTTAATTTCTCAAAACAGTTATATGCACATCCAGTTCGGTATGCAAATGAGGGGACCGATGACATCACCCACTCACTATTTCTTTTGTATTTTATTATATGAAATATGAAATTTTTTGATTTTCCCGTCATTGTCATGTGAAACAAAGTTTCATTCCTCCCTGAACAAGTGGAATTCCATTATTTTAACATTTTGTGGTTAAGCAAGGGGGTCCTAATTGTCCAATTCGTAAAAATTGAAATATTGTATAATTCAAACAATAAAAAACAAATGAAATAGTGAGTGAGTGACATCATCGACTCTCTCATTTACATATCACCGAATTGAGCATAGAACTGTTTTGTGAAAAATAAGCGAAACTCTAAAATGTCATATTTTTCCTATTTTACATTCGATTTTGATGAAGTTTTCAGTGTTATTCATGTTTGATTTTTCTCTATTTATTTAAATCAATTTTTTTTCTGGGGTGAACTTGACCTTTAATATTCACTTCCTCCTTCCATCTCCCTCTCCTCTTCTTTTCTCTTCTCTTCTTTTCTCTCACTTTACTCTTTCTCTTCTCTACTCTACTCAATCTATTTTCTCTCTTCCTCTCTACTTCCTTCTCATTCTATCCTTCTCTTTTGCTACCTCTATCTGGGAGTTATCAATTTCCGTTTACTGTGCTCAAAACCCTAATTTCCAAATGCACTGAAAGAAGCTAGCCCCCTTCTCCTAATTCAATGATTGCATGAAAATTACACCTCTGTTTATGCAGTAATCCATAATAATATCCAATACGCTCTCCCAAAAGCTGTTAAAAATCATGCTCCACAATTCTGTTTATGTGCCGTGTTTTGTTCCCGGTCACGTCGTGACATGAAATCCGGCACGCACGATTGAGGTAATTCTCTATCCCAGTCAAATCTGGGGACAGCAGCATGCGTCAAGCCAGCCTGACAAGCCGTAGCACAAATGATCTATTTGTTCGGTGAACAGCAATAGATTAGCGCTGAATAAATTCCACGCTTGCCTACCAATGATCGGCTAGGTGATCATGGGTATCAAATGAGATGCTTAGAGGGATATATCAGCTTTATAATGGAAATAATTAGGTTAATCAATTTTGATAACTTTCACTTCAGACTATAAATCAATAATAAAACATTACATTAAAATAAATAACACTTCACATAAGCCATTTTTTAGACAATCCAGTTTTGTTGATGTGATTGTGTATTCGTTGGGATGTATTAAGCGCTATATAAAAGCAGAATATTATTATCATTTCTCTTCTTATATATAACTATGGAGTTATGATCTTTTTATCAACTTGTTTTACAATTATTTTCATCATCTTGTTGATTGCTTGAAAGTTTGTTGTCACACTTATTTGCTTTTGTCTTTTTATATATTAGGTTTTACAATTCATGTTGTTAAATCTAATGATCTAGACTTAATTGATGTAGTTTGTACAAACATACTTTTTCAATGATATAGTGAATAATAAAGTGTTATTATATGGAAAATGGACAGCATTGCCCAGGGGGAAATGACAGCAGCTAAAACTGTCAAAAGGTAGAGAAATATTGAGAAAAAAACTGCTCCATCTCTTAACCATTAATCCAAGTTATTTTTAAAAGTTGAATAGAAAATCATTAAATCTAAATTTGTATTGTATCCATTAGCAACTTATGAGGAATGTTCTGCAACTTAATATTACATACCAGCAAAAATGTGTGCAGAATCAAAACGCTGTAGACTAAAATTAATAAATCATGGTTTGAAATCATAAAATATACACTTATTGCGTTATAAAAACTGATGTCAAGAAGGAAAATTGGAGGAAAAAAATGAGTGGTAGTTTAACCAGGTTTATATCCAAAGTAAATAAGAAATATAATCTAAATCGAAATTCACCTTCCTTATTCAATATTCTTATCAAATAATTCATTGAATTTTGTGTTTTACAATTTCCCCCTTTTTTTTTTGGGGGGGGGGGGGAATTTACATTTTTAAATGAAGTTTCCCCAGTGTTATTGAAATGAGATAATAAACCATGAAATATCTTTGGAATTCATTTCATACTAATATTATATTCTCCATTTCAATTATTTCCAAAATAAACAAACCTTTTCAATGCAAAACTGTAATAATTAGGTGAGTGGGTTAGCAACAGGTGCACTGAAAAACACTGGTGTTCATCTAACACCAGCCTATACAAGAAAAGTGTTTAAACTTTAAACAACACCAACAGGATAAAAACATTATCGATTTGATTCTTACCGGGCAGGTGTTAACACCAAATTTGTTACAGTGTATGCAAATGCTACTGTGATAAAATACACCAGTTGATGTCCCGACAAGATTTCACCTTCAGGTGTTAAAAAACAGCATGGAGAATGAATGTAACACCATATATTGTTACAATGGAGGAGCTGTGGTGAAGTGGTTCTGACTCTCGCCTTCTACACAGAAGGCCGTGTGTTCGAATCCCACCGCGGTCTGGCGTCCTTTGGCAAGGCGTTAATCCACACTTTGCCACTCTCGTCCCAGGTGCTAAATGGGTACCAGGTAGGATGTGAAAGTCATGGTAGCTTGTCCAGTACTGTGTGCGCCTCACCGGCGACTCACTGGAATACTCCCCAGGGAGTGGAGGATGCGCATACATTGTGTGCGGGAATGACTGATTGAATCCAATGACCAGGTTAATAATATCTCTCTAAAGCGCTTAGACATGTTGTTCCGATGTATCAAGCGCTATATAAAAGCGGATTATTATTATTATTATTATTACAATTAATAAGCAAATTGTGTCACAACAACACCATTGGATCTTGAACTATACACTCTCAGAATATATTTTAACCAACCCAGAATAAATGAACCTACCATCAGGAAGTTTATTAAAAATCCTCCAGATTCATTTCGCATGCAATTGTGATTTAACCATCAGTTGTAGATTCATAGTTGAAACAAATTATAGGTTGGTTCAAAACCTTCTGATGGTGTAAACACCATGATTTTTTACACTGATGTTGAATGCCTAAAGGGGTCCTCTGTAAATAACACTAGTGGTGTAGATTACTTAACACCACTGGATTGTGTGTGGGGTATGGTGGGAAACCAACCGGTGACATAAACCTGTCTCATTACAATACGAGCTGATGAATGTTACTATCTCATCATGTAATCAAAGCCTTTACTCTGGGCTCTCCTTCTAAGAAGTGATGCATACGTATCTCGAACGAGTACCTTATAAGGTGGTGCTGCACCAGCATGAGTTTGCTCGATCTCGAGATTTAAGCCCGATCGGCCCTCTTCGCGATTAATCTCGAGATTCAAGAAACCCCATCTCCACCATCGCAAGAAGAGCGATTCCTGCTCGAGCGAGGCATCGATGCAGTGTGGTCTGACGTCGAGAATGAATAATCCCTAGTGCGTCTGCACCTGCGAAATCAGCGGGATGATTCGTAAAATGGCGCGCTATTTTGCAAATAATCCCAAGTTGACTTGGGATTGCAATCTAGAGATTAATCCTACGAACTAGCGCGATAATTGCGTCTCCATTACAAATAAACTCGAGATTGTTCAGATCGGGATAATTTGCCGGATCGGAAATAGCGCGCTAATTTGAATACTCGGGCTGGTGCAGGCGGCCCTATAGACAGATTCAAGATGCTGTGAAAGGATTCAAACCCACAGAGTGAGCTTCCAATGTACATACTCATGTTTACATCTACCCCCATACAGCTGTCATTAATCAATGCAATTATTCCACCTATCATTTCATTCTCCTTTAGTATAGGCATGGACCTACTACTAGTAGGTCCACGGTATAGGGCACAAATATTACCATGTTATTTGCCTTTAAAGGGCATTAAAGTTATTTTTATTCAATATAACCAGGGCTCCATAACACATAGATAGGCGATCAATCGCTAAATGAATTGACCAATCAATATCAATGTTACTCGCACATTTGGTTTAAAATACTACCAGGGACCAATCATAGGTGTTCTTTCATATTTACAATTCATCGCAAACCTTTGTGTTACGGAGCCCAGGTTAATTTTCTTTAAAAGGGAATTATTAATAAATATTACAATGTATTTTCCTTTAAAAGGGCAATTAAGCGAATTTTTATTTAGTATTACTATGTTATTTTTCTGGAAGGACAATAAGGTGAATATTTATGTCTTATTACTTTACCTACCATGTTAGGTATTTTTCTTTAAATGGGCAATAACGTTAATTAGTTATTCCTATCAAAGAAATATTCAATGGTAAGAAATATAATTACATTGACTTTCTTCTAATGGAACACTGAAATGATCAAACAGGCTAATAATATAATTTTGCAATAGGGCAGAATCAATTCACTTTATTACCCGTTTAAATGAAAACAACATGGTAGATAAAGTAATATTCATGCCAAATTGAAGGTAATTGGTAGGCAATATAACAACAGTTTTTTTATTCTAACATGTATGGCTACAGTTACATTGCTCAAACATGGAATATGGAGTAGGGCATAAATGAAGTGAATTAAATCAAACTGCCATTTTACATTAAAACAAATGGAAGGTAAGGAAATAATCATGCCCCATTGTGTTTGATCAATGTGATTGTATTTCTTGTGGTTAAATAAAAGGTTTTTGTTTGAATGACTTGTAATATGTTAATTTACACTGTTTTAACTAATCCTAATGTTGACATATACCAGAGTGCCTATCTCTCGTGCTTGTGGGACTGGTTTATTCATGACCAAATCACGAAATTATAATTTCTCACATGTCCGATGATGCATTTGCTCTAGAATTTCTTCTCTTACGTTCCCTGTTTGTTAACCAAATTTATGTCACAGTTCAAGAACCACACTGAGACCCCCCCCCCCCCGAACCCTCAACATAACATTCAAATTGTGCCCTCTATGTTTTTTTTTTCTGTTTTTAAAATTGCTCTTTTCATTCATTCATTTTATTTATTTTCCAGAAATTAATCAAAATACAAAAAGACATAACTCACTCTGAAAGCGTATGAATTTTTACTGTAACAAACGGAGTTTAAAAAGGGAGAAAAAGTATAATCTATAGAGTGTTTCACTCAGTGTGGAGGTATCTAGAATAAAGCAAGTGTGTGTTGTGGATAGAACCATAAGCTTTTGAATTAATAATTCCCCAATCATAATCTTCCAAACATTTCGTAAAAAATCTGGAAAGTTATGAATGAAAATAAATCCAAACTTGCAATTACTATTTCAAATTCAATTATTCAATAATTCCCCAATCATAATTGTCCAAACATTTCGTAAAAAATCTGGAAAGTTATGAATGAAACAAATCCAAACTTGCAATCACTATTTCAAATTCAATTCATTCAACCATAACATGAAATATATTCAATAGTAGGTTTCACTTTTGATTGAAAATTCTCCATTTGTTAATCTCAGACCAAACGAATGAAAATTTTCATTGTTTCACTTCTGAAATATCACCCCCCCCCCCTAAAATGAATCCTGGATGTGCTCCTATTTCTGCCTCTCAAAATCTATTATCTCTACTTATTAATGCACTGAATCCGAGGCTCATCCGTCAAAATACCTCGGCAGAAAGAATTCAAAGAAAGATATGTATGTATCTAGATCAAGAGAATGATAAAATAACACTTCTTACAGACGTATCTGGAGCATGAAAGACAAATGTAGAAGATGAAAATAATTTATAAAGGGGAGAGATCGGGTACCAATATGTCATCTTGGTATGGAATGAAAGATGTTTGTCAAGATTTATCTTAATTGATTTTGTGTTAAAGAAGTGGGTTATGGAAACTGTGCAACGGTGGGAAGAAAAAGAAAATGAGAACAGAACATTTTCCTGGGGCGCAGTATTTCAAGAATTGTGCTGGCTTGGTTCGGATCGAGATAGATTAAATTGGTGGGATGGTTAAATTCTAGGAGGATAAAAGAGAAGGAAAGGAAGAGTAAGAGGTAAGACAGAAAGAGAGAGAGAGAGAGAGGTAAGAAATAAATTTTTCATTTCATTTAGGTTTTATTTCCACAAATCCGTTATGTTACAAAACTTTGATAACTTAACTGACATAACTAAGCTGAGCAACCATTACACACGTAGACTATATAAGTATAGATAGCAAGCATTCTTAATCACTACATATTAATACATGTTTAAATACATAAAAAACGGAAAAGCGGAGGAAACCTTAGAAGCAGAATGCTTGTAGATAAGGTTCCCTTTTTTATACATTACATTTGACATTACTACTTAGTAATAATACACGTGACAACATTTTATCAATTAAATTACACCCACAAAAACAACACAACACAGAAACGTGACAAAAAACAATGAAAGAAAGAAACGAAGAAATAAAAAAAACAAAAGAAATAAAGTAAGCAGCTGCCATCCAACAGAATTTAAGAAACTTCTGGATAATAAGCTCTATGGACAAAAATGCAATAGAGCATGCCAATAAATAGCAATTTCAGTTTGTTTCATTATATCGAAGAAGAAGCTTTGCTTTCAAGTGATGTTTGAAAATATTATAATTTTGTAGTTGCTTAAGTGTCATATCCAAGGAATTCCAATAAACTGGACCAGTATATACTATCGTTCTTTTCCTAAGTACTGTTCTCAACCTATGCAAGTGAAAGAATGACGACTGTCGGGTAGGGTAAGTATGCAAATGTTGATTCTTTTGGAATAGTGATGTAAAAGCATGAGGAAGAGCATTTGCGTTCAATTGAAACATGAAACAACCTAAAAAGAAATTATATAAATCATGCACCTTTAAATGAGGGGGATGAGTGAAAGAAGGGGAGATGGACAGGGTCCAGATAGAGATGAAAGAAAGAAAAGGAGAGGAAGGAGAGAGAAAACACAAAGAGGGAAAATGGGAGATGGATGGGGAGAAGAAGTGACATAGAAGAGGAGTATGAGGGAGGTAGAGGCAAAGGGGAAGAAACAAGGAAAAAAGGAAAGAAAGATGATGGTGGTGATGATGATGATGATGGTGGTGGCGATGGTAATGATACTGATGATGGTGATGGTGATGATGATGATGATGAAGATGGTGATAATGATGATGGTGATGGTGATGGTGATGATGATGATGATGATGATGATGGTGATGGTGATGATGGTGATGGTGATGGTGATGGTGATGATGATGATGATGGCGATGATGATGATTGTGATGATGATGGTGATGATGGTGATGATGATAATAATGAAGATGAAGATAATGGTGATGATGATGATGATGATGATGGTAGTAGTGATGATGGTGATGATGATGATAATGATGATGATGATAATAAGGTTGATGATGATGGTGATGATGGTAGTAGTGATGATGGTGATGATGATGATGATAATGATGATGATGATAATAAGGTTGATGATGATGGTGATGATGATGATGATGGTAGTAGTATTGATGATGATGATGATGGTGATAATGATAACAATGGTGACAATGATGAAAATGATGATGTAAATAATAATGATGACGATTATAATCTAATAATGAGATGGACAAAAATCAGGAAGAGGAGGAGGAAGATGATGATGATGAAAATGATGAAGAAACAAAAATTGAATATTATTATGGCATGAAGTAAAAAATGAAGAGAGAGGGAATCTCATGCTTGACCTAACCGTGGAAATTCTACAAAGCATTGAAAAATGTCTCGCCTCCCAACGAAAAACATGCACAAAATGCGAGGAGTAAATCAATAAATTTGTCTAGGGGATGTTTTTCCTCTCTATTACTCAACACCTTAATTGTTGTGATTTGGTGAGCGAAACGGTTTTGGAAGCGAGAGATCTGACACCTTCCTGCATTTGTTTGGGAGGTATCCGATAACCCTGCTTTAAACAACAATTGTACAATGGTGTCTATGGATTGGAGCCAATATGGCAGTCAGCTATCAGGTTTCTTGCTTTCAAAAAACGATGGTATATTTTGTTTTTGCAAAACCCTTGAAAGTTGATGGTTGGATGATAATTTAGAGATGTAAAAGGATACCACAAACATGAGACTAGAATTTGAAATGAGTTCTTCCTTGAAAACGCTGGATTTGCCCTTCTAGAACACAGATTCATTATATTCCAAAATTGTTTTCATAAGGCCAGGCGTTAAGATAAAGTGACGGAAGTTTAAAACCGTTTCTAATCTCTACCATAATAAATCCTACAAGCATAACAAACAAGTCACCAATACAATTTTTATAATAAAACTCCATAGTCAATTCATGTTGCATAATAGTTTTCATTTTCATAAAAATGGTTCCACTATTAAAAAGGCCCTCTTAAGAAGTTAAAACAAAACTATGAAGCATAATCTAATAAAACATGTTAAAATCTGTTTTAAGCTTTGGTAGGGTTATGATATGTACGGCACTTGAGTTTCATCTAACATTGAAATTTTTCAAAAAGTGTTGGAGCAGTTAATTTTTTTTTCATCAAGGAAGTTATTTTGAATCTAGCCCCTTTATCTCCAAAATGTTTTTACTTTTAAAGGGGCTTTTTGAGCATTTATTATGAATATAGTGACTGGATATCAGGAAACTGCAGACAAAGATGTCATCCAGAAGTTATCAGCCTATACTATGCCTATATATATAAACAGGTTTTAGCACTTTGATTGGACACCAGATCAAAATAAATTGACGTGTAAGATCACAAAATTTTCCAACAATTTTTTTCCCATTTTATATTGTCCACGTCACTGGGATGCAAATATCAGCTATCAAAATATATCATCTTGTTTTGTGCAATTTTGATACAAACTCATCATTTTATTATTCATGTTCACTGCAGTCAGCTGCAGAGTTTTAAAAGCATAAAGAGTATCAACACTCTCTTACATCTGGATGAGAAACATCTGCCAAAACAAATATTCCTTCAAAGCCGAGTTATATGATGATCGTAATATTCTTAACACAGGCAGAATACACGATTTTAATGACATCATGAATCCATAATTCATGTTATATTTGCAGTCAGCCATTTTGTGCAGATCGACTTACACACTAAAGATGATAAACCATCTGTAAAGATGACTTTCATAAGAAAAATAACATGCAAAATACACAGGTTCAGCACTTAATAACTCTATGATACAATAATTTACTCAGGATTGATACATGGCTACATTTTTCAAACAACTTCTTCTAGCCCTGAAATAATTCGTCGGCATTCATCCAAACCGTTGTATCACTAATACGACGACGATGTAAACCAATTTCAGAGAAAATCGACTTCAAAGTTGACTATAATTTTCACACTTAGTTCCCAGCCTTACGACATTTCATTGCTAGAAAAATATTGCATGGTTGGAAAGACCATGGAATTAGTAGGTCCATGGAAAGACCAAGTCAATTGCTTGACATTGGTATCGTTACTTTTACACGCAAAAGAGCTACATGCTTGTAATTTCGGTTTGAGCCGTTTAGATTTTCCCTGTACAAAAACGCCATAGGGAAAAAGCGATACATTTTGACTGACTGCGATTTCAATGCGCGCGATCAGTGAAAGCGTCGTATCGCTTAGTCAATGCAGTCCTGATACGACAGTTTGGCTGACCGTACGCATTGAAATCGCGGTCAGTCAAAACGTTGTATCGCTCTGCTACAGTACACGTTTTCAATAGTATTTGTGCATTTTATCAAAAATTTGATTGACATCGCTGTGAAAATCCCCTCATATCTCAGAAACTGAAATGAATTGCATCCTAGAAATTAACTTAGGAATAGAATAGGACTTGTACTTTCATTTTCTGCAAAAATCCCAAAATCAATTTTTTTAAACCAAAATTGACTGATACGACAGTTCGGATGAACGCCGACGAATACAAGGCTACCTTTTTCAAAGAATTCTCTATCTTCTAGCCAGGAAATAATCAACTGAGGATGGATACAAGGCTACCGGAGCCTCTGGAGAGCATCCTAGGATGCAGCGGAGGAGATACGCTCTCACCTTACCAAGTTAACGATACCTGCTCATTTAAATAATTGATAAGATGCACTCCACCAGATGATATGGGCAAGAGGGTGATAATGGACAACGGACCATCCTACCCATTCATTCTTTTTCTTTATGGTCATTCCAAAGTTCAGCAAAGCATGACATAAAGCCAATTATTCTTTCATGCTTCCGCACGACAGTAACCTTTAAATTCTTCACAGGTTTTCATTTAAGCATCAGAGAAGTATATACACAGAGGCCTTCTTAACTGTTATAAAACTTCTTACACTCTAAATTTCAACAGACTCCATTATGACTCTACTCAGAGTTTGATTTCTTTTGTTTTACTTCTTGATATATGTGGTAATGGAATCAATCTAGTTAAAGCTGACAGTAATGACCAGAAGAACACTGGATGTGATTAAATCTGAAAAGATTGTAAAAAGATTGGAATTTAAATATCTAAGATTTTAATTTGAAACTCCAAGAGTTGAATTTAAATCGCCAAGGTTTGAATTAAAATCCTAAATATTAGACTTTAAATCTTAAGATTTGAATTCCTTTACGATTAAAACAATAATTATTTATGATTCAAATTACATCCAGACTTTGACTGGTCACTATTCACAGTCAATCTGGATTCATTTAAAATTGCATAATTTAGAGTGAATTTTTTTTTTAAATAACACAAATTAATGTTTCATGAATAACCTTATCCTCACTTATTGTGTGTACAAAATACCTTCAGAGTTTGCATGCAAGACCAAATAGTGTTAAGAAAATTGAAATAATAACTAATTGCAATATAATAACACCAATGAGTGACTTGGTGTTGAGCTAACACCCTTAAGCAGTGGCGTACCTAGGATTTTCCACAGGGGGGGCAAAATCGGCCGCCAAAAAAATTGACAAGCAAAAAAAAAAAAAAAAGGTCTTCAAGCTCGTCAGGGGGGGCAATAAAAGGTCTTCACGCTCGTCAGGGGGGGCATAAAAGGTCTTTCAAGTTCGTCAGGGGGGGCAGTGATATGTATTTTGTATGGGTTGTGGCTCGTCAGGGGGGGCAGAGTGCCCCCCCCCCCCCACGTAGGTACGCTAGTGCCCTTAAGTCAACACCAATGTCAAGTGTCTGGTGTGGTTAAAGTTGGTGTATGTAGGTTTAAATTATCAGTTCTTAGCATAAGGAAAACACTACCAAATTTTCTCTTTTCCATTTGGTGCACTAGCTAGCTAACAATTAAAGAATTACTTCAACAAAAACTTAGAGTCTACTCTTACTTTCAAAGAGTCAAGATAGCAAATGATTTTATTTATCCCACATAATTTTTTTACTCTACAAACATGTCAACTTCTATAAAGTAATCAGAATCACTCTCAATAAATGGATAATCAAAATGCATTGAATAAATTCCATCATAAAAATATAGATGTATTATTTTGGTATTTTATGAATGGATTATTTGAATCAAAACCTTGATATGAACATTACACTATGATGAATGATAATGCCATGACTGTTACAGTCTTTGCACACTTTAAATGTTCCAATTACTGTATATAGGCCATTCTTTCACTATTCTGACAATTATATACATATCACTTATAGATACATATTTACACTTACCTTCTTCTCTTAGTTTGTTTAATGCTTTATCATATATACTTATATGTCTTTTGCACATTATCAGTTGTTCCCCATTCTTTTTCTTTTTTTCCCCCACTCTTATGCACCAGTTTATTAAGCCTTTCTTTGTAACCTGTTTGACCCACCTCTCACTAATTCTCTTGTTTTTCATCCCATTATCACTGTTTTGTTCCAGATCCTGTTTGATGTTGCCTGCCTCATTATTTTAATCCCTCTTGGCTTGAGGTCTTTTACTGGCCTTACTTACACTAACTTCCCTTTGCGTCTGCCAACTCCTTTTCTTTCATCCCCTTCACTAACCTGATTGGTCTTCTCTACTCACTAATGCCCCTTTTGTCTCCTTGTTTCTAGTGTTGCTGTAGCTTGTTTGTGGTCTATATTATGGTTGTTCCACTTTATATGTTTGTCATTTTGCCTCCGACGAAGATTCTGCTAGGATCGAAAGCTTAGGCCCCTTTTTTACTTTCTAATTATAGTAAAATTCTAGAAAAATTTAAAGATGGAATATGTAAAAGGTAATGATAAACATAACCAAAACACTGACCCCCCCCCCATAGCTTTGAAACATCTCAGCACTCTACAAATATAATTAGCACAAAACACACACTGTCCAACACATACAAAACATTTGTATAAATAATTCCAAATAATCCAAAAGAATGGAAATATATCCTAAAGCAAATGTCAGAGCACTCTTTACCTTCGATCAAAGAAGAAACTGCAAAGAAAAAGTAAAATCTATCATCATGATGACCGTTGAATACACTATCTGCACTATTGACCCAACAAACGTCTGCAGGCAAAAAAACGAGTCCAATCGATAACTGGACAGCGCTCGCTCCATCCCGGCCAGTCTCTCCGGGGCAATCTTTGCAGCCGTCAACGCATGCATCTGCTTCTCTGTACACAATAAAAATTTGGAAAATGTGTCCGAGGAGAAGCTCCCTTATCGCCACCTCCGCGCAATAATTTCATCTTCAACATGCACCTGAAAATTTGGCTGAAATCGAGATGGTTTGCAATCAATCCCGTGCCTTATCGAGCGGAAATCGCGCATGATGGACGCTGGACTCTGGTCTGTTCATACCAAAGCAGTAACAGCGTTTTTTACGGTGGTTTCAAGCATGGACCCTGAGTATACCTCTACTTGCCCGAAGCCATAGGGGATAGTAATTTATGCCTACTCACAAGGGGTCAGTTATCATAGGAAAAAAGCATGAACAATTACACTTCCTCAATAAAAAAAAGAATGAAAACAAAGAGTTGATTTAGACAAAGAGTTAATATCTAGTGAATAAAAAAGGGTGAAATGTGAAATAAAGTGGCGGGGAAGGTGCTTTCGTCTTGTGCAAGTCCCTCGCTATGGAATTCCCTCTCACGAGAGATCCGTGATAACCAGTCTGCTGTAACTTTGAAGATCAAACTAAAAACTTATCTATATAATTCTTTTTATCAATTATTTGAGTATGATATTTCTGTGTTTCATTGCTATTTTCTTTGCTCCCCCTTCACTTGTGCGTCTTGAGCATCTCTAAAGAGATGGACAAGGTGCCTTATAAATTGCATTAATGATGAAAGTGAAAAGAAATAATCATCACTAATTATAGAATAAATTCAAAGTGGAAGTTTAGAGACTCTATCATGCTAATTTTACTATAATAAAGTCGTTGTAAATTATTTTGTCTATATTCACTCCTTAAACTATCTTGATGTATATATATACATTCATTTGAACTCGTTGTTTTTAATCATCCTCTTGATCAACTAAAATTTATAACATTTACTTTGACTAACAGTGCCATCATCACAAAAGAAATTAGGACCTAACACAGTTATGCAAGTCACATGGTATTTCAAGTAACATTTTCTGTGCTCTCTCAATTTTGCACTGTCCCATAAAAATTACCATTATAGTAAATTTGCTATCCTGGGCCCCCGTCTTACAAAGAGTTACGATTGATCCAATCAATCGTTACTCTATGGAAATCCATCAGTGTCATAATTTTTTCTACAGGAAATGTGCAAAATGTCCTTTGAAAACAAAGGAGAACACACCGAACTGTCGAGAAATCAATGAACTTATGGATATACATTCATATCTAGAAAAAAATTGAGCAAACATGCATTGTATTTGTTGACTTTGTTGGCTTTCCATAGTTGTGATTGATCGGATCATCGGATCAATCGCAACTCTTTGAAAGACGAGCCCCAAGGGGTAACTTTCATGGAGTCCTTGACTGTATTAGTCTGTTAAGTATTATTACCATAGTAGTTACCACTAGATCATATGTTAATGTTACCATAAGTTTTATGCAACTGGACCCAGTACAGCTCAGGCCTAGCTTCAATACAAGATCCATTTGTTTATATATATGAACACAGCACAACCACTCGCAATAACAATTCACCTGTGCAAACATCAGTCTCCATGGCCCGTATTCTGAAGTCAGGTTTAACTTAGACCATGGTCAACTCTGTGCTTAAAGTATGGGAAGCCAAAAGTGTCAAAATTTTTATTAAGTTGTATGTTTCTTATGTTCACTGTGCTCTTTCCTGATTCATCGATGGTGAAGACAATCATCTATTTATACTTCCTAGACAATTATGAATGATTTGAGAGCCAAATGAGCTGAAATATTATATCTGTTAGTGATTTATGCAACAATTGGCTATCCATACTTAAACCACAACTTTAAACCTGAGTTTAAGTTAAGCCCGACTTCAGAATACGGGCCCATGGCATCTTTTCTTGTAATTCAATATAAGATTTCGTAGTTCCATTCTGTGCATGACCATAAGAAGGCCATTGGTACTAAAGTGACATGGTGGTTGTAAAACCGGTATTTAATGAGATAAGCACCAACTTTGATGTCTTGATTATTCATTAATTCTTTTGAATTGTGTTTTTCATTATATAAAAATAAATGCATCCACTAGCAACTGGTATTTCACAGTTGGCCAAGTACATACATTTTCTTTTCTTAGCAGAAGTATCCGATTAGCATAACAATGCTTGCGTGAGGAGTGTCTGAATTCCTAAACGATTCGGAATTCACTGACCGAGTTCGACACAGCACAGTACGGACGTCTTATTATCTACGTGTTAAAGTCTATAGGCCTTGTTGTTATAACTCTACGTATGGATTCGATGTTAAATTTTATAAAATAATGTCGAATCAAGAGGCAGGTTCAGAAAATTCTACTCAACAATCTGGAGTTCTTTCGCCATCCTTTGTAAGCAATGCAATAAAGGAGGCATTTGGCTCGTTTAAAGATTATTTTGACTCTTCCATTGCCCAGGTAAAGGAAGAGAATGAGAAAAAGCTTTCAGCTGCTTCTACGGAGCTTCAACAACTAAAAAGGGCGTCTGAGTTGTCTTTCAGATTTAAAGGTAATAAAGTTCAATACGAATTCAATTCGAACCTTCAGGAGAAGTTGGAGAAGGGAGTTGCCTTACTAGAGGAAGGCAAGCAGGTTACAGCCCTTGCTTTGCTGAAGGAAGGTATCGCAGATATTACAAAAAGGAAGAAGCATATCAGAATAGCAGATAAATCTGAAGCAGGTTAGTGAGATAAAGATGAATGAATTATCTGTGTGAATTGTATTAACGGTTGTGCGTATAATGTTTTTTAATTGAAGCTATTCGTTTTTCGTTTTTTGGCGGAATTACTTCATTACCTAATTATAGGACATTGATTAAGTAAATAATAAAGATATAGTAATCATATTCATCTTTTAGGTTGGTCTGCAGTAGATGAATACTTGAGTGACGAACTAGCAAGTGACTCAGAAGATGAAAAGAGAATTAGGCAAGCTCAGGCTCGTGCAGCCAGAAAGCGTAAGGCATCCCGTTCGTCAACGAACAAGGGTAAATCGGCCAAGAATGTTGGAAGTTCTCAATGTCCTTCTACATCTACTTCTTCTGACAACTTTTTTCGTGGCTTTGGGTCAAGAAATAGATTTCCGCTTGGGAGTGGCACCAACCCATCTACAAGCAGTTGGCGTGGGTATGCAAGTGGCCCCAGACCTACCGACTACTGTTTTGCCTGTGGTAAACAAGGGCATTGGAGGAGAGGTTGCCCAGGTGGCAGGAACCAAGGTTCTTCCTTCAGAGATGGCCAACAGAATTAAGGGATCCCTTGATCATAGTCAAATTGAACAAGGTAAATGTCAGTTTTGTTATATACTCGATGAAGTGTGGTACATGAAAACGATCAAAAAGTGTATCAAGGAATTTATAATTTAAGTAAAATTATATCTTGATGAAGAAGTCAATATAATTATATGTTAAGAAAATATATTTTATTTTGGTTAATTCCAGCTTTAATAATGAAAGAACCTCAACAGGGAGATGTAACAGCCCAATCAAACTGGAATATTTTGAATACTCCTGGTCCGTCTGCGGGTCCTTCTAACTTAATACACGCAGAAACATCGTCTTGTCGCGGTTGCGGCGAAACATCGAGTAACGTCAGTGTTGCTTCGACAGGGTATGAGGAAGATTTTTATTTGAGAAATTATTATGAGTATGAACAAGGAAATTCAGAACCTTTGGTTAAAGGTAGATTGAAGGCATCCTTACAATTTTGGAAATCAATTGATACACCTCAATTTGTTATAGATGTCATTGAGCACGGTTACAAGTTACCTTTTTTACATACACCCCCTCAAACAAAAATGAAAAATAATAAGTCTGCATTGACATATCAAGATTTCGTTTCTGAAGCCATTAACGATTTACTTAAACAGGGGTTGATTGTTGAATCCACTAATGCACCTCTTGTTGTAAACCCCCTTTCAGTTTCAATTCAGAGCTCAGGTAAAAAGAGGCTTATCCTTGACTTACGTTATGTCAACGAACACTTGTGGAAGAACAAAATTAAGTTTGAAGATTGGAATGTAGCAATGTCTTATTTCAAAAAGGGAGATTTCATGTTTTCCTTTGACCTGAAGTCAGGTTATCATCACTATGAGATCTTTCAAGAACATAAAAAATTCTTAGGCTTTAGTTGGGATTTTGGAAGTGGCACTAGGTTTTTCTCTTTTCAGGTTTTGCCATTTGGGTTGGCAACTGCTCCTTATGTTTTCACTAAATGCCTCAAGCCTATTGTTAATCACTGGCGTAGAAATGGGATTTTTATTGTTTTGTATTTAGATGATGGATGGGGTCGTGCACCTTCATTTGATTCATGTGATACTATGGCCAAGACAGTGAAAAAGGACTTGCTTGAAGCAGGTTTGGTACCAAATGTTGACAAATCTCAATGGACTCCTGTCCAGTCTTTGGATTGGTTAGGATTAACATGGGACAGTAGAGTAGCTTGTATAAAGATTACAGAAAGAAGGATAAAGGATCTTGAGTTATGTTTAAATTCATTTCAAGCAGAATTGCCTGAGGTTTCAGCGCGAAAGATCGCAGTTATAGCTGGAAAGATCAATTCACTATATTCAGTGTTTGGTGCAGTTACTCAATTGAAAACCAGATTTATGCATCACGAAATCATCCGGAGGGTACACTGGGATAAGGTATATGTGATCAGTAGTGATAATGATCTCATATCCGAGTTGTTTTTCTGGAAGAAGAATTTAGATATTCTTAACATTAAGATCATTTCTGCATATTCTGTTCCACAGACAATCATCTATTCTGATGCGAGTCAATCAGGCTGCGGGGCCTGGGTTTCTGAATGCGCAGGCATGAAAATGGTAAGAAATTGGACTGAGTTTGAAATGGTTAAAAGCTCCACTTGGAGAGAACTCAAGTCAGTAAGTATGGCACTTCGATCATTTGCATCTCACTTGAGACATAAAACTGTCAAGGTCCTCTGTGATAATAAAGGAGTAGAATCGATTGTAAATAAAGGAAGTATGATTGCAGAATTGCATGAGATGAGTTTACACATCTTTGAGTTGTGTAAAAGAAACCACATTAGTCTTCACGTTCATTGGGTTCCCAGAGAGGAGAACCGTTTTGCAGATGCACTAAGTCGCATCATAGATTTTGATGATTGGGGTGTGTCAGATGAATTTTTCGGATTTTTAGACAAAATCTGGGGCCCTCACACTATCGATAGATTTGCGGACGATTTTAATTTCAAAATTAAGAAGTTCAATTCTAAATATTGGTGTCCCCTAACAGATCATGTTGATTCCTTCTCATGTGATTGGTCGGGCGAGAATAATTGGTTGGTTCCACCTATCGAATGTATAGGACAAGTACTTAAGCATCTGAAGGTTTGTTCTGCAAGGGGGACTTTGGTTGTTCCCTTCTGGCCGTCTGCACCTTTCTGGCCGATTCTTTTCTCTGAACAAAGTGATTTTCGTTCCTTAACCTGTGAATACTTCAAAATTGATAATCCTCAAGGAATTTTCGTTCAAGGCAGAAATAAAAAATCCATTTTTGGGACGAAGAAATTCCAAAGCCCAGTCTTATGTCTACGCCTTAACGGTTTGTGAGAGATGGTTGACATGAATGTTGGTATGTAATAAATCCATTTGATGGAGGTTAATTCAAAATTATACTGTTGGAATGCAACATGTAATTTTTACACGGCCGCATGGCAGATAGCTGCATAGCTAGGACCCACTTGTGCTGCAGAGCAAAGAAGTGGTGATAAAAATTGGAGAATATTGTGATTATGTAAAAGGATAACCATCGTAAAGGTTGATAAGGAATTGAGATGAGATTTCATTCTCAAATTAGTTATAATTTACTGGCGGCGGAGCTCAGAATGAAGAAATTGGTGATGACTGAAAACATTCAAAGTCTCAAATTACAGAATTCTTGAGAATAAAATGTTTCAGAAAGTTTTTTGCGAGTGTTTCAAAGGCAAAAATAAATATTTTCGCAAAGGAAATAAATTCCAAAGCTATTGTTTGCTAAGCCTTCAAGACGATTTGAACGAATTCTGATATGGAACTGATCAAATGAATTTCATACTGAAATTTGAGTGAAAATATAAAACCACCTGGTTTGAGGATAGCTGCATAGCTAATAATTAATTTTGCTGTCATGGCTGTAAAACATATTAGAAGTGATTAAATTTTGAATGAAGAATGACTGAACTTGAGAATTTATTACAAATTGAATATATTGTATTGAGATAAATATGTACAAGCTTAATTTTGTTTAATTTTTCTTAAATCCAGAAATTCTCTTCATGAAGGATATGATATAACTTTGAACAAGGTCTTGACAGCTTCGAGAGCTGATAACACTATGAGTAAATACAACAGAGCGTTGAATACCTGGAGAGATTGGTGTAAGCAAAATAAGGCAAATTCTGACACAGCAGAACCAGAAGATATTAGTCGCTATCTTATTCATTTGTATCAAAGAGAAGCTCCTTATTCTAGGATAGAGTCGGCTTTTTACGACATTAAGTGGCATTTTGACTGCCAGCCAATGATGAATGTTAATCCCTGTGATCGCAAGTTCATACATATTGTTTTACAAGGTTTAAAGAAATTACTCAACAAACCGATCGTTAAGAAAGAAGTTATAACCCCAGACATTTTGAAAGCAGTTGTTGAGAAGTATGGATCTTCAACGAGTCTATTAGATATTCGATTATGTGCTATGATTTTGATTTCCTACGCAGGCTTTCTACGATTTGATGAAATGATACATATTCGTAGATGTGATTTAGACTTGTATTTGTCTCATGTGAATATTTTCATCATGAAAAGTAAAACCGATATTTACAGGCAAGGGGCATGGGTTCTTATAGGTGCTACAAATTCCCCCACCTGTCCAGTATTAGCTTTGAGGAAATATTTGATTGCAGCGGGGCTTAACGATGCCTCTGATGAAGAATTTCTTTTTTGGCCTCTAAATTACTGTAAATCCAGTAATAGTCACAAGTTAAGACGTGGACAGTTGTCTTATACTAGATGTTTAGAATTATTGAGAGAGGCGTTGGCGAAAGTAGGGTTGAATCCAAAGAGTTTTGGCATGCATAGCCTCCGAAGTGGCGGAGCCACAGCAGCAGCGAACTTTGGTGTTCCAGACAGGCTGTTTAAGAAACATGGTAGGTGGAGGTCGGAGACTGCTAAGGATGGATATATTAAAGACAATATGAAGGATCGTCTTTCAGTTTCTATGAACTTGGGGCTTTAGAATTATTTGTATACCGGGTAATGATTATACGTATAACTTTGTTAAAGATGGATTGTAGGTGTTCGATGAGATTGTTGAACGAGACATGTATTATTGTACATTAAAAGTTGGTTAAAATTGAAATGATTGCGTTGTGTAACTCATTTTCTTGTTTACCCGTTCTTTGATTGACTGAGAAAGGGAGCTATATGTTTAGCTTGTCTTGCCGTCGAAGCTTGGTGCTCCCCTCGAAACAGGTATGTTTTTTGTAAAGTATATAAATGTTTTCTATTTCAGGTGTTGATGTTGTTGCACTGGTTGTGCTTAAGGATAGTGAGGCGTGACTGAAAATAATTTATTCACGATTGAGAGTCGAATTAGGGAATAAATACATTTTCTTTTCTTAGCAGAAGTATCCGATTAGCATAACAATGCTTGCGTGAGGAGTGTCTGAATTCCTAAACGATTCGGAATTCACTGACCGAGTTCGACACAGCACAGTACGGACGTCTTATTCGGGATAAATATCTCGACGATTGACTGGATGCAAGAAGGCAGAGCAACGAGAATTCCGATGGATGGATAGGCCTTACAGCATGTACATGTACAGTACATTGATGAGTTCTTCGAGATCTGAACTCAGAGGGAGGCCTTAGAGTGAGCAAGTACATTCGTCAGTAAGTACCGTTCGTGCTGTCTTGCCGTCGAAGCTTGGTGCTCCCCTCGAAACAGGTAAGTATATAAATGTTTTCTATTTCAGGTGTTGATGTTGTTGCACTGGTTGTGCTTAAGGATAGTGAGGCGTGACTGAAAATAATTTATTCACGATTGAGAGTCGAATTAGGGAATAAATTGTTATAACAACATGCTAATGCATTCAAAGTAGAAATGCAACAATTACCTTCATAGAGCGTTCATTTTTGTGCTATTCTATTCTATTTCTTCATCCTGCTATGTAAGGCATGCTTACATAATATCTTGCTTTGAAATCTGCCTATCATAATGAAAGAAATGAAAGGTCGTTTGACCCAAATTGCCCATGAAATATCTACGATTTGGTCTACTGTTCCCCCACACCAAACGTCGGACTGAACAATGATTTTATTTTGTGTGAACACAGCGTAACTACCTGCAAAGACCATTCAGACATGTTAATCAGGTGGCGCTCTTGGCTTTAAAAAAAATAACAACTTTGTTATTCATCTGAACACAGCACAACTGCCTGGATATCCCTCATACAAAATAAACACATTAAACTAGACTGAAGAATCATGACACACGTTGAAAATGAATTTTGGCAAAAAATGATATAAATTGATGGGAAATAAATGGTATCAAACATATTATATGCTTTAAAACAAGGCAGTTCCTTGACATTAGCTCTAAAAAGGACCTGAATCTTCCATCCTGATTTTGGGAAGAATTGGTTGCAAAGCTCTGGTGATGTCATGTCACAATAGGTAATGTACAAAGATTATGGGATGACAAAAAATGCACATGAGGGCATTTTAACGGTAACTGATGTTAGAACAACAAATGATGGGAGTTTGCTTAAAAGCAAACTCCAATCATTTGTTGTTTTAGAGATAATCATACACACAATGAAAAGTGTGTAAAATTGTGCCGTGTAACGTCAGTTACCGTGAAAATGCCCATGAGCTAATAAAAAATCTATTATGTCATAAGATTACATTTACTTGCTACTGAAATCTACAAGCTGTGTGATGGTCCGCCGGGCATGATGCAACATCATGATTTTGCATGTGTTTTGAGAGTGAAATACTCTCCTGTTGTACAATGTCAGTAAAAATGAGTTTGCTAACTGTTTCATTGGGCTTAAAAGCTCAAGTTCGATAGAAATATCTTTGTGTTTCTATGAAGTGTGAACACACAGTGTTACTACCCGCATGGACCATTCATCCGTGCGAACTACGGGACTCCCTGGCGGCTCCTCTTGGCTTCAATACGAGCGTCCTGAGCGGACATTGGATGTCATAATGGTGATGGATGCCGTGGCTATGTGAATCAAGATTGGATTTCATTTCATTGCACGCCGAATCTCCCTCTTTCCCTCTCTCCCTCTCATCTCGTCCCATGCTGTATTTGCTTTATCTCTCTGCTACGAACCCTCGTCCCCTTTCTTTCTCACTTTTGATCTCTTTTTCTCTTCTCTTTCATTCATTTTTTCTATTCTGTCTTCGTTTCATTTTTCCCTCTTTCTATTTCTGTTTTGTCTTCCCTTTCTTGCTCTCTTCTCTATCATTTTCACCTTCAATCCCCCCTCCTTCACTATCTCTCTTCTCACTATTTTCTCTCCCCCTCTCTCTTCTCTCTATCTCCCTCTCTCTCTCTCCCCCCCCCCCCATCATCTCCTACTGTCTCCCACTCTGTTTTTGACATCAGAGAAATGAGAAATCAAATGCTCGCTTCACTTCCTCATTATGACACCTTTATGATTTATATGTAAGTGAAAGCATTACAATAGACAGTACCAGAGTGATAAAATGGATGAATAATTGAGCATTCTGTAATATAGAATCACTGAATGGCAGAGCAGGTAAAATGTATGGCTATCTTGGGATAATAACCTTGAAACTACTCTTTCCAATAGTTTTTCTTCACCACTCTTTCTTTGTTTTATTTCTCTTATTTATTCTTTTTTTTTCATTTTCATTTCTTTCTTTCTGTCCTTCGTTTCTCCCTATGTCCCTATTTTCCTTTCTACTTTTTTCTCCTTTTTTTCTTTCCTTTCTTTCTTACTTTCTATTTTTTCATTCGTTTTTTCCTCCCTTCTCTTCTTTCTTTTCTTTCTTTCTTTCTTTCTTTCTTTCTTTTTCCTTCCTTCCTTCCTTCCTTCCTTCCTTCCTTCCTTCCTTTCTCTCGCTCTCTCTCTTTCTTTCTTTCTTTCTCTTTCTTTCTTTCTCTTTCTTTGTTCCCTACATTCAGTGTTTCTTTCCTCTTGTTTCTTCCTTTCGTCATTCATTCTTTCCTTCATTCTTCCCTTATCTTCTTTATTTCATTCTTCATTCTTTGTTTGTATTACCTTGTCTCGTCTTCTTTTGGTGTCATGACCCTCGTTGCATAAAGTACAATATTAACCTTTACCATCCTATCATCGTAACAATGCTCAGCAGCCAATCAAAATCAAGGATTTCATTCAAGTTACCATTGTTAATAAAATAGTACCTTTATACAATGGGGCACTGGCCTTACAATGCAACACATCTAATAGTTTCATATCTTCCTTAGATAGACTACTATAGCCTTAGACTAACATTGGCGACAACCTGTGAGAAAAGAAAAAAAATATATATATTTTATCGTCGGCATTCCTCCGAACCATAGTTTCAGTCGATTTCGGTCAAAAAAATTGATTTTGATATTATTGCAGAAAATGAAAGTACAATTCCTTCTTTATACATAAGTAGATTTCTATGCAGCAATTTATTTCAGTTTTTCATTTATGAGGGGATTTTCAAGGCGATGCCATACATGTACAAATTTTTGCTGAAATGCGCAAATCCCATTGGAAACGTGTACCTGGTGCAAAGTTAACAATAGCTGCATTCATGGTCAGCAAATTCGTTGTCCCTACAATGCATTGACTTTGCACGTGAAAGGGCGATACAACGTTTTGACTGACCGCGCGCATTGAAATTGCGGTCAGGGATGTTGTATCACCTATGGCGTATTTTTACAGGGACAATCTGAACCGCTCAAACCGAAATTACAAGCATGTAGCTGTTTTGCAATATTTTCTCTAATTCTTGGTTTTGTGTAAAAATAAAGATACCACAGTCAAGCAATTGTCTTAGTCTTTCCAACCATGTATTTTTCTAACAATGAATATGTTGCAAGGTAGAGGAACTAAGTGGGAAAATTACAGTACAGTTTGAAGTCGATTTTCTCTGAAATGGGTTTGCACTGTTGTGTGATACCATGGCTCGGATGACTGCCAACGATACATTTGTCTCCTTTTTTTTCACTATCTCTCTTTTCTCTCTCTCTCTCTCTCTCTTTCCCTCTCTCAGCTACACCACTAACCACTGAACATAAATCTTTAATTCTTTTTGTTCATTTCCCCCGTTTTCCATCATTTGCTCCAGATAAAAATTATACGAAAAACATTCAGCCAGACGATAAGACCTCACTTGGGGTATTCCACATAAATCCTCTTTATTCCATTCTTTCTCTCTTTTTTTTACTTTGAATAAGAAGGTAAGCAAAGAAAAGCATCATGGGTTGTAAAGAAGTCTTGAATGTTTTCTAAAAAACCTGACCAAAATTTGATGATTTCCCACTGGATTTAAAACCAAATACTTCAGACTTCGTTTCAAAATCTCTCGACGGAGTCTTCCAACCCACGCGATGACGACGCTTCATCAAGGACAAATAGTCTGGTAAAGAACTCTTCTGCTCGAAACCAAAAGAATATTAACCATGAAAGAATCCCAACTGGTCTAAAGCCCTTCAGTGACCACCAATTCATAAACCAAAATATGTCAGCTAAAATGATTTTTTTTTAAATTATGAACTGTATATACTTCAAAGATATTTCCTTAGATTAACAATGATTATAATAACCTTGCCGAGTCATAAAAAATAAAAAGTGAGTCACTCATGTAAAGGCAAGTTGATTTGTCCAAAAAGTGACACAGTAGAGGTGTTGTGGCACAGTGGATAAGTCTCCGGACTTTGCACCACAAGGTCCGGGGTTCAAATCCCACTGCAACACTCGCTTCCTTTGGCAAGGCGTTAATCTACATTTGCCACTCTTCACCCAGGTGTAGTAAATGGGTACCTGGTAGGAAGGAATTCCTTGACTGCTCGAGTGCCCGATCAGGGTAGCCATGCTAAAGCCGGGGTAATAATATGCAGTGCTTAGAAAAATTTGTATCAAGCGCTATATAAATGTTAAATATTATTGTTATTATTATTATTAAACACTTTGCCTTAAAACACCTCGATTTGACACATTTTCAAGTCAACTTGGAATTTGATGTATTCATAGTATGGATCTATTAGTATAAAATGTAAGTGATGACAAGATTTAGAAAGAAATATTGAGAAGTAACATCTTCCAGGCAGCAGTATTCAAGGGCAAAAACAACCAAAACACATCACATGAATATCAAAAACACGTATAATGATAATAGGCATTTGTATTGCGCCATCTATCCAGAAACATCTATTCCGAGGCGCATTGGTATTATCATAATTACCCCGGTTTTAGCTCGAGCTTCCTTTCAGCGCTCCTGCATTCAAGGAATTAATCCTGCCGGGTACCCATTCACCTCACCTGGGTCGAGTGCAGCACAGTGTGGACAAATTTCTTGCTGAAGGAAAACACGCCATGGCTAGGATTCGAACCCACGACCCTCTGTTTGGAAGGCGAGAGGTCAGACCCACTCGACCACGACGCGTCCACGTGATATTACATATTTTCTTTTAAAGTAAGAGCATCACACTGATCTGTAATATTCCATGTAACCAATGGGGTAGATATTCATATGAATCTTAAGTATATATATATATTTTTTTTTTTTAACCTATTCATGAAACTGAAACTGAAGACTATAACTAGGACAAGGATGAATCCAACCCAGAAGTAACATTGGTCATACTTTCATTTAATTGGGAACAGTATCCACAAGAGGCACTTCTGGCCACAAGGCATAACCGAGCTGATTCTTCTGCACCTCCTGTTACCTGCTACACAAAAATCTGATTATCACCCCAGGATAAGGACACATTTTGTGGGATGTGTCCATGTTTTATCATGTCACCCAGCCGTACTACAAATAATATACAAGTAATATAACTTCAAAAAAAGAAGTATACTTTATCCCAAGCAATTAACATAATTATAAATAATTTTCATTTCTAATAACAGTCCATATTCAATATTATAACTTTACCAAAATGGAACTATTTGTTCTGGGATGTACATTTCAATGTTGTGACAAGACAAACATATTACACCCTCTTCGTCCAACTCTTGTAAGTAAATCTTAAAGGAAAAATCCGACTTTTTTCCAAAAACTATACATGAATGCTAGTTTATGCTGTTTTTAGTTATTAGTACAGTTAACTACATTTACTGCAAGATCAGTGTTATTTTAGCACTTTGAGTGCTCTACAAATCCACGCTATTATTTTCATTATCATCGTTGTTGCTGCTGTTGTTGTTGTTATTATCATTGTGGTGTTAATGATGGTGATGATGATTATTATTATTTATTATTACAATGATAATGTCGACGATGGTGCTGGAAATGGTAGTGATGGCGATGATGATGATGTTGATGATGACGATGATGATGATGATGGTAAGGAAGATGTTGAAGATGATGCTGATGATAGATGATGATAACGCTGATGCCATCATAACAATAATAATATTTAAAAAGTATATTGAAAATAGTTGTAAAATAACAATTAGGGGAAAAAATAATGATTTGATAAAATAATAACAAAATGGCAAATTTTTCATCCATAGAAGAAAAAAAAAGAAATTTTCAAGAGCTTATATAATGAAGAATGAGCCAATCCGAACTGGATACCTCTTTAAAAAAATAACAGGATATACAAATCCTGAAGCAGAGGTGAGACAGCATTGGGGCATCACATATGATGAGAGTCAAATTTGTCAAAACAACCACTTACCTTATTTGAAGCTTGTTTACCGGCTACACTTAGCAAACACGATCCCTCCGTCTTCTGCGGCACTGGGTCTTCCTGCGTCCCCCCTGGGAGAGAGAAAAAGAGAGAAGAAACAAGATTTAGAGTCCATCTTAGATGGCTTGAAGATGATTTCTAAATTGAGCCACCCCGACTTTAGAATTTGGCACTGCTTTAAGCTGAACTTCGCCCCCAACGCGAACAAATAGGAGGGCATTTACCGACAAGAGGACGCAAGAGGTACATTGGACTTGGGGTTGTGTTACACAGCTGAAATAAAACAATATCATGTCTCCGTCTTTGATGGACGAATCGCTCTTGTGACGTCAATGTTGGTGTCTGAACCCCTGAAGACTCACTGATTTCAATGAACTCTATCTTCAACATCTTGTTTTTAATCCAATTCTAACAAATTTGTCTTGAATGCATGAGAAATTAAAAATGACATAAGAATCACTCCATGACAACCTCTTACAATGCACGTCATCCAGACTTATATGAAATTCACATTCATGTTATTTACATATCACCGAAATAGCAAACAATCATATCATAAGAGCACCTTTTTTTTTCTTATTTGATACGTTGATGCACACCATCTGTAAATGCGTTGTTACAACTTACTGAATGTTTTAGCCAGCATACACCAAAGAATGTAGGCTACATCTTTTGAGGGTGCATTATATAGCTCCTTCTGGAGTTAACAGTGTATATTTTTAGAATTTTCACTCCAAAAAGAGGTAAATCCACTCTCAAATGATGTAAATGCTAAGTACTCCAAATGACTGGTACCTCATCTCACTCTGAGAGGAGTTTGATAAGGGATCAGATTAGCTCTATTGCATTCAGAGAGTCTGAGGCCGTTCTCATTACACTTTCTAAAAGTAGTTTACTGGAAACCGATTCAGGAAACCAGTTTGGAAGATCTCTTTGCTAGCGTTCCCACTTGATCACACGAAAGTGGATTTCGAAATCACTTCACCTAAAGCGATCTTGCTGCTATGGAAACGCTCTCAGTGGGGTGACACATTTTGCGCGAAATTCGAAACCGCAGCTTAGGCATTCTACACCTGTCGTGTGGAGTAGCGCGCTCAAAAGGTCGCTTCCCGAAGAACGGTCGTGTCCTCACTTACACTAAAACCAGTTTAACAAGCGATCTTCAAAACTACATCGCGAGGTGGTTTTCTGAAACAGGTTGGAAGATCGCTTCGACCGTTTTCACTACACGTTAAACACGATGTAATTTTAAAGATCGCTTTGCCTCGTTAAACTGGTTTTAGCGTGAGGACACAACCATTCTTCGGGAAGCGATCTTCGCACATTTAGAGCGTGCTATTTCACACTGTATGTGGAATGCCTACGCTGCGGTTTCAAATTTCGCGCAAAACATGTCACCCAGAGTGTTCCCATAGCAACAAGACCGCTTTGCATGAAATAGTTTTGAAAACCACTTTCGGGTGATCAAATGGGAACGCTAGCAACGAGACCTTCCAAACGGGTTTCCTGAACCGGTTTCCAGTAAACCAGTTTTAGAAAGTATATTGAGAATGGTGTCGATGTTGGCATAAAACATCAGGATGCAACAGCCCCTTTCACATTTACATAAATTCAAACCTACATTGATCATGATGAAGAGAAAAACCTTCTTAACTTAGGCCATGGATAAAAAAAACGCACAGAATTAAGACTTATTTTCACCAAGCATGGGCACAAAGATGGCACAATTGCTCCTCCAATATCTTCTAAAATATGCTTCAATCAGAAATTTACAAGCAGAATATAATTAATTAATACCTCCAGAACAATAGGTACACATTCAGGTCTTCATAGAGCTGTGCATTGCTCATGTTAATTAAGTGATTAGCATGTGTCTGTTCCATACACCGGTGACCAAGGCTATCAATACAGTGCTGTTGCATTTTAAAGGAAAATGAAACCCTTGCAACAAGTTAGCATGTGTGAAAATAATAATAATAATAATAATAGTCAATTTTTATAAAGTGCTTTTCCCAGAATGGCTCAAAGCGCGTTAGAGCATATTATTACCCCGGTCATTGGATTCATTTCAATCCCGCACGAAAAGTGCACAATTTACACTCCCTGGGGAGCATTCCTTGCATTCATCGCAGCCTCATTATGGCGCTGGCAAAATCAAACAGAACAAATCAAAGAATAATAACGATGAAAGTTTTGAAGGAAAAAATGCACAGGAAAATGACTCCCCGAATGATTTGTGAGGTTTCCAAACTACATGTAAAATGAACTTAGACTGAAAAAATAAAAAATTATTTGTCAAGATTGTACTTCAATCCTGACATGAAAAGTGTTGCAATATTGTACATTACACATGTTACATCAGAATACGAATGTGGCCCTGCAATCCATTCCCTCTCAAATACAGAAAAAGTTCAAAAGATTAAAATCTAGTTCAAGCACGAGACGACGCAGAAGCCCCCCCCCCCCGAACCGATTTCCTACGTAATACTAGCACTTACATGAATTTCAATTTCGAGATGAATGCCTGATTAAATTCAGTGCAGCTGCCCTCGCTCCATCCGATTGCACCCATTCCAGAGTTCTTGTTACAAACATTTCCTTGCAATCTAGCTACATTAATTCTCCGTTAAATTTCACTCTAAAAAAGGGAACTCAACTAGTTTCTCCTTTTTTCCTCACTTCACCTATTTACATCATTCACTGCCATTGCATGATTTCAGGTTCTGTTGAAGACATTATTACTTGCTTATCTCTTTTAAAATTCATTCCAGAGTGAAGTCATCGCTCTCCCTTATTTTCTCTCATTTAATTATCATCTCTTCTCATTTCTCTGATTCTTTAAAAAACATTCAATAAAATAGAATAACACCATCGTGAATGCAAATCAAAGACACTATCTTAAACCCCCCAAAAAATGACTCAGCAACCAGTGTTCGGTATAAAAATCCAATGCATGTTAACTGTAGCTGTCCATCGACATCCAAAACTTTTACAACGTGATCAAGTACGAACCAAAGGCACATTAGTAAACTGCTAAGGCTGATGAAACATAACTGCAGAACACAAAAAGCTTACTAATAGCAGATGACATAAGACAATATGGATTAGAGACAAGAGCATTCCAAACATACTCCAGGGGGGGGGGGCATCTCAAACAATAGTCAGTGATTTTCACTGTTGCAAGCGACTAAAATCCTAGCATCTGATTGGCTCAAAACAACTTAGTCAGCGAAAATCACTGCCAACTTGCTTCATGAAAACACTCCTTTGGATAGGTAAGTTGGATGGTCATGTTCACATTTGATGTTTTGCATAGCATTGTAAGGTGTATGGTTATTGGATATGAACATTAATCTGACCCTTTGTTCAATGTATGATCAATCATGGGGGCGTCGTGGTCTACTGGGTCAGACTCTCGTCTTTCAATCTGACGAACCTGGGTTCGATTCCCCGCCATGGCGTGTTTTCTTTCAGCAAGAAATTTACCCACATTGTGCTGCACTCAACCCAAGTGAGGTAAACGGGTACCGGCAGGAAGTAATTCCTCAAAAAGCTGCGAGCACCGGAATCGGAAGACCAGCTTTGCTGGGGTAGTATAGGAGTAACTTGAGCACTTCGCAAGGTGGATACATGCGCTATAAAAATCCTATACTATTTTTATAATTCACAAAATCTGCAAAATTAAACATTGTTATTATCAATTAGAAATGTCAATGAAGGTTAGAAATATCCCGCCCCATGATGATGGCCTTATTGCCATAATATAACTGTTAACATGGTAACATAATTTACAACACATTCAATAAACAGGTTTTACATAATTTCCAAATCATAGCATGTTTCAAGTCTAATGAGCTTCAGGCAAAAACTAAGGCAGTAGTTTGCTGTACAATTTTGACCATTCAATTCATGCGACTTCCACATTTTTTTTAACACCAAGATCAATGTGCCAAGTCTCGTGAGCATTGGTGTGATTATCGAATCATTCGAATATTCAAAGTTTTCGAACCATATCCAAAATGCATACAACTTAGCAGAAGGTTACAGATTATACACCTCTAACAGTATTCGTAAACAAGCTTCTCTTTAATTGCATTGAAAAATATACAGACAAACTACATCAAAGAAAGGAGAAACGGGGACAGGCGATCAAAAGGCCATTTGAGCAACCAGCTGCTTCAAAGACAATAATCCACGTCTTTGGATTCCGTCGGGGGCATTGATCGGATGAGGGGAAGGAGGAGAGAAAAAATCGTAGCGATAATGGGAAGATGTTCCGAAGGCCAAACGACATGCTCTTGATAGATGCACTTCATAACGGCAACAGGAAAATTGCTTATTGATCGCATGTGAAGGGTTAGAGGACATATTATCCAGGTTGAGGGATATTCTTTGAATGGGGGTATGGGAGTCTACATTTTTTTAGCATTGTGGTCTGGTGGTGGTTACGACTTTCGCCTTTAAAACCAAGAGCGGTGCGTTTGAATCCCAGCCATGTTGTAATTTCCTTCAGCAAGAAATTGATCCACAATATGCTGCACCCAACCCAGGTGAGGTAGGAAGTTATTCATCACAGAGCTGTGAGCAACAAAATTGGTTGACTAGCTTAGCCGAGATAATAGAGAAGCCCCTAGTTTACTGGAAACCGGTTCAGGAAACCAGTTTGGAAGATCGCTTTGCTAGCGTTCCCACTTGATCACACGAAAGTGGTTTTCAAAATCATTTCACCCAAAGTGACCTTGTTGCTATGGAAATGCTCTCAGTCGGGTGACACATTTTGCGCAAAATTCAAAACCGCAGCGTAGGCATTCTACACTGGTCATGTGGAGTAGCGCGCTCAAAATGTGCGAAGAACGGTTGTGTGCTCACGCTAAAACCAGTTTAACGAGGCAAAGCAATCTTGAAAACTACATCGTGAGGTGGTTTTCTGGACCGGTTTGGAAGATCGCTTCCAAGATCGCTTCCACTGTTCTCACTACACATTAAATTATTTTCCAGTAAACTAGTTTTAGGAAGGTAGTGAGAACGGTGTCTAGAACAAGGTGAATATGTACACAATATGAATACCTTATATTATTACCATCATTATAATTCCTTTTCATGCATTAATGGATGAGGAAGGATTCAATTCAGATGCGACTTATCTCAATTAATGATAGGTCAAAGACCAGAATAAGCCACATTATTTGAGTCCTCCTTTTTTGGAGGACTTGAGCTGCACTAATATGCTTTTCACACTGCACTTTTTTTCCTTAACCCCTGGAAATTGGTGGGTCTTAGCCCCACCAATATCCCGGGGTTACGCTAAGCCCACTTTGTTTTCACACTACGTCTTAGCAAAGTGGGCTAGCACGGTAAATAGTACGGTACTATCTGGCCCTGCATAAAAGCAGCGTTAGCCGGCTTATTGTGGTGCTGGCACCACAATTGCACCACAATTGCGGTGCTAAGAGATGCAATGTGAAACAAAACTGGGCTAAGGAATAGTGGGGCTAAGCATTAGCAAATCACAGAAGTCGAAATTGCATGTTTATCATGCTCTGTATGGTAAAATCATCAATATTCATGAGCTGTGAGATAGTCCGGGGGTTAAGGCGTTAACCCCGGCTGAGCAAATAGTATGGGGTTAAGAAAGACAGTGTGAAACCCCCCAAAAAAGATAGTATAGGGTTAAGGATAGTCCAAGGTTAAGGATAGTTACGGGTTTAAGAATGTAGTGGAAAAAGCATATAAATCTGCATCTGATCTTATTTCTTACTTCACAAACAGGTTTCTCATATTGGTTGAAGGTATTGGTTCCCATGCTCAAACAAAGGACTGACTTGCCGACTATAACCATGGAGCTATAACTGAATTCATGAATGCAATATTTATTGCATACATTCGTAATTCCGAGGCTTCGTTATTCCGAAGGTTCGGATATTACGAAGGTTCGTTATTCCTAAGGTTCATATCTCCAAAGGTTCGTAATTCCGAAGGTTCGTTAGTCCGAAAACGAAGTGAGGTTCGAAATTCCGAAGGTTCTTTAGTCCGAAAACAAAATGATTAACAAACCTTATTTCGTTTTCGGACTAACAAACCTTCGGAACAACGAACCTTATTTTGTTTTCGGATTAACGAACCTTCGGAACAACAAACCTTATTTCGTTTTCGGATTATCGAACCTTCGGAATAACACCACAAATGTTCGGATTAACGAACCCTTTTACATTTTCGGATTAACGAACATCGAGGTATAGGCAATTTACGTGTTTCGGAATTACGAACCTTCGGAATTACGAAGTGTAACCATATTTATTACCAAGCCACCATTGTTCTGAGCCACGTCCAATCTGGATTATTTGAGGGCCTATTCATGAAAAGATTATTTACATTCTCAAACTCAAGTCCCACTCGATATCACCTTTGAATTCCAAAAATAATGGGGCTTATTTTGTAGTTGAAGATCTTGGTTCCCACATAGAGGCACTGCACTGACTTACCATGAGGATAAGCCACTGTGTTTCTTTGTTAGACAAAATAAAAAAAAATGATAATCTGGACATTAGACTAAGTGTATTGTACATCCACTTGGTCTAGCCCTATTCAGTCTAATTATGTTTTAAACTGTTTATCAATGCATAATATAAGGTGTATAGTGCATGTATCCACCTTGCTAGGTGCTCAAGGCGCTCCTATATTACCCCGGCTAAGCTAGTCTACCGATTCTGGTGCGCATAGATTTTTGAGGAATTACTTCCTGCCGGTTCCCATTTACGTCACGTGGGTCGAGTGCAGCACAGTGGATAAATTTCTTGCTGAAGGAAAACACGCCATGGCTAGGATTCAAACCCACGACCCTCTGTTTAAGAGGTGAGAGACAGAACCACTAGACCACGACGCACCCAATTAATTTATCATTTCACAAAGTACAATAATATGTAGACAGAGTGGAAATTAGAGAATCTATGCATTACACTGAATGATAATAAGACTTACCGTCCTTTCACACGGTAAAAAAAAATCGTAATTTGAATGATTCAAGTGAAAATTAAGGCTAATGACGAATATCTAGCACGTGTGAAACCAAACTAGAACATGATTAGAATCACGAACGCTAATCACAGTCACGATCAAAATAGCAAATCATCATTACAATGATGATTCAAGATTCACGTGTGAAAAGGCCCTATGAGCATGATTAGACCAACTACAGTGTAGATCAAATGACAATTAGACCAACTACTAGTATCTTAGAAATAGATTAACTACATGTAGACCAGGTGAATATAAGCCTATTCAAAAGGAGATCCTGAATACAATGTCAATGCAGTCAAGTCAAGATTCATAGTTAATGGGGAAAACGTGACAGCTAAAGGATCATTTCTAGAAGAAATCAATGTCCATGGCAACCCAGAAGTTGAAAGCACACCACTTTCAAATGTCATTATCACCATGGCAACCCACCTCATCACTTTAACCAATTATATTACAAACTTACATACTATACAGAAAAATGACATGTAGTAACTGTATGTGGTTTTAAGTGAAAGATATGAACTAGATCATTGCACAAGGGGGACACATTACTCCCCTCTCCCTGAATCCAGAAAGAATAAGGGGATAAACAATGTTTTTTTTGCTATTATTATAAACAGTATTATTACTATTATTATTATGATCATCATCATCATTATCATCATCACCACCGTCATCATCATCATCATCATCATCATTATTTTGTTGTTGTTGACGTTGTTTTTTTTATCATTATCATCATTATCATCATCATCATCATCATCATCATCATCATCATTATATTACTTATGTTATCATTATTATAATTGTGCTTTCAGCCATGAAAAACATACGATGTACAAAAAAAATACAATTTGAAAATATGCAGGAATACACTACCTTCTCATTCTTATTTCATTTTCTCCTTGCACTTTTATGCAATTTCCAGAATTTTCCCCTACTTAGCCCCCCCCCCCACCCCATGAAAAACCCTCATCTGTCTCTGAAAAGCATAAAAAATGGATTAAGTTATTCCCAAGGACAGAATACTAACGAATACAGTGAAGGAATGTTTTCTACACTTACCCTCAATGGAAAAATTGAATATTGATCAATGTCTCCGGGGTCTTTTAATATTTGAGAGACCGATACTTGAGATGCGTGTCATGAAAGAAATTAGGGCAGTCCTGAAAATGCATGAAGGCCGCATCTCATGTGAAGCCGCTGACTACCGGATTTAATCATTCCCTTTGGTTTTGTACAGGGACCTTTCAGTTACAGGATGCAACAGGTTAAGGATTGAAGGGAGACTCCATGCAGGATTGAAAATTAAAGAAAATGTAACTTCAGATTGCTCGCCGAATAATATTAAGTTACATTTTCATCTCTGCCTGGAACTGTTCTGCTATTCCCAATTCTAGATTATCTTAACTTAAATTATGAGTAACACTTCTAAAATAATGAAATATTTGAGGGATGTTAAGTAAAAAAAAAAAAATAGTATATGATTTGATTTTTTTTCAGTGAATATGAAAGAAGTTTTTTAAATCACCATCAAGATATGATTATCATAAAATATCACATCAACAAAATAATCATCAGCAGCAGCAGCAGCACCGCCACCATTATCAAAACTATCATCATATTTATCATCACCATCATCTTCATCTTCACAATCATCATCATCATCATCACCACCATCATTATCAAAACTATCATCATATTTATCATCATCATCACCATCATCATCTTCATCTTCACAATCATCATCAACATCATCTTCATCATCTCCATCATCATAATCATCATCATCTCCATCATCTCCATCATCATAATCATCATCATCTCCATCATCTTCATCTTCACAATCATCATCATCATTAACATCATCTCTATCATCATAATCATCATCATCATCTTCTTCATCTTCACAATCATCATCAACATCATCTCCATCATCATAATCATCATCTCCATCATCTTCATCTTCACAATCATCATCATCACATCATCTCCATCATCATAATCATCATCATCTCCATCATCTTCATCTTCACAATCATCATCATCGTCAACATCATCTCCATCATCATAATCATCATCTCCATCATCTTCATCTTCACAATCATCATCATTAACATCATCTCCATCATTATAATCATCATCATTATCTCCATCACCTTCATTTTCACCATCATCACCTTCATCATCATCATCATCATCACCACCACCACCACCACCACCAACACCACCATCATCATCATCAGTAGCATCATCATCATCATCACCATCAGCATCACCACTACCATCATCACTATCAACATTCCCATTGATTTTATACAGACTAGTATGTTTCAGGGAAGTGCAAATGAACGTGGATGATTATTGTGCTCCATCACATTTTTACTGACCAACAAATCAAAGAATTCCCTTTCCAATCATTTCGGTTGAAAACTAAAAACACAATAGAATGAATGTCATGGGAGCATCTTAATACGTACTCCTATCATATTCTGTCAAGATCTGATATAATAAAAAGCAAACATAAATATATATCACATCAGTGTTTGATTGACTGCTGTACACACAACAAACCGATATACTACAAGTGCCTGGGTGGAATCAAAATTGGAAACTATTTTCTCCCTTCCTAACTCGTCCGTTCCCTGAAAGAGAAAGTGCTTGGAAAATTAGATGCAAATACACACACACACCCTAAGGCAAATATTTGACAAAATTAAGGTATAGGGATTGTTCATTCAGATATTCTTCTCCAATTTTGTTCAACATTTGCTGGCCCATCCTCCTCAATTGTATGTATAAGCTTGGCTCAAACAGACATGCATTGCAGCACAATATTAGAAATCTGTCATTATAATATTCTTGTAGTACTTCCAGTGTTTTTTTAAATAATAAAATGAATATTTGGATTATAAAAGGATCTCACCTATTTCATATTTTCCCTACTCTTGCACCTGAACCCTGCCTAACTTTTTCATTAAAATATCTCTCCTGCTCTCTCTCTCACACATACGACTATACACACACACACACACCCACACACAACTAAACTCTCACTACTTACCTCTTCTCCTCTCTTTCTTTGTCACCTATTCTCATGTACATCTTTCTTAATTTAAGGGCCTTTTCAAATGTGAATCTTGAATAATCATTGTATTGATGATTGCAATTAGTCTTTAGAATCATCAGACCTTTCACACGCTCACTCGAAAACTGTGATTTGAATTCAAATTCCCGAGCGAAAGTGGTGTGTGTCCTTGGTGGCTTGTCAATCAGAGCACTGCATCGATACGATGAGTGCATGAAAAAAAGAAGTTTTGGAGGTCAAGCCTTTTACACGCAAAATTTGTACCGTAATTTGGGTGAAACTTAACAGGAATTCCCCTCCGGAGTAGAATTTGAATTCTTGATTGTGATTAGCATTCCTGATTCGAGTATGGTTTCACACCTGCTAAAAATTGGTCATTAGCCCTATTTTTCACAGGAATCATTCAAATTACGATTTTTTTTTTATCGTGTGAAAGGGTTAGGGTTAACCCCATGGCAGTACGAATACTCTTTTTGTAGGGAGAATTATGTAGAAGCTATGTGAAGGTTGTCCAGTCGAGATTTTAAAGAGAATGGGGTCCCATCAATCAGAAAAGGGCAAGTAGGGGAAAGGTTCTAATCATGGATTCTATGTTAAGTGTTTCATATGTCAATGTCTCGACGCTACTCTAACCTACTTTCACAAAATGAAGCAAGTGACATATTAATAGACATTAGTTAATATTAGAAAGGTCTCATTTAAAAACAAAATCCTTAAACAACAGATGAGTTTACATGTAAAAAGTAAAAGCACTATCTTTATATAACGTTGTTTACAATATGAACTTTAAAGTTGTTTAACAGTTTACACAAGTGTTAATAATCATAAACATGTTTAAAGTTTAATATTACATCTCTCATTAAGTTTTGCATTGGTTTACATATTCTTCCAAGAACAATTTCATAGCAGAAACATAGATGCTGCTATTTTTTGCTGGTTAACCATAATGCTAATGCTTGGTCACCTAATCAGACACATTTTGCTAAATTATTTCAATAGGAACATGACACCAAAGAACTCAAAAAGAATCACCAATAGTTCTAAGAAGTACCCATTCACCTCACCTGGGTTGAGTGCAGCAGTGTGTGTAAATTTCTTGCTGAAGGAAAACATGCAATGACTGGGATTTGAACTGATGACCCTCTCTTTGAAAATTAAGAGTAAGAACCACTAGACCATGATGCAACTTCAAACTGTATAACTCATCCACAGCTCAAATGGTTTATAATAAAATGTGGTAGAAACCACCATAGATAAAGGAAGTGTAGAAGAGATGAAATATAATACATATATCAAAGTGACAGGAAGAGGACATACAGATAACTTATTTTAGTTAAGAATATAATAATTGTACACCAGGGAACTATAACTCCATACCACAATATGTTATAAAGAATCAAAGCAGACATTTTTTTACTTGAGAATATAAAATTACCTGTGATATCATGATGTTCTTTGTGTGGAAGGAATGAACCCACAGAGATCAAATAACATCTTTTACAGACTTTTTAAAATCTCTTCTTATTCCATGTGAAAGTATAAAAACAGTACCACATTATCATGATTATAGTTTTATTAATAAGAAAAAATCTCTTTAAAATTGTTATTTTTCTAATCATGCAGAACTTTTTGTGAATTTTAGCACATAATTTGTACAGGAATTGGAAATTCAGTGACAATACATAGGCACGAGGTCATATTCAAAATTCACAAATCCAAAATTGAGATGAAATAAATGTTAATTGTAGATTTACCAGTATGATATTGAAAAAAATTGTTTGTCCACAGGAGACCAGAATGAACACTGTAAAAAAAATGGGTGTTAAAATTGACACCAGTTGGTGTCCCAAGTGGATCACTACCTGAGGTGTTAAACTTACACCCTAGAGATCATAACAATATCACTTTCAGCATGGATGCTTGGTGTCAATCAAGTTATATGAAATAAATGACTACATAATGAATCAGAATCCAGGCCTTTTCACACGTGAATCTTGAATCGTCATTGTAATGGTGATTGCAATTCGTCTTTAGAATCATAGGACCTTTCACACGTTCACATGAAAACTGTGATTTAAATTCGAATTCCAGAGCAAAGGCGGTATGTGTCCTTAGTGACGCGTCAATCAAAGCACTGCATCCCAAATACAAACTACGATGAGTGCATGACAATTGTATTATCTACAGAAGTGCTTGGACGGTCACGTAAGCTCCGCTCCCCAAAAGATGTTTTGGAGGTCAAGCCTTTTACACGCGAATTTTGTACCGTTATTTGAGTGAAACTTAATTGGAATTTACCTCCGGAGTAGAATTTGAATTCGTGATTGCGATTCGCGTTCATGATTCTAACCATGTTCTAGTTTGGTTTCACACGTGCTAAAAATGTGTCATTAGCCGTATTTTTCACTGAAATCATCATTCAAATTACAATTTTTTTACCGTTTGAAAGGGCGGTAAATCAAGCAAAGTACTTCAATATCCACAAAGCAAAATACAAAATTACACTACACACTTGAGAATAGTAACCAAAACCAACATTAAACTACTCCCCAGTGAAAACAAATCTGAATTATATGATAAAACCACCATGTGGGTGGAAAACGGGATAAATGAAAGAAATGAGATGACAAGAGTAGGCAAGCCACTCTCTCCGGTTTCGACAGATACTCCTTTACTTAATGCAGCGTATCTCTAGTTTCTTTGAACGAATCTCCACTCCTAAATCCCAAATGCACTCTACTGTTTATCCAAACTCGCTTACAACCCACTTACGACGGATGCGCGATTATTCGGGAGAAATGATGTTAAGGGATAAAGCGTGGTTTAAAAGGCATGGATCAGTCGTGCGTTGCCATGGTTACAAAATACAGTGTACTAATTTCTCTTTATTGCTTATTTTTCATGGAAATGCAGAGTAGCGAATCTATTTGAATCCTACATTAGCAATGGAAGCTTTTACCTCTTACAAGACTTATAAAATCATATAAAAAACATTACATTGCAATAAACTCAAAATATTCTCCCTTTTTCTTCTCTTTCATCAAAGGCAGACAATGATCACCTATCAACAAAGAAATTTCCAAGTAATCAAAATTGTTTCTCTTCAAGTGATACATTCTATGGTACAATTTATCTCAGCAAGAAATTGATGAGGTAAAAGGAGAGGTAAATGGGTACCTGGCAGGAATTAATTCCTTGAAATGCTTGTGTGCTGGAAAGGGTTTCCCAGGCTAAAGCCAGGGTGATTTTAAGGAGTTTTCGATTCGCTCGTTGCTATGTGAACTCTATGAGAATAGTAGATTTGGGAGCTCTGTGCATGCATGAAGTAATTTGTGACGAGCCCTTTTGCCCACAGCCAAAATCTGTGACTCATATTTAAGAGTTTTGACGGTCGGCAATATCCAAAGTCCTTTGGGAATGGATAGAAAATTTAAGCGGTAACGTGATATATGCTATGTAAAAAATGAATGCTATTCATAATATTTTATTCGTTTTTATTCTTTTCACATATGGCTCACTTTCTCCAAATCAATTTGTGAAGGTATGAAATATGTATAAGTGCTCTTCTTCTTAGCCATGTCTTATATTCCCACTCACTATCATATACCTATCCCACGAGAGGCAAGTCAATAATGATGAAAGATGAAAACAAATGAAGACAGGAAAAAGTGTCCAGGACTGTTTTCATTTGAGAATACAGAAAATTTCATTAATCATTCTTCATGAAGACAAAGTTTCAGCAGCTCTTGTGAAAGTATTCAAAAATGATATGTAGGATCAAAAACGCTAATTTCAATGGACTCATTAACCAAAATAACAATAAAAATAATCACGATTATACTGGATTATCAAAACTTAACATTTTCTTTATCAGAAGTTTCAGCAGCTCTGGTGAAAGTATTCGAAAGTGGTATGTAGACTCAAAAAGAGTACTGTCATTTCAATGGACTCTCTCTTCAGAATCTGAGTCACTTTGACTCCATATAGAGTTAGTCAAATTTGACTCTGCAGAAATGAGTACAAAAGTGTATAGTCACTCATTCCAAACCATTAAGACCCAATTTTCAGCTTAAATAATCTGATCATGATTAAGTTCCAAATCAGGCTGGAGATGCAATGAATTTCTGTAAAATGATATGTATTATTCGCTTCTCCTCCCTAGATTATTAAATCTTGCAGTGGGAATGTAATGGAATTCCACTTTAAATTCAAGCACATGGGATTTCCCCCATTTACCTTAATTGCTCTGCAAAAGGAAAGTCTTTTAATGTGTGATGGAAGAAAGACAAGGATGCCATCGATGGAGAGGTGGTTTGCGAAGAAGAGGATAGAAATGAAAAAGGGAAAATAAGTAATGGAATGAGAACGAAAGGGAAAGAATTAGAGAAAAAAAGGTCAATAATAAGACATAATTTTGAAAAGACAGAGAGAGGGAAGGAGGGAGAAAAAAAGTAGGAATATGAGACAGAGAAGAGAAATTATAGAGAGAATGGATGATAAAAAAGACAAAGAGAAAGAGAGAGAGAACAAAAAAGGAGATAAATAAAAGTGGGAAAGAAAAGAGGGGAAATAAGACAGAAAAAACCAGAGAACATTAACAAATCAAAACAGAGAAAGAGAGTGGAGAGAGAGAGCAAGAGGGGGAGGAGAGATGGAAGCAATGAGAACGGAGGAATAAGAAAGAGAGAGGGAGACAGAGAGAGGGAGACAGTGAGATAGAGAGTGTAAGGACCTGAAATGGGTTCACATGGATGTTCAGCCTAGGGCTAAGTCACTTAGCAAACGCTACCAAGTACATGCTCTTGACTCTTCTTCATGATGGGTTAGTAGATAGAGAGACCAAATTGGTTTCCAGCAAGCAGGCCGGACGGCTGCTCGAACATGACCTCGTATATATCCTCCATTATCACGATGGCAATGGTATATATACATGTACCTTTACCGGTAGAATGTGCTTTCATTATTCATATGCTCTTCTTCACGCAGAGATTAAAGAAAAAAATAGAGGATTCTCAAAATATGGATGCGTTGTAGCCAATAAGGTACTTTTAAAGCAGTTCTGTGTCACAAATCTTGATACAATTATTCAAAATTCATTATATGCTTTTCTGGTAACACAACATACTCCTGCGATAATCGCTCTGGATGTACTTCAGCTAGGATGTATGGTAAGGGTTGCAATAGGGTTTTATGTGAGGTTTAGGGTAGGGTATAGTGCTAAATTCAGGGTTGAAGTTGGTCATTTGATTAGTGTGCGGAAATTCAAAGTGGAGCAATTGTCACCAGAGCAAATGTTAACAAACTGCTTTTTGTATTGTAAGATACGTGTAGGTGTAGCTACAGTGGAGTTCAAGGTTCTAAGAATTAGACCAAATGGGCCGTGTATCATACAATCAATCATACAATTAAACATAACTGTAAGTCTATAGCAAACCATATACTAGTTGCAATCTCCTATGTGATAAAGGGCAATATGATTAGAACAAGTGGCCATAATTTAACCATTCCATCGCCGCACCACGCATTCGATTATTAACCAATCTCATGCCCATCTACTCATTAACCCTCCGTCACCTACGAGGGGGCTATTTTTATCCGCCGACATCTCAAGAGATGCCTGCCATTCAACATTATGCCAAACATTGAGGTTTCTTCACAACAAATGTCCCTTAAAAGATTTCGCAAAGACAGGAATGAAAGATGTTTAAACATAAATACCATATGTGGAAACTAAAAAATCTAAAAAGGAAAAGGAATCTAAAAAATCAGTTTCAGAATCCAATAAGGTAGCAATTAACCAAGGTATTTGGATGTGAATATGTGCCATCTAATTCTGCAAGAATAAGTGTAATTGGGGAGAAATTTACAAAAAAGCCTGGCATTCCAGCCAGGTGTCAGATCTTTTCCCAAGCAATAATAAATAATGCACTGGCCAACTAGTGCTGATTCATCCTGCCGATCTCTGGCAAGTGACTTTATGCATTTTCCCCCTCTACAAGTATTTCAAAATGTTCTAAAATAACATGTTAATATCTTCATAAGATAGCTTTGGTACACCCATGACTTCCTCTGTCTCCCTTTAACTCTTTTCCGGTTGGGGTGATATTCAATACATCATAAGACAGTTTATTCTTTTTTATATCCTACATAAATTAAATCCTGTTTGCTGATTGGTTTAAATAGCATCATGTGACCAAACATATTCTCACTATTTTGCGGTGATGTTGAAAATGAAACGCCCACCGAAGAAAATGTGCTTTTCCGTGACGTCTATGATGGAATAGTCAACTATTCCATCATTGACACAGATCCTGCAATCTCTCGGGTGCACCGGTCAGCGAGTTGACTCTACCGGGCAACTCCCATGAAGGGATGGTGCTGGCACAAATCCGCGTTCCGCTGAGCGTGTGGTTTCGGGAAGAGTAGATCAGTCTGCGCAGCCCGTTATCTATATTCAAGTTCAGATTAAGAAACGATGAACTACGTGTACAAGAGTAGATAGACCATTGTTCTACCGTATTAAATGTAGGATATAAAACAAATATACCAGGCTCTTATTTCGAAAGTATAGAAGGAATTATTTATCCTCGGCTGTACTGGCCAAATTACTATTTTTCTAAATAGTCATGCCAGTCCAACCTCGGATGAATAATTCCCGCTATACTTACTCAAAGCCTGGTATATTTGTATACTATCGATGCAAGTACAAAGTATCAATTTGGTCCAATTGCATCTTGGTCTAACCATCACTTAGTCTAAATATCACTCAGTCTAATGCCCAGATGGTCTTTCCTCCTTAAGAAAAGATATCCACATTTTCACAATTTACTTCAAACAAGAACATCACAGGAAGAATGCACATGCTCTTTAAATACTTCTGGAGCCGATGTGGGTAATCTCAGTGATAACTTTGGTGTCCAATTTCTCTATCTTTTATATGACTTGCTTCATGTAATTTTTTTCTGGAATGCTTATCGGAGACACCACTCCAAATCAAAATGCAATAAAATATGACACTAACACATGGACACAGTTCATCAAACTGTAAGTCTTGAAAGGAAAAACCTTACAAACATAATCTGGACATGTGAATTGTTTTTATACACTTTTCCATCCAATCAATTTTAGGAATTGTGCATAAAGTGTACACGTATGAAACCTCGCTGAAGGGAATGTCCTTTAGATTTTCCATGCGCGACACCACCCCCAAGGCATGACTGCATCATCAACCCACCTATGAAAATTTGATGCAAACATTTGCTGCAAATATTTATTCATGCTTGGATTTCCGACTACACTTTTGGGTTGGGTTTATACAGGTCTCGTTGAGAAATTGATTACAACTCGGTTGTGTTTTGGTTTTGGTTCACGATGAAACGCGGGTTGTCCCGATTAAAAGGATAAATTGACTTTGTCGGTAGTAGAAATTTTGCTTCTGAATGAATGGGAGGGAAATTTAAGTATGCAATAAAAACCTTTCACTTTCAGCAAAAACCCTAAAATCTCCAAAACAGACAGAAAGTAAAGAGATGGTGGAATAGTTAGAGAGAGAGAGAGGGAGAGACAGAGAGAGGAAATGACAGTGACACTGGAGCTTGCAGATGGAGGGGCTTGGGGGCCATGTCCCCCTAAAAAATAAAAAAAAAATAAAAAAAATAAAAAAAGTTCAACGACCAATAAATAAAAAAGGAAACAGAGAAATAAAAAAGAAAAAGAGAAAGAAAAAATGAAGGGAAAAGCATAATGATGTTATTTTCTGAATAGCATATTAAAATCAATCACAAAACACAAAATTCGCTTTGCATTTTGAGGTCAAAATCTTTGCTCTAACAGAGGAACCATTGCCTAAATCAGGTGAAATTATGGACTTAGAGGAAACATATATTAATTTACATTTTCAGAAAGCTTCTGGACTACACTGTCTAGTTTGCTTCGTCTGGACTTTAAACGAAAATATTGTCAGTTTTGTCACACTGCTCCCTCCAATTGTTTGGCTTATTACACCATTCAATAGAGACTAAGAGAGAGACATAGAACCAAAAAGAGCAAGAGAGTCAGAGAAAGAGAATGACTAAAGATGGAAAATAGTAAAAGAATAAAACAAAGAAAGATGGACAGAACGTGAGCAGGACAAGCCATCAATTAAAACCTCCCATGTCGCTGACCGTAGCCCATTTCCGCTCGTCACGCCGTCATTGTTTATCTTTTCATGAAGCTGACGACTTCTCGATTCACTCTAGGGGATAGGTCACAAACTGTCCTCATAGAATGCCTCACCTTAACCCCTTCAGTCCCACACAATACTTTGCATGTAATGTTCACAAAGCTCTTCAGTCAATGGTCATTTATGATAAATCTGTTTGAAAATGCTTGTTTTATTCTTCTCTATTTAATATTCAAATCAACCGTCTGTAAGGGTGAACCTGACCTTTAATTCATATCAGTACTAAATCAAGATATCATCACACTTTCAACTTCCAACCTCTCTCTCTCTCTCTCATATTCTCTCTTAATTTTCTATCTCTATCATGTTTTCTTTCTTTATCTCTCTCTATCTGTCTCTCACCTCCTGTTTCGCTTGTCAATTCTAATTCTTTCCCTCCCTCTTTCTTCTTTTATCCATCTCTCTGTCCTTCTCTCTCTATCCAATAATGAATGTAATTTACTTTCTCCTTTGAAAGATTATTTAACAATGAAGACCACACGTCACCATACTAAACAGAAACCCTCATAATCTTAAACCTCAAATGCATTATATAATATCTCATTCACAATTTTCATTCAAAGAAAATAAAAATTTCTCCTGCCTCCAAATCTTTTGATACACGTATGCCTTTTCTCTGTCACTAGCCTTGGGCACTATGTGGGCTGTCACATTAGAGATCCAATAAATTCTGACGGTAATATTTTATTCAGCTGGAAAGTAATTCTGGAAAAATCCTCGCTTAATATCAACATCTTACTAAGAAAATTGAAGGATTTCATGAAGATGATCAATCAAACAGCATGGATTATTATAGGATGTGTTCTAGTGGTTCTGACACTTGCCATGGGGTGTTTTCCTTCAGCAAGAAATTTATCCACACTTTGCTGCACTCCACCCAGGTGAGGTGAATGGGTACCCGGCAGGATTAATTCCTTGAATGCTTGAGCGCCTAGGCAGCCCAGCTAAAGCCATGGTAATAATAATAGCAGGGCCCGCTGGGAGAACAGTTTTCGGAACTGAAGTGGCTACCCTGGGTAAATATATCGCTATTATTATTATTATTATACACAAATATTACAAGTTTGAAGAGCATTGGATTCATAAGTTCATATCTTCATTAGATATCAGTTTTATTATCAGCGCCCAGTCTCACAGAGAGTAGCAATGAACCAATCAAAACTATGAGTATGAATAAATCCAATCTCAATATCAACAATGTACACGACCATTCAATGGGTTTTTTAACTATGAAGCATACTCACGCATGCATTATTGTCATTGAAAATAAGCGAGTGTGCCCTTCTATTTTGAATTTGAAAGCAGCATTGCATACATACAAAGAGCTGCGATTGATCAGATCAAACATAACTATGGAAAGCCAGCAAAGTCACCATATAAAATGCATGTTTGTTCAAAAAAAAAATCTAGATATGAGTGTATATCCATAAATTCATTGATTTCTTGACAATTTGGTGTGTTTTCCTTTGTTTACAAAGGACATTTTGTAAATTTCCTGTCTAAAAACTTATGACACTGATGGATTTCCTTAAGTTACGACTGATTGGATCAATCGTAAATCTTTGTAATACGGGTGGGTGTTTCATAAAGCTGTTCGTAAAGTTACGCACAACTTTAGGCACGACTGGAACATGTTCTTAGGTCATATATCAATTATACAGGGATATCATTTTGCACAAGAAAGGATCACCAGTCGTGCGTAAAGTCATTTGTATCTTACGAACAGCTTTATGAAACACCCATCGGGGCCATGATATGTGGATTTCCATAGTTCAGATTGAGTGGATCAATTGTAATGCTAAGTAAGACAGGGCCCAGATGATAACCCTGTGGGACTTTCTCATGACCAGAGGAGAGGAGAAAGAGGAGGGGTGAGAGGAGGAGTTCATATCTAATGATGATGTCGGGGTCATCAGTTGTAAGATTGGACGGTGATTTAGTAGAGTGTACCTAAAGATAAGAGGGAGTAAGAAGCAGGATGGCAAGGAAAAAGAGTAAGATAAAGAGAAACGGCGGAAATGATGAATAGAAATGATGATGATGATGTTGATGATGATGATGATGATAATGATGATGATGGTGGTGATGGTGGTGAGGGTGAAAGTAGAGGTGGCAGTTGTGGTGGTGATGTTGATGATGATGACGATGATGATGATGATAATTATGTTGGTGATGATAAGATGATAGTGATGATGATGATGATGATAGTGATGGTGGTGACAGTGGTGTTGATGATGATGATGACGAGGAGGATGATTATAACAGTGACAAAGGTGATAGTGGTGGCGGTGGTAGTGTTGATGTTAATGCTCTTCATTATTACCACTCCCATCAACACCACCACCATCATCTTCCTGATCACCATCAGCATCATCATCAACACTAAAAACATTTCAAAGAAAATACACAAATCTTAGGCTTAGATGGATGAAAAAATAAAAAAAATATTGTGTAGACTAGAGAAGGAAAGATTAAGGGAAAATGAACCATAAAGATAAATAGATGAAAGATTCCCATCAAAAGGTGAAGGGTTAATGCAATCTATTATATTGATTTCACTGCTATTTCTTCCGACCACGCCACACTCCTTCAAGCATCTCCCTTGTAACCGATACCTCCTCACCAATAATCGCGAGAAAAACTTCAAAGCAAGACTCCGCCAAAAAGTGCACGGCTAGCTAGCTCTCGGCAGTACAGCTCAGCTAAAGTTTCAAGAACATTTTCACTTGTATTTAGATCCTGGAAGTTTGAAGAGTATAGTCTTTATTACAAAATGAAATAAACAACAACAATGGAAATGAAAAATTAGAACACAGTGCCGTCACACCTGATCATTTCATCCAGTGTATGCCTACTAGCATGGCTCTGTCAAGCCATCTCCTCAAATCCACTTCAAACAAACCACCTCTACATCTCTACATCCAGAGGTGTTGTGGCTCAGTGGATGAGTCTCCGGACTTTGAACCACAAGGTCCGGGTTCAAATCCCACTGCAGCACTATCGTCCTTTGGCAAAGCGTTTATCTACATTTGCCACTCTCGACCCAGGTGTAGTAAATGGGTACCCGGTAGGAATTCCTTGAATGCTCGATGCGCCCGATCAGGGTAGCCGTGCTAAAGCCAGGGTAATAGTATGCAGGGCTTAGAAACATTTGTATTAAGCACTATGTAAATGTTGCATATTATTATTATTTCTTGATATCAAAATTCACAAATTACTCTTCATATAAAAAATTTGAATTCTTGATATTTTGGGTTGTTAACAAAATGCAATTCTTGATACCATGGATGGAATATTTGATAATTGACATCAAATATAGGATCAAGGAGAAAACAGCTTCCCAAAGAGTAAATCAGAATATGGAAGCTTCAGGGCTGACAGCAAAGATTAGTATTATAGATTAAAGCACAGATTGGATAGCATACCACACTAGTTATCACCCAATGTTGCAAAATTCTTCTTCTTTTTTTTTTACATTGTTCTTTGGGCCTGATGTTGCCATCATGATATGATGAAAAATGGCCCATGACTGCCACATAATATACCATAATTAAATAATGTGACAATAGTAATTAGATGGAATGGGCAGTCAACCCAAACAAATTATAACCAGGGACCGAAGCCACTTGCTCCTGGGACTAAAGCAGGGTTTCCCCTCACAGCCTGTACGGATGCAAGCTAGGGTTGTCATCCCCAAAGGGAGCTTGGTAAGCTAGGAGCCAAGCTAGACATGCTGGTAACCTTGACTTCTAACCTCCCCTCATTGAATACAGACATTTAAAAAAATGGAAAACTAAATTGAATTTATATACTGGATTTTTCAGGGACAACAAATCTATAAATATGGATGAATTCAATGAATCTGTAATAAGAAGGAATTTCATCACGAGACTCTCTTATCATATACAAATAATGAAAAGCTATCGCGCGGCATGTGGAACTGTTACCAGCAATCATGATGCGCAATCAAAGAATGGAAATAACTGAAAATTGAAATCTATGTTACGATTAACATGGAGATGAAAATAATGATTATGATATTTATGATGGAAATGATACAGTTTATGCATCTAAAAAAAGCTGATAAAATCTCAAATTACCATAAAGTAAAATGAATAATGACGTGTCTCTTTTGTTTTGCTTTGTTTTGTAGCCATGATTCAGCCAAACCTATGGCTACTAATTTGTCAAATGGAATAAGGAATTTCGTAATAAGCTCCTAAGAAACTTTTCACAAATGATCTTCTTCTCTCTTTTTTTTCAATTGGACAGGTACTCAATTATTTGTTAATTATTATCTTTAAAGGAATATATCGATATTCAACTCTAATAAGCGAATTACTGCATAGACCTGGGCAGCGTTTCATCAACAATTTTGTCCAACAAGTTGTCAGATTTTGTCATAGCCATGGTGGTAGTCTTTGTTATGACTCAGCCAGGGATCAAACCTATGGCTACTAATTCGTCAAATAGAATAAGCCATTTTATAATTAGCTCCAAAGAAAATTTTCACAAATTATCTTCTCCTTTTTTTTTGGCAAATCTGACAACTTCTCTTGACTTCGATTGGATGAGAGTCACTGTTCCCATGGTAACTAGCAGATAAAACGGGACTTGTAGGATAAAACGTCTGACAAGTCCTTTCATGAAACGCTCCCCTGGGGGCATGACTTGCATGATACATTCATAAACAATCGTAAAATATTCTTTTTACATCATCCACTTTAAACTATTGGCTTTCAATTGACCTGATGTCAAATGCCACACACAACTAAGCAAATTTTTGATTTTCTTTAAACGGTATGACAAGTACATTTTTGAATAACATATGAACAATCATGCTCGTCTCAATGTTTTGAAAAGCACTATTCAGATTTGTGGCCAATAACCTTCATCTGCTCATGCAAAAAAGAATTACGAAATTGCTACTACTCAACCAGTCATGCGAATTCATTATAGTTGAAGGTCTAGGAGAGCAGACTACCATTTATCTTGAATTACACATACAAAGTAAGATAATGTGAATCGTGTCCTGTCACCACGGATACATAGCAAGGCCTCTAGCAGATTCCAGTCAAGCTGAGAAACTATAGCTTTACGCCGGTAATTGAAGGAGAACTTAACACCAGAAGTTGCACGAGGCAAAAAGAACTGTTGCTCTAATGTACAAGTCTTTAACCCTTCCACAATCGTTGCATATACACATTTTGGGGGTTTGCACAATAATTTCCACCAAATAACATGAAAAGTTACCCAAGAAATAGCACTAGGCAAAAGAATTAATACACTTAATGTTCAAGTCTTCAACCCTTTTGAATACCTTGAAGGGTTTTGCAGAGTAATTTACATAGAGTAAGAGAAGGAGTACTAGGGAAAAAAGAACTGTTGCAGACTGTTTGTCTCAAAATCTTCAATATCTGGTGTTATATATTAGAATTGTGAAGAAATTACATTCAGTCATTTTATTATTTTTTCTCTAAGGAAATTCATTGCATGATAAGAATATTCCAGAATGCTTCAATTAAGCTTTGCAAGGTATTCATATTTAATGAGATAAAGCAATGATTAGTATTTGGATATTTTTGTATTGGACAATAGAGGCTGCTAGCAATAGAGACCCTGCAGTGAAAAGGGTATTAGGATTAGCTATGTTGTTTACACTGTTAATTTCACTGAGGTCATTCAAGAGTCTTCTAGAATTGGACTGCTCTAGAAATTGACAGAATGTTCTTTTTAAAGACAATATTAGAAGCTTCCAGAATAGTGGAAACTTATATACATTACATAGAGATGGCAGTTTCTTCAAGGACATCATCACATCAGATCAGAACTCAGAGTTTCACACCAGACTTTTATATCAGAGCATAGTTTATTTCCAACTGGAATATAACATTTATCTTCTGTGGAATTATTCGCACACCATCAATGAACTGTTTGCAATTATTTTGAGAGAGGAATTCTCAGTTCTCATCGAGATCATCGACCTGTTAAGAACATGCTTCAACCCATGGATTGCTGAAATTGAATGTTAATCACCATCAACTTCGTCTTAACGGACATTTCAACTCGTAACATTATTCATTGTATTTCAACATAGATTTCATCATCGCCACCATTGTGGACTTTAATTTAAGGAACCTTTGCCAGGTGACTTGGATATATATACCATTTGGAATAACTCCGAACTGAATCTTCAAGATATGTAACATGTATTATTTTGTTTAATTTATTCTGTGTAAATAATTAAAAAGTAAAAATAATCTTGAAAAAATTTTCTTTGTTATTTGTTCGGTATTCAATATCGTATCACTGGATCATGAAATGCATAAAAGAAAAAAGAATTGCATATGCTACTTGGATCCTGTGCAGCTTTCAAATGGTAACTTCCATAAAATCCTTGATTCTGATTGACTGTTGAGTATCGTTACTATGGGAATCTACCATTAGATGGCACAGTTACCATAATAGTAATCTTTGTACAACGGGACCCAGGAATGAAACTAAATAGTCTCTGTTTTATTGACAAAAAAATCATTAAATCTGGTTGTCTCAGAAAAAATTAGTCAGTTAAAATCACTGAGAAATCACCGATGACTAGCATCATGAAACAGTCCCCTCATGGTATCCAATCGAGGATTAGAACATTAATGCCAACATTTAAAAAAAAATTAGGATTCTAATGACTTAATCGTAATTACCATGACTTGTGAAACTCAATAGAATGAACGGTTTAGTGCAATGTTTTATTTATGTCATCAGCATCAAATTTGATCAATTCATTTTCTAACATACAATGATAATCTGTGACTTAAGCGCTAAAGAATATGTTCTTTACACTGGAATATTTGATAGCATCACATTTTCTGGGCTATCACAAGGTCAGACTGAAAGACCTTCAAGAGGATCCTTTTTGTCTAAATCCAACTTTTGTGCCTCCCCCTCTCTCCTTCCTTCTCTCTGCCTTTTTAATCTCTTTCTTTCACCCCTCTCTCTTTATATCCGCATCTTTATTTCTTCAGCACTCCCTGTCAACACGACACATTTCTGCGCTTCCAGCTCTTCAGCACCGCTGCTGAAAGTGATATGTTTTCCTGTGTAATTGAAAGAAAACCGTCACCAAGTCCTTGGAGGAACTGGCTGTTGTCGTAAAAGGGGGCACAAGAAAGGTGAGAAGAGAGGAACTGACCCACTAATACATGGTAAATCAGGAAGATATGTCAGCCATGGATTAAGAAATACATGAAACTTGTAGCAATGCTACATAAAATCACTCCTGTGATAATCATATTATATGTGGAGTGCCACAAGGGCATTCCTTACCACCCCATTAATTCTGCGGAGTGCCACAAGGACATTCCCTACCACCCATATATTCATAGAAAACAAATTTCCCTTGTAATAAGCATGGACATATTGAGGATGGGTATTCAATGGGATTCTTTGTTTAATCGAATAAGATTTGCTGCCTAATCATTAGTTGTATCTTAATGAGAACATACAGGTATTTTGATGAAAGTTACTACCAAGGTGTAACTGATCATTTACAAAGAAAAAGTTTTCTTGGTTTTCATTTGTGTTGGCTGATGCCCAGTATCAGAACATTCCTTCATAAAAGGTAAGAAGTGTTATTATTTGTGACATATCTTTTCCATACCACCCCCCGAGTGCCCCACTCCTACTCCAATAGATTCCAGTTAACTTCAGATTAACCTGTTGACTACTAAATTCCGTAATTCCCATTGAGTTTGTACAGGGATCATCCGGTTACTGTAGCCAACAGGTTAATATTCTCCCTAAAAGTAGTTAAACTGTACGGATTCTAACATTCATATGCTCAGTTAACCAATAGGAGGGGACAAATCTAGACTTACATGTTAAAATCATATAAAGATACCATGTTAAAATGATACAGCACTTATATTACTATCTGTCATACCTTTGACATTTGTAACGATATCAAACCAACTCATAAAATTGGATCGCTACATGCTCACCACTACTGCAGGTGTTTCAATAAAATTGTCACTCTCTTTCTCTCTCTCTTTCAAATTTTCTGTCTCCAGTCCCTTTCTCCCTCTTGCCCCCCTTCACATCTCTCAATCTCTCTTTCCCTCTCTCACTTTGCCCCCCCCCCCCACACCTTTCATATTTCTATCTTTCCTTCAAACTTATCTGTCCATATTCTTCCTTCACACCTTCAACTCTTTCTCTCCCTTCCCATTCTAAAGGCCACCGCACACCTTACGATCCGACTGGTCTACGACTGGTCTGCGACTGAGTAAAGAGGAGATGAATCGCAAGGTATTCATAAGCCTCGACACCGCAAACCTTGTGATCCGACTTCCATCCGGTCTGTGACCCACGCATGCGCTCTTTGCTTTTTGCCATAGCAGCTGAGAAAATGACGCTTACTACTGCGTATACGCGTTGCATATCATTGTCTATGACTGGTCTGCGACTCTGAAGCTGACAAGAGCTGTGACATCACATTTCCCTTCACTCAGTCGCAGACCAGTCGTAGAACAGTACACGTCGCAACTCTGCTCTCTGATTGGCTGGTAGTTGGATTGAGCTTGCGATCAAGTAGTAAGGATTTGACATGTCAAATCTTTACGATTTTCCTTGCGATTTGTCTGTGACTGGTCTGTGACTCTCAAGCTGACAAGAGCTGTGACGTCACATTTCCCTCTCCCATGTATTTCACCCCCACCCCCTCTCGCTCTCTCTCCCCCTCTTTCATTTTCAACCCCTAGTTTGTTTGCACCTCCCTCATTCTTCATCTCTCTCCTCACCTTGTCTCCCGCCCCTCCCTCTCCCAACATCTTTTCTTGTCATATCTTATTCATTTACAATTCATTTACAATTCAATTTATAACAAACTGCTTCAGCATCCACTGCCCCTCCTCCTAATAGTATCTGACGTAGGGCATGTTTATGCTTCCACTTTTCAGACCAGAATTAGTATATTCATACGTGATTGGTTTAAAACATGGTTGCGTCCATGCTTATTTTAATTTAAACAACGTTTCAGAACACTGATCATAAACTTATAAAAAGGTACATTTCAAAACATTGGTTTTCCAGAATCAGGGTTTCTGAGGAAGTATAAACAAGACCACAATCATAAACACGTTTAAATGACATCATTTGGTACATGCTCCCACGTGCAAATAAAGTCGCATGGTTCTAACAAGAGTTACCTCCCATCTCCCTGGTTCTAATAATGGCCAGTCAACAATTTGCATGTGTTCTTATTAAATTAAGTACTAAAGATGTTAACACTCCTGTCATCAAAACGAATGTTGAAGGATCAATCTAACGGAACATGATTATGGAGCGTTGTGGCCCAGTGGATTAGTCTCCGGACTTTGAAATAGAGGGTCGTGGGTTCAAATCCCAGCCATGGCGTAATTTCCTTCAGCAAGAAATTAATCCACATTGTGCTGCACTCAACCCAGGTGAGGTGAATGGGTACCTGGCAGGAATTTATTCCTTGAAATGCCGAGCGCGTAAAAGCTGCTTGAGTTACAGCCAGGGTAATAATATCCAAGTCCTTTGGAAGCGCATAGAGAAGTTATGCATTATGTGTTATGCGCTATACAAGAACTGACTATTATTATTATTATTATTATGGTGAGGAGACATCGCTGACCAAGTAGCAGAAACAAAAACCATAACTGATGTCTTATATACTTTATTTTGTCTAATATTATCCTCACCTTCGTGGAAATTCTATGGCTATGCCAAGAAGCTCCATGCAATTATTTTCTATTTTCTCTTTATATAGCATTATCCCCTTAATTACATTTCTGTAATGTGTAGAACCTCGAGTGCAATATTTAATTTTATTATTATGTTCTTATTATATTTTGTTAATTCGTAGGTATATAATTTAATGTATTTTTCCTTTTTTTCTGTTAACTTTGTATGTGTCAGTCTTCGGACTGTTTTACAATGTCTTTCATAATAAACCGAATTGAATTGAATTGAATTGAATTGAATTACTAAAAGATTGGAAGCTGTTCAAAGTTGGAATGAAAGTCGATCATACAACACTAAAAAAAAAAACTTTCGGAAAAAGCTGCGCCCTATTTGACCTCACTTTCCTGGTCAACAAAAATTACAATGCGAAGCAAGCTGCAGATTGTGATTTCGCCTTCTTATTTGTTCTGAGCCAATCAGATACAAGGATTTCAGTAGCTTAAAACAATTGTCAGTGAAATCACTGACAATAGGTGGTTTCAGACCGCCTCGAAGTTCGTCAGTTCCAGGTATTTTCTGATCGGGAAATTTACAAGATCAGAAAATACCAGGTAATATTGGCAATGTGAAAGCAAATTACGCGTAATATCCCTGAAAGAAAATACCCACTAAATAGAAGGTACTTGGCAAAATTATAAGAACTTTCGCGGGGATTTTTTCAAGGTCGCAGGTATTTTGGAAATGTGAAAGCAATTTACGGGAACTTTTAGCCCAGCGTGTAGTTGGGCGCGGGCGCCATGGGTGGCTGCTGAGCTAGTGGTTTTGAATCTCGCGCCTTGCCTGCTTATCAGACCATACTGCGCATGCTCCTAACTTCAGGAATTTATCCTGAAGGGTATGTTTCGGGGCGGTGTGAATGCAGGAATAATTAATGGGTATTGTTTAGCCTAAAACAGTTCTCGTAAATTCACGGGGATTCTTATGATCGAGGCGGTTTGAAACCACCTAATTTTGTTTCATGAAGCACTTCTCCAACTGGTGTGATTTGAAGTTAGTACCAGGTTGGAAGAGGTCCTGAAAGTCCTCATGATGATATGACCATGAGAGGGGAAGTTATTATACTTCTTGAGAGCTCAATGACACAACAATTAACTTATTTGGTCAATGTTTTTAGAGCTGTATGTATCAACATAAACAAGGTTTGATTTCTGCATTTAATGACACATCAATTATATTTTTCAGTCAATGTTGTATAGTTATTGAGCTTTATGAGTTGGCATCAGTTAATGACACAACAATTATCTTTTCAAGTGGGTGTTGTTGAGTTTTGTATCACAATAAAGGTCTTGCATAGTTCAGGAGAATGATTTACAATAAAATATTTGCATTGGTGAACACAATTTTATTTTCACTTCAGCAGCATACAATAAAACAAGTGTCTCTTCGCTGTCTCTCCTACGTCTACCAATAGATGAACACCTTATTGCTTGAGTGTAATTTACCGAAACTGCTGGTAATTTTGTACTAAATTGACAGTAAAACAATGGCAACCACACCAGCAACAGAGTCAAACGAAAAACTATCAGCAATCAATATGCTCAGTGTGTGTATATACTTTGCTATGACAATAATTGGCTTTACAGGAAATGGCCTTGTTGTTGTGGCGATTATTTTCTCTAACAAACTTCGTACAAAAACAAATGCATTTGTCACAAGTCTCGCCGTGACAGATTTCCTAGCCTGTTTTGTTTTTCCTATCCAGGGTTTCGCATTACTGACTGGTTCAACTAACCAAATATTTCTGTGGCTGTGTGCATCCGCAGGAGCAATCGTAATTCTGGCAATATTGGCAAGTGTCATTACTTTAGCTCTTATCGCCGTGAATAGATTGTTAAAAGTCACACGATCGGAAACCATCTACAATCGGGTATATACTAAGAGGAACATTGTCCTGATGATTATCGTCTCTTGGGGTCTGCCATTTCTGATGTTGGTCATTCTACGGAGTCTTGGGTTTGTTTATTATGGCTATGGCAACTTTCATAAGATTTGCTTTATCCATGCACAGCCAAGAGCAATATACTCACTTTTTTCAATACTCGCAAGTGTTGTCTTACTTGTTTTTGTCACAATTACAGTAATTTCCGTCAAAATTACCCTGTTCATCCGGATGAGGAACCGTCAGGTAGCACCGGCCGCTGCCGCTGGACGGGACATCATGGTCACAAAGACACTATCACTCGTGGTGGTGGTATATTTCATATGCTTGGGATTCGCAGCCATATTCTATTTCATCAAAATAACATTTTCTCCTGTGGAAGGTGTATACGTAGAATACTTAGTTCAGTTGAGTCTATGTAATTCAATAATGAACCCATTTATCTATGCATTCAAGCATAACGTCTTCAGGCACACTTTCCGATGCATCGTTACATTTCGACTGTCCGATATACAGGATCCGTCTCACCAGCTACAAGTGCTCCTCGGTTGCCGGTTGTGTGGAGATTAAAAAGAAATGCCAGTAGTTGCAGTAAACACTGATTTCATGAGAAAGTCTGTAAAACAAGGCTTAATTGTAAGTATATCATCAAGGATCTATAGATCTGGTACAGTTACATAAACTGAACTTTGTGAAATCTTGAAATCTACGCTGAAAAATGTTCACACTGAAGATCACCAACACAGATAAGCGCACGTGGGACAGTGTATATAATTATTGCTCTGAATGTCGGGCCCGACGCTCGACCCGAATCTTGTGCTTATTTGCTGATTTCTCAGCAATTACACAATTTCTTCCAGAATCCTTTGGCACATATGTTTTATTTATACAGACACTTTGGTGGTCATTTCATTGGATTCTGTACGAACTCATCTTGATATCGTTACCACAACTGGCATTTACCTTTAAAGACTTTCTTTCACATCAACTATTTCCATCATGATGGACCTCACCCATTCATCATACCTTTAATGTCTGATGAACCCTTTACATACACAGGTAGATTATAAGAATGTTCTCACCAGCTACCAGTGTTTTTTGTCTCTGTAGGTCTAGAGATAATTTCTTTCTTTCACGTCAACAATTTTCTTGATGGATCTCTTAAATATTAGTTTTTTGTTACTTTTTTTAAGTCTGTAACACCAAAATTGATATATGTACAAGTAAGAAAAAATAAGTAATGAAAACGTGGAGCGTTGAGGCCCAGTGGATAAGTCTTCTGAATTTGAAACAGAGGGTCGTGGGTTCGAATCCCAGCCATGGCGTAATTTCCTTCAGCAAGAAATTTATCCACATTGTGCTGCACTCGACCCAGGTGAGGTGAATGGGTACCCGGCAGGATTAATTCCTTGCATCCATGAGCACTGAAAGGCAGCTCGAGCTAAAGCCGGGGTAATAATAATAATAATAATAACAACGCGCCGCGGAATAGAATATTTCTAGATAGATGGCGCTATATAAATGCCTATTATTATTATTATTAGTAAATAATTAAAATGGGTGTATAGTGCCATTTGTCTACATTTAGATCTAATCTGATGCATTCTAATATTACCCCGGCATTGGCTGGAGCTGCTGCTTCAAGCACTTAGTTCACCCAAGGTACTGTCACCTCCACCCGGGTTGAGAGGAGCGGCTTTGGCTGGAGCTGCTGCTTCAAGCACTTAGTTCACCCAAGGTACTGTCACCTCCACCCGGGTTGAGAGGAGCGGCTTTGGCTGGAGCTGCTGCTTCAAGCACTTAGTTCACCCAAGGTACTGCCACCTCCCCCCGGGTTGAGAAGAGCAGAATGTGGGTAAATTCATTGCTTCACTCAAGGAAAACATGCAGACCTGCCAACCTCTGGGAATAAAAAACTGTATTCTGTGATAAAAGAACTGTATTTTTCCCCAAAAAAGTGTATTTCATAATTAAATGCTTGGCGCACTCGCTCATCGCGGCGCTCACGCTGCATGCAAGCTAAAATGCGCATAGACAGGAATAACCGTCGTTTCTGGGGATTTATTCAACAATTTCTGACATTTTACTGTAATCCCCATTTACCGACAGTAGGGTGTACGTGTGGGCTCGCATGTGTTCTCATTCCCTCCCTTTTGTCAATTCACAGTCCAAAGTTTGATGTAATTTTACACATCGAATTTACAATCTAAGGATGTATAAACAACAAACTTTTAACACTTGATATTTCAATGTTTAAATACTTTAAACGATATAGATGAAAAAGGCATGAAAAATATACTTTACCGATGTTTAATTGGGTTGAACACGATAAAAATGGTCAAAATGGCAGCCAAACTATAAAATATTTACAAACGAACGTCAACAATCACGAATGTGATATCGATATTGCTTTCGATATTATACGATCTGCTCCATATGCGAACGAAACCGAAGATAAACGATACTAGTTATACTAGTACTAGTACTAGTTATAATCGCGATATATCGATTCGAGACATTAAGTTAATAACAATAATGACGTCATTCAAGATGGCAACTTGCAAGAAAAACCGTCAGGTCAGGTGAAAATGTCTTAGATGACAGATTTCTCAATCATCCAGATGATTTTTTTCAATAACTCCGGCCCAAGGTATGCAATTACTTAAGTTATTTATATTTCCCCGATAATGGAAACCATGAAACTTTCAATTTTGCTTAAAAAACAGTTTTAAATCGCGATCTATAAAACGCTAGTTCACTATACGTTGGCTGTAGGTACGGGGCCCCATCCCCTTCAGTCTATGTATGGTGAGTGGAGCCAACGTAGTTCAGCGGAACAACCAAAATACAGAGACTGAAGCTTTTGGTCTAAAATGCGCACTGCTCTTGCAGATGAAAAAAAAACATTAAAACATGTGTATATCTTCACCCTGGTTTGAACAAAATGATTGAAAAAAAAAACAAGTTACCTGAAATTACATTGATCTAATAACCATATTTGTGCACGTTTTATGAAATAGAGACATAAAGAGATTATTTTTCTCAATAAATTACGATTTAGTTAAAAAGAAAAAACGTACTGCCGTATTTTGGTTGCAAAAACGTACTAAATACGGCTAAAACGTACTGGTTAGCAGGTCTGAACATGCGATGTCAGGGATTCACACCCACTATGCTCTGATTGAAAGATGGGAGTCATAACCACTAGACAATGATGGGCTTCATTCTAGAACCACTTTAGGTGGTTTCAGACCGCCTCGAAGTTCGTCAGTTCCAGGTATTCTCTGATCGGGAAATTTACCTCGATCAGAAAATACCAGGTATTTTGGTAATGTGAAAGCAAACTACGTGTAATTTCCCCGAAAGAAAATACCCGCTAAATAGTAGGTACTTGGCAAAATTACGAGAACTTTCGCGGGGATTTTTCCAAGGTCGCAGGTATTTTGGCAATGTGAAAGCAATTTACGAGAACTTTTAGCCCAACGTGTCGTTGGGCGCAGGCGCCATGGGTGGCTGCTGGGCTAGTGGTTTTGAATCTCGCGCCTTGCCTGCTTATTAGACCATACTGCGCACGCTCCTAACTTCAGGAATTTATCCCGAAGGGTACATGTATGTTTCGGGGCGGTGTGAATGCAGGAATAATTAATGGGTATTTTTTAGCCTAAAAATGTTCTCGTAATTTAATGGGGATTCTTGTGATCGAGGCGGTTTGAAACCACCTAATGATGCGCTTCATTCTAGAACCACTTTGTGACCTAATCAGGACAGGACTAATTTTGTGATGGGGAGCATGTTCATTAAAGGATAAGTCCACCCCAACAAAAAGTTGATAAAACTAAAGAGAGAAAAATCCAACAAGCATATTAAAAGTTGTATGCACATCAGAGAACATCATAAAACAAATTAAAGTGTACATTTTTTATGAACATTAATATTCACATTACTTGTGGGCGGGGCCTTTTGTCTGGTGGACTTGGGTCGTTTTTTTTAATCATATGGACTTGGGTCATTCTTACATTCATATACATGGTAGACTTGTGTAGTGAGTAGTAGAAGCAATGAGAGAGGGCGCTATTATATGAATGTAAGAAAAGCCCAAGTCCTGGACTTGGGCTTTTCTTAAAATCATACCAGATTTTCCTCATTTATTTAAGGCATTTCTGAGATGATTTCAGATTTATCATTTATAAACAAGATGAGTCATTGTATTTAGGAACAATTTCCCCCATGTAACTCAATTTCGCCAAAATTGGACGTGGGCTGTTTTTATACTCAGATACTCAATTGTCACTCAGCCATACACAAAAGCCCCTTTCTCTTGAAAGTTTAAAAAACAAAGATTTCTTTTTTAAAGGAGATATTGATTGGTAAGAGTTTGCAAATGTTCACATTAGTCAGTAACAAGTTCTCGTCCATTTTTTTTTCTTCTTTTGAATACAAATCTACACTTTGCTCTTTGCATTAATCAATCTAATTTATCAGATATTCACAAATGGGCAAAGCTGCCAAGCTTGTCTTCTTTTACTCCCAAAGTGGAAAGGAAATACTCAGATGAGTTCTACAGGGAAACAAAAAAAAATAACATTTTCAAAACATTTGATGCAACCATAATTTGAATGTAGCCTTCAGACAGCCAAGTGATGAGATCTTGATTCTCTTGCTTATCTCTTGTAGCCAAAATGAACAGGGGCGGAATTAGATAATTTGTTATGCATTGAAGAAACACGCCAGTATTCGAAAGTCAATTGTACAAATATGTGCTAAAATTACGGGAAACCAAAAATGTTCAATTCTCATCACATTGTATGTTTCCTATGCTTAATATATGCTCTTTCGCCACAGTCAATGTGGATTTGGCGCCTTTAGAAATATTCTATATTATTATTATTAAATGGTGAATAAAACTATTATACCCAAAGAGTTATGAATGATCGGAATGTCAAATGAGATAATAAATTGTACTCATGTACTCATGGATAGTTGTGCCACAATTGGTTATCAATAAATAAACCATAACTTTAGAGTTAAACCAAATAAGAGGAAATGGACCATACTATTTATCATTATAACCACATGTGTCAAAGGTCAATGTATAAAAAATAGATGTCATTACTATTATCATTTCATACACACAAAATGGTTTAATCCAGTAAGATTTATAAAGAAGTAAATGCAGGATTGTGGATGACATGCAGAAAAAAAAACATGACAATTTACATCAATCACCAGCACTATAACTCCATCTTCATGACGATCTCCCATCTCTACGATACAAAGAAACAATTGTTTGCAAACGTGGTCATCGTGACAGGCGGGCATTGTTGAATCGTCATGTCTGAAATCTTAGCTGAGCTGTGCAATTAGATTATCATGTATGGTTTCGTAACAAGCACACGCAAAGTATCCTCGTATGAAATCATAAACCGCTTCTTGGTTTCTTATCTCATCTCAATTGCTTGCTCTGTGTTCATTATCTTGTCACGTTTGAAGCGTGTTCCTTTTTCACTTGATACTGACAAGAGTATGTCTATTCCAATTCTTAGTCAACACATATAACTTGACAGAATGACCTATGAAATTTTGTATGACATGTCATTGTGCCTTAAACCCTATTTTCAAACATATTTTCATACAACTTTCCACTTCATACTCTTACATGTCCATACATGCAAATGAGCTTGATGTTGTTCGACAAAAAATACTGATAATGGTAATAATTGTACATAAAATGAGATAAATTAAGTTTTTAATTTTTTTTCATTTTGGGGTTAATTTTTGCACAGAATGAAAAAAAAAACAATACTAAGTAATAGTTTTGCAAAAGTTACTTGAATTATATAGGGCCTTGGAAATCTATCTAAAAAGCCATTTTGATTGACACTCCATCACATAAAGAATAAATTTTGAAAATGACAGGATTTTAAATAAATGCACCAGATTCAATAATCTTGGTATCGTTCTTTAAAGCAGATGCTTTTATTCAATGTTGTACAAAAAAAATCAAACTCTTTAAAGGCCAAATACATTCAATCCACCATTCTAATTTTTCTGGGACACCATGCATTATAACGACCCATCCCCACTCCCTATAGGACACACTTGAGTATTACAGACCCCATTTCACTCACGTGTTAAATCATAGCTCATAAAAAAATCATCAAAAAATCATCAAAAATCAATCCCACGATAGATTTTGCTTTAATTCATCGACATCAGTCACAATGAACAGTACAGCAAAACTAGATATGTTGATCTTGACTTGTCCAGCTCAAACGAAAGTTAAATGGCCTGAAATATGATGAACCATAATTTTGCTCAGTTCACTGCGAGAAAAACCGGAACTGCGTTGTGGATAATAATAATTAAAATGAAATACAAAAACGCAGTCTAGCCTCCCCAAAGGCCCTAATACTGAAAGAGTATGAACATGACATGATTTCTATCATTTTTATTTTGATATGCAAACATTTTGTCCATTTTTAATAAATCATTTTAATCAATAAAGTCATGTGATCTTTACATACGCCTGTCTGGCATGCTTTGCGCATGGATAAATTACTCTTGTGTGCCCTATACAGTGCGTCCCAGCAGATATTGAACTTTTTAGAAATGTGGTTTTCTTTATGAAACCCAGATACAGCCCGCCAAATGACTTTTTGGTATCCCCTCTTCAAATTGTTTTTGCTCACTCATCCGTGAATGAGAAATAATCTTAGTAATTTCAGATGAAAGAGGAGATTCTAAGCTTTACAATGGTAGGTCATTTGTCTATTGTATTTGTGGTTAAGTTATGATAAATCATCGCTAAATCTCGGTTTCGTTTTTTCTGGGACGCACTGTATAATGCCTTAAGCATGGTTATTTTCACTATCTACATCATACATTATGAGATGGTGTAGGTAAAGGCTATTATCCATTAATGTGTCAATAAGGACAGCATTGTCTACTTGAAAATAGGTGCCATGCCCTGGGGGGCGTAGTCTGCTGGGCAAACCCTTCATTCGAGGTAAGGGTCTGAATGTGCAGCCTACTCATGCCTTGTGTACTGAAGGCCCACTCACTCAGTATTGGAACAGCAAGTTTGGTATGTGCTAGTCTTTGCATGGAGGCACACTTGTTGATTAAAGTTTCAATCAGGGTCTGTGCCTGCAGACTAGGGGGGGGCACTCAAATTATTTTTTGATGGGGGTGTGCCTCACGAAACTCTGAAACGGGGGTCTAAGGAACTGACTAAAAGGTTAAAGTACGGTGTCTTGGGAACTAAATTTATACCGCGCAGTGTGAAAAACAGGGTTTACGGAACGGGATCGTGGCACTGTAGATACGGTGCACCATAGTGCTGTGAATGCGCTAGCCATGCATGGAGCGGCTACTAGTTATGTAGGGAGTTGCGAAGCCGTACGTGCATCTCTCGCATGCAGTGCTCGTGCTTGACAATTTTGGCAGGGCTGGGGAACTGACATGTCTCGTAACTGGGGTCCTGCGAGCGGGGCGGCTTCTGAACGTTGTGATCTCGTGGGGTCTAAATATGCAATATTATTTTTTGCATATAACCCGAGTTTGATAGCAAAAAATCAAGTACATGAACCCATGTTAATTTTTGCATATTTTGAATGTTTAGGTGAAAATGACATGGTTTTTATCTTAACTGTCAGCATAATTATGTTGGCAAAAATTGCATGTACGTGACAGCCCATTTAAGAAAATTATTCAATTGTTTTTCCCCTTTGTATTTTTGTCTTTAGTATTCTTCAGTATTTTGTAGGTGTTTTAATAGTTTTTTTTTCTTACCTTGAAAGAAATTCCACCAAAGTCCTCCTTGACAACAGAGTATATGGTCCTAATTTCAATTCCTGCCAGAAAAAAAAAGAAACGATATTGAGAGGTATCACAAATTTATCGAGGAATGCTAAAACTGTATAATAAATTTGATACATTTCTTCATGATGTAGTACTTGCATATTTTTAAATCAATAAGTGTGTATGTGGATTGTGTCTGAATTGCACACACTGCAAGTTCATTCATACAAAGAGTGACAAAAGCTATTACATTACTTCAAATGACAAATCATTGGTCGGATTGGAGTCAGTATAATTGGTGTGACTATCCGCCCTTTCACACGGTAAAAAAAATCGTAATTTGAATGATGATTCCAGTGAAAAATAAGGCTAATGACATATTTTTAGCACGTGTGAAACCAAACTAGAATCATGAACGCTAATCAAAATCAAGAATTCAAATTCTACTCCGGAAGTGAATTCCACTTAAGTTTCACTCAAATTACGGGATGGATTTTACGTGTGAAAGGCTTGACCGCCAAAACATCTTTTGGGGGAGGAGCTTACGTGATCTTTCAAGCACTTTCGTAGATAATACAATTGTCATGCACTCATCGTATCGATGCTGTGCTTTGATTGACAGTCACCAAGAACATATACCGCCTTCGCTTGGGAATTCGAATTCAAATCACAGTTTTTAAGTGAGCGTGTGGAAGGTCCAATGATTCTAAAGACGAATTGCAATCATCATTACAATGATGACTCAAGATTCACGTGTGAAAAGGCCCTATAACATTACCAAAATGCACAATGTAAAGATCATCATCAACGACAAGTTAAAAGCTACTCTTATAAGCTACTAAAATGAGCCATTTGATTACGTCAAAGCAAATTTGCAACAAAATTCTGGTATTTGTCATTGATATCAAGTTTAGAGAAAAGAACCCCACGGGTAAATTTTCTTTTGTGCCACATGAATTACGGATCAGCAAAGCACATTACAAAGAGATTAGATATTAGGCCAACTTTCAATTTCAGAGTCCAAAGTTAGCTATCAGCAGCCAAAATGATATCCAAAATTAATCAAATAAATAAACTGCCTAAGCTCCGGGATAAACCCAGTCTAGGGTGTGTTCAATGTCGATTTTCAAATTTAAACAGCAACATGAATCGTGATTGAAAAATGAATTCCAAAGCACCGAACCCAAACACGATCAGCAGTGCACCGTTCAGTGTCGAAAATAAAAAGCTGTTAATATGTTGATCGTCTTTAAATTTCCCGCTTTCGTTAGTGCAGCTTTAGAGCTCAGTTTGACCAGTCACAAGAAAGGTCAGTTGTGGCACCTGTTTGTGTAGGCTTCCAGCCTTCCACTGCGAGAGAAAATTTAAAGACGTTTCAAAATGCAATTGTGTTCACTGTCGTATTTGCGATGCTCAAGGTCGTAAATTTGAGCTGATCGCATTCACGCATCTTTTTCGACGTTTAAATTTTCCTCCGTATTGTGATTTGAAAGACGTTTACTTTTACGACCAGGAATAGTCGACATTGAACACACCCTTTGTTTCTTATTATATCTGCGTTTTGTAATCAGTTTTAATCATGATCCATGTTGCCATTTAAATTTGGAAACCGACATTGAACACACCCTAAATCAAATAAATAAACTGCCTAAACTCCAGGATAAACCCAGTTTAAGTCCACCCCTTATGTGTGAGAAGCAACAGATGATGGCTCTTTACAATCTCATAATACATCATCAAATCCTGAGCAATCAACATATAATAAAAAAGCTTATCAAATTAGCAGTATCTCCTGAGGGGGCCCGGTGGATATGCAATGCCAGTGCGCAATGTTGTTTTGTTCGGCGGCAATCCAAGTTAATAACTGTCAAATTATGGAGTTTTCCACAACAATGTTATCAGAGTATATTATTCAAGGTTGCTGATTAATGCATCTCCATTATCAGGTAATTTCGTATGGAGGGTATTTTTGACATGTATGCTTTTACTATTGTGACTGAGTGGTTAATGGGGCTTTGTATTGCTTTCATACTGCGGACCCTTAAATCCAAGAATATAAGACTGTACATGATTTTAAACAAGGCAAAATTACTAAGTAGCAAGAAATATCAAATGGTTAGACAGTCACTATTCTATTATTGATTTTTTTTTTAACCTGAAAAAGATACTTTCTTTTTTTATCACTACTGATATGAATTTTCTAAAAACAGCAATGGCCCTGATATCAGATCCATCATCGGGAAGAGCCGTTCTAGATTTTATTCTAAAATTTGTTAAATCCCACTAAAGTGCAGTCATTATTTGAATTAATTACTAGATTATATGAATAGTATGTATTATGCCTAAAAATATATGACGTGAAGAATAAAAAATAAAGACATATTTTAATGGGTAAATTTTGTAATTTTACATTTAAAGTATATTTTGACCAGGTGCCTGATTAATATGAAATTGAAATATCTGGGGTTTTTTTTCATTTTGATATTATACCTCTGCCCGAGTGAAGCACAGGCTTGGGACTTCACCTTACTGTCTGAGCCAACTCGCTCTTGTAATAAAGTGAAAAATTATTTGATCCCACCGCTGCCACAACAAGCCAAATAAGTTTGATACACGTGTATAACCCTGCCCAAGAAGCTAGCAATCCACAATGGCAGGGCATTCTGGCATGTGCCTGTTATCCAAGCTACATGGGAGAAGTTATATGTATTGATGCAGAGGTTCAAGGTTCAAGCCCTAGTCACATCTCTTCACGGCAAAAACACAGGTGGTGATTTAACACCAGCTATCAACCGGTGTTGATTTAATACCAGGTATCTATATCGGTCCACACCAGAGAAGCATTGAAACAACATCAGTTAAGAATCAAACCGATATTGGTTTAACACTAGTTGGTGTTGCTTAAATGCCAAATTCGTCGGCTTCCAGCAAGAGGGGACTTAGCGCACACAGCACAAAACATACATTTTTGAGAAAATGCTAATTCTGTTTAGCAGCTAGTGTATTGTTTTCTGTCCTAATTTCAAAACTTTCTGACAAAGCAACATTTTTTTCTTAATTGATATTTTGTGATGTTATTCAAAACAGCTTAAATGCTTTCTAATCTTAAGAATGAATACCTTACACCCCTTTTCCGGGAAGAAAAATACACAATGCGCTATCCAATTCCCAGAAAAAGGACACATCTATGTGCGCAAAGCACCTTTGAATGTTTTCGTTTATTACGTCATGACGATGTCACATTTACGATCAAGAATGGTACCAGAAGAAAATTCATGACATGCTTTTTCCATTTCAGCAATTAAAAAAACCCAAAAAAATTTTAAAGAAAGTGTGGATAAGTCCCTCCTGATGAATTGGTGTTAGTCTAATGCCAAACCGGTGTTGTTTCAATACCTCTCTGGTGTGGACCGATATAGATACCAGGCTGGTGTTAAATTAACACCGAATTTTTTTCCAGTGTGGGATGGTGACAGTCGATAAAGGTTGATCCCATACATAGATAATCATTTCTAATTGATACACATCAGTACAAACTCAATTACACTGCAAAAACTCAGGTGTTGATTTAAAGGTCAAGTCCATCCCAGAAAAATGAAGATTTGAATAAATAGAGAAAAATCAAACTAGCATAACGCTGAAAATTTCATCAAAATCGAATGTAAAATAAGAAAGTTATGACATTTTAAAGTTTCATTTATTTTACTCAAAACAATGATATGCACAACTCAGTGACATGCAAATGAGACAGTCGATGATGTCCCTCACTCACTATTTCTTTTGTTTTTTATTGTTTGAATGATACAATATTTCATATTTTACAGATTTGACAATAAGGACCAACTTGACTAAACCATATAATATTAAACAATGCTAAATTCCACATGTTCAGGGAGGAATTAGTCTTTGTTTCACTTGACAATGGGGAGAAAATTAGAATATTTCATAATTCACATAATAAAATACAAAAGAAATAGTGAGTGGATGACGTCATCAGTCTCATTTGTATACCGACCAGGTTGTGCATATAACTATTTTGTGAAATTAGGCGAAACTTAAAAATAACTTTCTTATTTTACATCCGATTTTGATGAAATTTTCAGTGTTATGTTTGTTGGATTTTTATCTTTTTATCCAAATCAACTTTTTGTTGGGGTGGACATGTCCTTTAACACCAGCCCGGAATCTATATATGTCCACACCAGAGAAGTATTGAACAGTATTGTATAAACACCTATGTGTTTGACCGAAACCAAACTGGTGTAGTTTAACACTTCTCTGGTGTGGACATATATAGATTCCGGGCTGGTGTTAAATCAACACCGGCGTTTTTGCAGGGTACACATACATACAAACATTGAGCAGCAAAGGAAAGTGATAGGTTCCAGAGATAAAGCTTGATGCAACTAGAACCCAATCAAAGAATCACTTTTTTTTTATCTTCAGTAGACATTATTGCCTTACCATCTTTTACATTAGTTAACCTAATACCCACAGGGACTTGGTTACCAGGTACTAAGCTTATGGGAATTTCTGAAGCAAAGACTTTAGGGGGGTCAGTGGGTTAAGATCGTTCTGGAAGTCGTCTTTGGAGGCCTGAGGAGCTCCTGCAATTACACAAGAGATACATCTTCATTTAAAATCCTGTCATTAGACCACGGCAACGGACGAGCTTCATGCGAGAGAGCACGAACGTTTACATTTCAATCTGCAATGTTTACAGGCCGTTAATGTGATGGAATTCGATAAGAAGCGCCAAGGAATCAAGCAGGAGAGCCGAAGATGGAAGTTATTCCAGTCTCCCTGACATTACCAAGAAGTCAACGCTGAAGAGAGTATTCGTCTGGTCGGCATAAGGCAGGGTAAAGACTGAATCTCTCCATCAACGAGCTCGCTGGTACCCAAATTAGTTCCAAACATTCCTGCGTCAGTCGGCTAATATGAAGATGTACCGCTTCGGGGGAAAGCGAGCAAACAAGGGTTTGATGAAAAGTGAAAGTTTTGATGTTTTCTTGTCTGGCCGTAGGCTAATCACTCATACTGAAATGACTATAGTAGAGAGATGTTGAACTGAAATGTAGGAACTATTATGTTTCAAGTCATCACATCTCTAGTCACAAAGAATATAGCACTAGTAATCAGTAAATGTGCAAAGAATTTGAATGATCTTGGCGACCGATCATTCATGCCTGCAGCTACCAGAGGAGTAGATTATCACTCGAAATATGGACAACATTATCACTCAATCATTTTTCAATAAAATAAAATCTCATAGAAGGGGGAATTCCCTGAAAAATAAAAAGACTTTGATTACCATGGAGTATGCCTATGAAGTGCTAAGAAGAAGATTAACATAATAAGGGATTTGAACAACAACAGCAGATTACTTTTATCATTGACCTGTCCATCTTTGCTATAGTATACCTATGGTAAAGTTTTTAAAACAATCACATACTTTTTTTCAATTCCTGAAAAACTAAAAGCTCAACATCCTTTAACATGAATGCAAGTTGTGGTAGCAGTCCAAAATTGAGTTCAAACAGAATACAATAGAATTACTACCAAAGAGTCTGTATGTATGATTAAAAATAAGGGTCAAATGATTGCAGTAGAAAATGAGTAATTGCTGAGAAATTTACCAAATAATTGCGACATTCTGGCCAGATGTTGGGTATTTTTCCAAGCAATGATAAAACACTGTCTCACTAGTGCTTATCATTCCATGTTGGTCATTTTTCAGTGTGGTCATTTTCAGCTCAGAATTCAAGATTTCACAGAGTTACGTTTGTAAACTGGCCCTTTGTGTTGTTCTTTTCTTTACAGTTTCAAAATTATGTTTGTATTTTTGTTGTAGGGCCTCCAGGGACAACACCCGGAATGGCCAGTCAAATATATTGCTGTACACACGCATGACAACAAAAAAACGCATTTAAAGGGGTGTTTTTTCAGTTTTGGACGCGGTCCGCGCGTGGACTCGTTAAGGGTATCAAAAACACAGATTTTCAAGAAAAAGGGTGGTTTTGAAAGACTGGTCAATGGTAAATCTCGGGGTTCAAACGTATTTAGGGTATGTTTTTTCCCCCAAAGCTTTTTTTTTAAAGACTAGCCAAACGTGTTTAGGGTATTTTTTTCCCCCAAGCTTTTTCCCTAAGGTCATAGTTTGGCACAACTTGTTTAGGGGCCAAATTGTGTAAATAAAGCCAGTGAAAAACTTGTTTAGGGGGTTATCTTGCACACAGAGAAAATACTTGTTTAGGGGGTGTTTGGAAATAATTTGGCCACACGTGTGTACAGCAATACATTTGTACATATTTCACTTCTAACTACCTCTTTAACCCCTTTTTTCTGTAGATCATGTATTCTTATTATAGGAAGGCTTGTACTACAGATTTTCTAGGAAAACATTAAAAAAAAAGAGTTTGAATCAATATAAGAAAGAGCAAAAGGAGGCATTTGAGGTGTATTTTATAGTCCATCAGAGGGAAAGTTGTTCACATGTGTCATCACACACCTTGGTCGCATTGCCAATGGGAGGATCTCCCTAGCATTAGTGATTGCAATATTCAAATGCTCATAACTTTCTCATCATTTGTCTGATTTTTCTCAAACCTTCTTTGGCCTTATTCTTTGATTTTTCTTTTTTCACACAAGCCCATTTGTTCCAAAAGTTCCATTCCCCTTTTGAAGGTCAAGTTCACCCCAGAGAAATGTTGATTTGAATAAATAGAGAAAAATTAAGCTAGCAAAACACTGAATATTTCATCAAAATCGGATGTAAAATTGTACCCCTTTCATAAACCCAATAAAACCTATCCTCCAATTAGCCGCCTAATAGTAATGCGGATAATTCAATAAAAATTGCGTTCACAAACTCCGAAAATTATCCGCATTATTTTTACGAGCGCCCGTCCTGAAAAAGGCGGATAATCGTCATGACAACTGGACACGCCCCCTCCGATGCGGTTGTGTTGGAAAAGGGTGACCTTGTGACCGCACCATGGCAATTATCCGCATTATTTGGAAATACGTTCATAAAATCAAAATCTTGTCCCGATGCCGCTATTATGCGGATAAAAGCAGCATCAGAATAATGCGGATAACTCTTGTCCTCCTCTGATTTTATGACCAAATTATGCTGCTATTAGCCGCATAATTGGGTTTTAATGGGTTTATGAAAGGGGTATAAGAAAGTTATAACACTTTAAAGTTTTGCTTATTTTTTACAAAACAGCGATATGCACAACTCAAATGAGAAAGTCGATGATGTCCCTCACTCACTATTTTTTTGTTGTTTATTGTTTGAATTATACAATATTTTATTTTTTGTAGATTTGACAATAAGAACCAACTTGACTGAATCATATAGTAATAAACAATGCTCATTCCACATGTTCAGGGAGGAATTAATCGTTGTTTCACTTGACAATGAGGAGAAAAATAGAATATTCCCCATTTCATATGATGAAATACAAAAGAAATAGTGAGTGGATGACGTCATCAGTCTCCTCATTTGCATACCCACCCGGATGTGCATATAACTGTTTTGTGAAATTAAGCAAAACTTTAAAATGTTGTAACTTTCTTATTTTAAATCCGATTTTGATGAAATTTTCAGTGTTATGCTTGTTGGATTTTTCTCTTTTTATTCAAATCAACTTTTTCTTGGGGTGGACTTGTCCTTTAGGTTAAACATGCTTATCGTACCATGTACGTGATCATACCCACCCGTCAAATTAACCTCCCACTTTAGCCTACTTTCACTGATCCATGTTGAACGCATCAAAGCTAATGTGACCTTTTCTTTTTAATCGAGGGCGAAAAGACAACTCCCGAAACTAAAATTAGGGGAAAATGGTCTGCTTGAATATCAAAGAGATGATTGATTAGGCTGATCATAAAGCGCGGCGGGATTAAAGTATGATCAACTTTAGCCAATAACTGCTTCAAGACATACTGGGGAAGTATAACAAAGCTTTAATATGAACGTCCATTTATTGGCATGTCTGACACAATGACAATTTGAACTTTGTTTGGATGAATGCAACTGCTCCATGAATCTTGTCATTATTTTGCACATCAATTTTAGGTCATAAAATCATTCATAATTCTTGCAATCAATTACAAATTCAATATGACTTGCAGTCTTCTCCTTGCAACATTTGTTAGTGACTTTTAAAAATAAAAATTAATCTATAGTATCAATTGCAAATTTAAGAAAAAAATTTGTGATCAATTGCAAGGTTTATGTCAACACCCCATTAAACAGACCCCCCCCCCTCCTCCCCCTCCCCCCAATAAAAACCAATGTGTATACATACATGATATAATGATTCTGTGGATGAATTCAACCACGATATGCTGGCAGATTTTTCTGCACTTTTGATCCATACAAATCAAAACCAGACTTACACTTCAAAAATAGAGAAGGAAAACAGAAACTAAATTATGAATAGAGGAAAATCATTTGAAAAAGTTACATCTAACATGATATACATCAAGGGCCCATTTCATAGAACTTGATACAATAACAAGTTTGCGAAGCAACAGAAATCACTGGATATGACTGGCTGATATTAAACTTGTTATAGAAATTTTACATGACAAGTCTTTATGAAACTGAACCCTGGGCCCCATCTTACAAAGAGTTACGATTGATCTAATCAATCGTCTCTATGGAAATCCATCAGTGTCATAATTTTTTCTACAGGAAATTTGCAAAATGTCCTTTGTAAACAAAGGAGAACACACCAAATTGTGAAGAAATCAATGAATTTATGAATATACGTCATATCTATAATTTTTTTCTTACAAACATGCATTTCATATGTTGACTTTGCTGGCTTTCCCTAGTTGCGATTGATCGGATCAATAGCAACTCTTCATAAGACGGGGCCCTGATATGGTATGGCAGAGTGATCACTGTTCACAGAAAGTGGGTTAAATATTGATTACACTTAAGATTTTTATTACATGCATTAACATTTTTTAGGAAATAGTCTGACCTGAGGAAAAATTATTTATGAAAAATGTGATTTAAAGTTGATATGATAGTATCCCCCCCCCCCCCCCGGTGGATTCAAGTACATTAAGTACACATTAAAGGCACTTACCATCAGGAACTGCATATGAACCTCAATCAAAAACCTCTCAATATTTCTAAAAAGAGTCACTTCTGACTGCCACATCAATCAAGAACTGCATTTTAGAAACACCTTGTTGTTGATGTCACTCAAAGACTGTACGTATGTAAGGGTTGACAGAGCCACCCAAGACTGCTACATCAATCAAGAAATGCATATGAATCAGCAGACTGATATCATTCAAAGACTACATAAAGGTTGAGGAACTACTAGTATCCAAAGGCCAAACCCATCCAGAATTTCATATGCATTGAGACACCTTATTGTTGATACCATTCAAAGACTACTAAGGGTTGACAGCATCATTAAAGGCTGCTTCATCAATCAAGAAATGCATATGAATCAGCAGACTGATATCATTCAAAGACTACATAAAGGTTGAGGAACTACTAGTATCCAAAGGCCAAACCCATCCAGAACTATATATGCATTGAGACACATTACTGTTGATATCATTCAAAGACTACTAAAGGTTAACAACATCATCAAAGACTGCTTCATCAATCAAGAACTGCATAGGAATTTATAGACACATTTGCAGGGATATTATGTGAAGAGAATACAATCTTGACATATTCAGGCTGTTTGATCCCTCAAGATCTACACCTTTTCGTTGATCGGTCAAAGACCACATAAAGGTTGACAGCATCATCAAAGGCTGCTTCATCAATCAAGAAATGCATATGAATCCAAAGACACCTTGTTGATATCATTCAAAGACTACGTAAGGGTTGAAAAACTCTTCAAAGGCCAAACCCTCACCCATCAAGAATTTCATGTGCACTGTTAATATCATTGTTGATATTGTTCAAAGACTACTAAAGGTTAACAACATCATCAAAGACTGCTTCATCAATCAAGAACTGCATAGGAATTTATAGACACATTTGCAGGGATATTATGTGAAGAGAATACAATCTTGACATATTCAGGCTGTTTGATCCCTCAAGATCTACACCTTTTCGTTGATCGGTCAAAGACCACATAAAGGTTGACAGCATCATCAAAGGCTGCTTCATCAATCAAGAAATGCATATGAATCCAAAGACACCTTGTTGATATCATTCAAAGACTACGTAAGGGTTGAAAAACTCTTCAAAGGCCAAACCCTCACCCATCAAGAATTTCATGTGCACTGTTAATATCATTGTTGATATTGTTCAAAGACTACTAAAGGTTAACAACATCATCAAAGACTGCTTCATCAATCAAGAACTGCATAGGAATTTATAGACACATTTGCAGGGATATTATGTGAAGAGAATACAATCTTGACATATTCAGGCTGTTTGATCCATCAAGATCTACACCTTTTCATTGATCGGTCAAAGACCACATAAAGGTTGACAGCATCATCAAAGACTGTTTTGCCACTCAAGAACTACATGTAAAACAACAGACACCTTGTTGTTAATGTCATTTAAGGAATACAGGAAGGTTGACAGCATCATCAACTGATCGAACGCAGCCAGATGTGATATTAACTTATGACGAGAATATGCAATCTTGACATATTCAGGTGACTGTTCTCTCCATCTAGACCTACATGAATTTACAGACACCTTTTTGTTGATATCAGTCAGAATACATAAAGGTTGACAAAGACTGTTTTGTCAATCAACAACTACTATCATAAATCAACAGACACCTTGTTTAAATTATTCATAGAGAACATAATCTTGACATATTCATGAAAGGTTGTTTGTTCCATCGATCAAGAACTTGTTTACTGGAAACCAGTTTGGAAGATCGCTTTCCTAGCATTCCCATTTTATAACCCGAAAGAGGTTTTCAAAATCACTTCGCATAAATCGGTCTTGTTGCTACCGGAACACTCTCAGTTGGATTAAACGTTTCACACGAAATTTGAAACCGCAGCATAGGCATTCTACACACAGTGTGTTGAGTAGCGCGCTCCAAATGTGCAACAATTGCTTGCCGAAGAGCGGTTGTGTCCTTACTTACGCTGAAACCAGTCTAACAAGGCAAAGCGATCTTCAAAACTACATCGCGAGGCGGTTTTCTGAACCGGTTTGGAAACTAGTTTCCAATAAACTAGTTTTAGGACGGTAGTGAGAACGGTGTCAAAGTTGACACTTGACAGCATCAAGGGTTCCTCTATTAATCAAGAACTAGTTCACACTTCCACAGGCAGTGTTGTGTAACAGAATTACTTGTTGAAATGCATCTACAATCATATATCATTAACCTCTACATGTAAATCAAGCAGAATCTGGATGTATGTTTTCATTTCCTAGCTGACTGTGAGTAATACGAAGACAATCATAACAGTTCATCCTTTCACCAGTTCCTTTTCCTTGAAACATAAGACTGGTAATATTTACCAAAATGGCTAGGTTTAACTTGGGTACTCTGTAGTTCATGTTGCACCTTCTAGAAAACTTTCCCCTTGTAATCCTACCAGGGAATGCTGGCATCTTTAATATAAACAGAAAATAAGAAGGGAATTTGTTTTGACCTTTTCTAAGTAATCTAACGGATATGACTGCCCTGGTTCTATGAATAATGATTTTGACATGTTTTGTTAGGGTAAGAATGATTTCGAAATGAATCCTTCTCCGTTCCACAATCTACCTCGGCTAGCTGCAAAGATGTGATGGTGGTTGAATTATGAGCGTGGTATACAATGCAGATAAATGGAAATGAGGGTAATGGAGAATGCATTAAAATGACATGAGATTGAAGAAGAAATTTGGAGGAATGATAAAGAGGTTACATGAGAAGTTTGGAAAGAAAGGGAAGCAGAGAGTATCCTTGAAAAAAAAAGAAGTATAGAAAGATCAGCTGAGAAATAAATAAAAAGAAAGAAGTATAAAAGAGGAGCAGGAAGTGCAACAAAATCATACAGGGAAGAAATCATGTCAGGTCTGAGCTGAAGAAAATCCCCAAAATCCTACTTGAAAAATCCCCAAATTGCACCCTAAATCCCCACCTTCTTCAAATCACAATAATTTCTAAAAAAGTGAGGACATTTATCATGGTTATTGCCCAAAACTGTGTTTGTTCGTTCACACCATACACAGCAGATTTTTCTCTTTTTTTTAGGTTTCGATGCAAAGTAGATTGGTAACACTACCATACAACCAACTAAGTTCAATTTAATGGATACATCGGTTGAATTGGGAAATGCGCTGATGCACATTATATGATCTAACAGTTACAGTAGATCGTATACTATTATTAGCAACATATTACTGAAAAATAAGGAATTTTAGTGCTTTTCATCAAAACCTTCAAAAATCCCAAAATAATTTTTTCATCCCCAAAGGCTTCTCAAAATCCCCAAAATTTTGAAAATTTGGGGATGGAAATCCCCAAATGGCAACACTGGATCATTTAGAGTGAAAAATAAGAGGAGCAAAGGATCATTATTTCAAACGGAGTTCAGGGCGCAACAGGAAAATTGGCGAAAAGAGATATAGAAAAAGAGGATGGTGACAGAAAAAAAAATGAATTGGGGAAAACCAAAAATGACAAAACATTCTTATTTCTGTGCATTTGACTCAGGATGGTGGCAGCTGAGAGTCAACTCTGTTTTGAGTCAAAATGACTCGTTTCCAAGTTACTTTGACTCAGAATTGAGTGATTTGTCATCTCATGTCACACCATTCCAACTTTAGAGTTAAATTTATGTGTAGTCTGAGTCACTTCAACTCAGAATAGAGTCAACAGCCAGCTGGTGGCATTCCTACACTGTTCAAAAAACCTGATTTTACAGAAAAAAAAGAGAAGATTTTGCAGAAAGCAATAACAGAATCCTTCTGTAAATTCATAAAACAGGAATTTTTCTGCAAATTTAACAGAACAGGTCTGTTTAAAAAGGGGAAAAGGGTGTTTTATTTAAGGACATTTCATACACCAAATACCAATTTCCTGTAAGATTGCACAATCTGGTAAGATTACGGGTGTTCTTGAGACTCTGCTACAGGAACTTCTTTTATTTTAAGGATAAATTTTCTAACAGTAACTCTGCAGAAATGAGGGAAAATAAAAGGGGAAAAGGGAAAGGAGCCAAATAAGAAGAGAGATATGAAATAATTTTATTTTTAAAAACAGCCTACATCAATGCAACAAAAGTCTTATAGTTTTATTATAACGTACATGTTAAAGAAATATTATAGAGAGAGAGAGAGTAGGAGAAACAAGGCAGAAAATACAACTAAATGACATTTCAGATGGAATCCAAATTCTGCACAAACAAACAAATTCACAATGACAGCTTGATGGAAATCAACAAGTTTAAATGCAACATGTTAGGAAGGATTCTAAAAGGAGAGATGACAACCAAACGCCTCCAGCTTTCAGGAGGCCACAAAAAGCACAACAATTTGAATGATCTAAGCATGGACAGCACGGTGAAACAAATATTTATGAGATTTACAACTGTCTTAAAGGATGATGTGCTGAATAAAGAAAAATTATGTAGGGGGTGGATGAAAGAAGAGAAATAGGTGGTGTAAAAGATATGAAGCCTAAAAGGAGAACCAACCTTATAAGAAGAAAAAGTGGTAAAGGACTCTTTTGAGGAAAAAAAATGTATTTTAATCCTCCTGTACAGAGTACATAAATGTAAAAAATGGTAAAAGAAGGCAACAGTAATAATAATAATGACCAAATCTGTAATGCGCACATTTCCACTCCAAGGAATGCTACAGACGCCTAACAATTCAATATAAATTCAACATTATAAACAGTAAATTACAAAAATATATTAAATCATACATTAATTTAAAAAAAATGGAAAAAAAAAAATATTTTTACAAGAAAAAAATGTGATATTTGCAGAGAATGAAAAGGAGGTTAAATTGACATTTGTGATGAAAAGGTACATTTAATCTCCTTTAAAAGGCAAGTGATCTTTAACAAATGGGGTAAATGAAATGAAAAATGAATTATTTTTCACAAGAACTGACAATCTGAATTTGGTAATGACCGAGGCATCCGAGTGAACTTTTCCATGGAGATGATGATGAATAAATTTTAACAGTTTGGTATCACAATCTGACTGAAATTCAGTTTAACGTAATTGATAAACAGTACAGAAATATTTCAATTCCTGGCTTCATCAAATGGAACCAAAATGTATTGAAAGTGCAGGCAGCCCAAGCAGGCAGGTACAGATTTGATTTAAAAAAAAATGTTCAATTAAAACAAAGAATTCTCGGACCTGCAGCTACAGGCATCCCCATCTCATCAAGAATTCCATTACAGAAATGATCTTTCCAGAAGTGAGCGAGCGGGACGACTTTAATGACATCTCCCAGCATGAAACCCTAAAAGAGCACAAGAAGAACGTTCCCCTCATCCTCAACAATTTCCCCCAATTATTAAACGCCTAATGCAGTATCAATATGTTTCATTTCAGAGATGGTTTGTTAGAATGAATGAGGATAATTGCGTCGGTGGATCACACGTCAGCAAGGGGAGACACCGTGAAGCAGAATTCAACGATTACTCACCGAAAACATCGAAGGCTTTGAAGGACAAGACATTGAGACCGATCACAGTATATCCAATCCATCCATTCAGAATCCAATAATTCAATGGCACAATCAAATAACAATTTGTCAGCTAGTTAAGGATGCGTTTCCATCACAACCTCTCTCCCCTGCATCCTTCATCCTATCCGCATCATCTCACAAGAAAAAAAATTCCTCCTTTACTCCGACGACGGCAGGAGTCGCTTCTAATAAAGCGCATCGGCCACGCTCACATTACTCCGCTGTGGATTCTCACCTGCGAGCAGCAGACAGAGACATGCACGATCTCTCGTCGCATTTGTGTCACGTAAGGAGGACGGAGGCGAGGGGAAACGGAGGGGGGCTTTGAAGGAGTTCATTGCTCAGGTAAAACCTCATTAACATCCTATTCTAATAAAAGACTCAAAGCATGATCCTCTTCTCTTCGGGCTTTCATTTTGATGGAAAGGAGTGTCATGTCTTGTGCACATCCCCATCTCTCCAACAGCAGACAATTCTTTTTTACTCTTTCAAAACAGGATTTATCATTATGCAGCTTAATCCATCACAATCATATTCAGAATCAATTGGCAAATCTACAATATGTTATTTCCTTTTGATTCATATCCTTACATCTCTATTAGTCTAATTCAATTCAATCTACTGCATCCATAAAGGAATTTTAGGATTATAAAAGTCTTTTAAAATATGGATAACAATATATTACAAAATATAAACTAGAAATGACAATAAACAGAATTAATCACTTTGATATCAACAATAAAGAACTCTCCCTTCATAAACTTTTTTGTTATGTTTAACCTTTTCTATTCAACTCTCTCTCTCTCTCTCCAACTCTCTCTCTCTCCCCTAATCTATCTGTTTCTCGGTAGCATAATTTCAATATCCTTATAAACATCATCCACTTTTTTCCCCATCATCACTTTCATGTTCTCCACGTTTATTTTCTGACGGGGGACAGCTGAGCTAGACAGACCACATGATCAACTCTAAAGTTGATCTCCATACGTTAAAGAGCGTGCCAAACTTGTAATTCTAGACATGTATACAGGAAAGGCCGCATGCACAAACAGCGTCAGAGGGAGACTCCCAGTGACAGAGTATTTTTCTTTTTGAGTGATATGAAGATACTCCATTTTGCATTGATGCCCAAAGGGCGCGACACGGGAACGTCCCCGAAATCAATCCATCCTCCTAATTTTCAATCCTAACTTAACCTTCGCTCCTTTCCTCGAGGAAGGGCTCGCTCATCTTCGCACAGCTTCCTGCTTGTGGTCCTTACTTCCTGACATGGCGCCAATCTTTCTCTAATATTAATGCAACTGGGAATGAGCGAGTCGCAGGATCAATATCATCTTCCTCATGCAAGCAACAGAACCAGAACAGTATTGCGCAGATGGGTTATAATGCGCGCTAACCAGACTACGAATAATGAGAATGCAGAAAACAGTCAAAAACTTTACATTTCAGATGGCATGTTCCAATCTACTGAAGATTACAAAGACGAGAATCATATTTACACCATCCCCGTCGTCACAATCAACGTTTTTCTAATAAATGGTTATCATACTCATAGCGAGCATGATTATCACCTTTCTCATCAATACCGATACATGGAATCTCCCCCTTCTTTCTTCTCAGTTCCTCCTATCATTCTCCTTTTTATCCTCCTCGAATTCCTCCATTTCCCCCTTTTTTCTTGGTTTTTCTCCTCCTCCTCATTCTTCCTCTCTGTTATCTTTGTCTTCCTCCTCCTAATCCTTCATCTTCTTAATTCTTCTGCTTCTCCTCCTCCTCCTACTTCTCTCTCCTTCTTCTTCTTCTTCTTCTTCTTCTTCTTCTTCTTCTTCTTCTTCTTCTTCTTCTTCTTCTTCTTCTTCTTCTTCTTCTTCTTCTTCTTCTTCTTCTTCTTCTTCTTCTTCTTCTTCTTCTTCTTCTTCTTCTTCTTCTTCTTCTTCTTCTTCTTCTTCTTCTTCTTCTTCTTCTTCTTCTTCTTCTTCTTCTTCTTCTTCTTCTTCTTCTTCTTCTTCTTCTTCTTCTTCTTCTTCTTCTTCTTCTTCTTCTTCTTTGTCCTCTTCTTTTTCTTCTTCTTCTTCTTCTTCTTCTCCTTCTCTTTCTTCTCCTTCTTCATCTCCTTCTTCTTCTTTTCCTCCTACTCCTCCATTTCCTCTCTTCCTCTGCTCCTTCCTCTTCCTCCTCTCCTTCTTATCTATCCAACATGAATAACCAAGTACACAAACATCATTACCATCATCCTTGCAACATTAGCACAAAAAAAACTTTTCCCCATAATAATAACAATAATAGGCATTTATATACAAATGTAGCGCCATCTATCTCAAAGTATTCTATTCCGAGGCGCGTTGTTATAATTATCATTATTACCCCGGTTTTAGCTCGAGCTGCCTTTCAGCGCTCATGCATTCAAGGAATTAATCCTGCCGGGTACCCATTCACCTCACCTGGGTCGAGTGCAGCACAATGTGGATAAATTTCTTGCTGAAGGAAATTACGCCATGGCTGGGATTCGAACCCACGACCCTCTGTTTCAAAGTCAGAAAACTTATCCACTGGGCCACAACGCTCCATCTTCTTCTCAGTCATCATAATCAACTATAGCATCATTATCATTCTTAATCATCATCTCACCTCATCAATGCCAGTGTGCGGGGTACATCTCAAGCGTATTAACACTCCTATGAAGTCATACCCCGTCACTAAAGCACTTTATCAGCTGGGTTGTCCTTGTTGATATTTGATGTGTAATACTTCATCAACAGATGGTGATAGCCTTTTCTATCGCCTCCATCATCTGAAAGTAACATCGCACATCCGAGGAGACACCTCCTGGTACAACCTTGCCTCCAATAAACACGTAGTACCAACTAATTCATGATATCTCACTGAGAAGATAGAGACACTCATGGCTCTTTGCAGAGCATACATAGAGACACATAGAGAGCCAAGACCCCGTTCTCATTACGCTTTCTAAAACTAGTTTTCTGGAAACCAGTTTGGAAGGGCGCTTTGCTAGCATTCCCATTTGATCTCACAAAAGTGGTTTTCAAAATCACTTCACGTAAAGCGATCTTGTTGCTATGGGAACAATCTCAGTTGGGGTGACATGTTTCGCACGAAATTCGAAACCGTAGCGTAGGCATTCTTACAGTGTGTGGAGTAGTGCGCTCAAAATGTGCGAAGAACAGTTGTGTCCTCACTTATGCTTAAACCAGTTTAACAAGGCAAACTGATCTTGAAAAGTACATTGCGAGGTGGTTTTCTGAACCGGTTCGGAAGATCGCTTCGACCGTTCTCATTACACGTTAAACTAGTTTCCACTTAACTGGTTTCCAGTAAAATAGTTTTAGGAAGGTAGTGAGAACAGTGTCATAGAGACATGTCAAATTAAAGAGCATTTTATACTAAAACTTGTGTCTGCCCCATCCAACCACCATATACCACCTTTGAATGTCCCATTCACTACCCCATACTAAATCTTGACTGTTCCCATACGAACACTTCAATGTTCCATCAACCCCCTTCCCCCATACTAATACTTGATTGTCCCATCAACCCCCCCCCCCCCATACTAAAACTCAACAGTCCAATCTACCCCCCCCCCCCATAGTAAAATTGTCCCCTCCCCCTCTCAATTTGAAAAAAAATACACAATACAAATCTCCTTATATAGCCAGGGGCCCGTCTTACAAAGAGTGATCCGATCAATTGCAACTATGGAAAGTCAACATATAAAATGCATGTTTGTTCAAAAAGATTTCTAGATATGAATGTATATTCATGAATTCATTGATTTCTTGACAATATGGTGTGTTCCCTATGTTTACAAAGGCCATTGTTCATATTTCCTGTAGAAAAAATATGACACTGATGGATTTCTATAGAGTTACGATTGATTGGATCAATCGTAACTCTCTGTAAGACGGGGCCCAGATGTGCTGTCCCTTATCTTTCTTGTTAATAATTAGGCCACCTAATTCATACTCACAATCCAGTTATTTATAATGAATGAAAACTTACATGATGCATGCACATAATGAGAACCTAATGATGTTGTTCAATAAGGGTTGAGAACTTGAGATGAATTTTTCATCAGTGAAGATTAAGAAATAATGTTTATGACCAGGATTTTGAAATAAAAATGAGGTTTCAATGACATAATTCAAAGCTTCTAATGTCCACTAGTGTTACTATAAAATCCTCAATGATGAAACTATACATCTATTATTTAGTTTAAAACAAGTGACAATGTTTTTCTCCTTGCTTCAAAATTCTGAAATTATTTGAAAACGCATTTTACTTTAAAACATTGTCAAGCAAATAGACAACACTCGTCGCGAACGCAAAGAAATGCTACAAAATATTTAGCAAATGTATGAAACACATAGATAAATCTTTATCTTCAATGGTATAGGCGGCTTTCAGGGCTCAAACTCATAAAAAATAATAAATTATTTAATAATAATAACAATATTCCACTTTTATATATAGTGGCATCTTTAAAGGTCAAGTCCACCCAAACAAAAAGTTGATTTGAATAAAAAGAGAAAAATCCAGCAAACATGAAACTGAAAATTTCATCAAAATCGGATGTAAAATTTGAAAGTTATGACATTTTAAAGTTTTGCTTACATTCACAAAACAGTCATATGCACACCCTGGTCGGTATGCATATGAGGAGACTGATGACGTCATCCACTCACTATTTCCTTTGTATTTTGTTGTGAGAAATATCAAATATTCTAATTTTCTCCTCATTGTCAAGTGAAACAACGATTAATTCCTCCATGAACATGTGGAATTAGCAGTGTTTAATACTATATGGTTCAGTCAAGTTGGTCCTTATTGTCAAATCTGTAAAAAATGAAATATTGTATAAGTCAAATAATAAATAACAAAAGAAAAAGTGAGTGAGGGACATCATTGACAGTCTCATTTGCATGTCACTAAGTTATGCATATCACTGTTTTGTAAAATTTAGCGAAACTTTAAAATATCATAACTTTCTTATTTTACATCCAATTTTGATGAAATTTTCAGTGTTATGCTAGTTTGATTTTTCTCTATTTATTCAAATCAACATTTTTCTGGGGTGGACTTGACCTTTAAGCATTTAACAGATTTATCACTACACTAGATTATCAATCCTGGCTTGCCTGCATACTATGTATGCATTTCGCCACTCCCTGGGGAGTATTCTAACAACAAAACCCAATTGATAAGCATACTATACATATGCTTTCATATTTTGAGTACCCATTTAACAAATGGGTGGAAAGTTGAAAGGAGTGGATCGATGCCTTGCCTAAGGATGCTAGGCGGCGGTGGGATTGTAACACACAACCCTCTGATTACAAGGCAATGTACCCCAGGACTCTTTCACATCCTTGATCAAACCACTGATATCTTTACCCCTGGCAACGTGAGGGTTAAATCTTTATTTTATTACCTCCTGACCTTTTAAGGTGGAGCTTCTAACCCTCCCCCTCATCCCGCTGATGAAACCAGGAAGTAACTAGATCATGCCGAGATGAAAATGAAAAAAAAATCTGAAGCTCAGGTTGGCAAGACTTTTAAATTTTACCACCAAGAGAGAGTGATAAGGCGGTGCTGCACCAGCCAGAGTTTGCTCAAACCCCATGATTTTAGCCCGATCGGCCTTCTTTGCGATTAATCTCGAGATTCAAGAAACTTTGTCTCCACCATCGCAAGAGCAATTCCTGCTCGAGCGAGGCATCGTTGCATTATGGTCTGATGCCCTGAATAAATAATCTCGAGTGCGTCTGCACCTGCAAATTAGCGGGATAATTCGTAAAATAGCGCACTATTTTGCAAATAATATCAAGTTGACTTGGGATTGCAATCTCAAGATTAATCCAGCGAACTAGCGAGATAATTGCGTCTCCATTACAAATAATCTCGAGATTGTTCAGATCAGGATAATTTGTCGGATCAGAAATAGCACGCTAATTTGAAAACTCGGGCTGGTGCAGACGGCCCTAATGAATAAAAAAAAATCTGAAGCTCAGGTTGGCAAGATTTTTACATTTTACCACCAAGAGAGAGAGATAGAGAGAGATCAAGGAGAGCATGTCATGAAAGGACTATTGTAAATACAAACTGACCCCCTGTTCAGACTGTCCCCCGTCACCCGGGACATCCCCCAGAAAATCGACAGTCTGGACGGTCTGGAGGATTGTCTCCCGTCTCCCGGTTCTATCCCCAGGTTTTTCGAAGGAAGAGCGACCTTGGCTCGTAATCCGAGATCGCGCACCTGTTTTTATCACAAGTGCGCATGCGCGAAATGTGGTGTCAAGAGAACTGCTTCCGCTCAGTACTGTGCTAGTGCTCGGCTAGCTGCAAGTAATTGCATTTCCCGCGTTATCATGTGCAGGCGCGCCTTACGTAACCATGCCGATGACCTAGCCCACTCATCCCCCAGTGCCAATCTCGCGGACACCGAGGGATGTATGGACGGTCAGTCGTAAAGAGATAAGATTTCTCTCCCCCTTCCCCCGGGTGACCGGGGACAGTCTGAACGGCCTGTGAGAAAGAGGATTATTGAGCAATAATAAAATCATATCGATCTCAAATAAGCACATGATTTTTTAAAGCCATACCACCAACATTTCTGCAGTGTTCTGTGTATTAAAACGGTGGACCTCCAAAAAAGATGCTGCCCTTTTCTTTTCTCTTCTTCTTCGCAAAATGTACAACCTATGTTGAAGTTTCAACGGCATATTTCATTAAGCAATAATTTATCACACCTTTCTAACAACAAAACTTATTATATATGCATTCATGAGTGTCTATAGAAAAATACAATGAATTTAAAATACTTGTGTCTAACAAAATGGCCTCGAAATGGATATGTCCCCATAATTTTCTGAGATTCCAAGCACATGACCTCTTGTCAAGATATGTTGCTACACGTACCTTCCGGTAGGTTGACATTACATCACTAACAAATCTTATACCCCTTTCATAGTGCCCTCTTCATTTTTCACCGGCGAACTTCGCCGGCGAACTTCTCCGCCTCGCATTCCTCACTTCCCCGGCGAAGAAAAAAATGTACCCTTTCGCACTGACATTTCTTCCCCGGCGAAAGTCAACGGGCGATTGCAGAACAAACGAAAGAAAATTGTAAACATTACTTCTTACCTATTACAAAAAGGTATCAAAAAAATTAATTACATCATATTTTGGAAGTATTACGATAAAAACAAACAATATCACCTTGTTTTTATATCTTAGCGCATTTTATACATGTAAAAAGTGCTTTTTAATAAATATTGTTAGTAAAAAAAAAAAAATGTTCGAGGGTATCTACTTGGCCATAGCATTCAGCTGAGCTTGCAACTATCGCGCGCGGAATCTCGGTGCAGGGGACTTTGGGAGAAAAAAAAATTGACCTCTGACGTCATTAAAGAGGAGAAGTTCTCCGGTTTGCTTTCATACTGGCCTTTTCACCGGCGAACTTCACCGGCGAACTTCACCGGTGAAGTTCTCCTGTGTACCTTTCATACTGGACACTTTCCCCTTCGCTGGCGAACTTCGCCGGTGAAGTTCGCCGGTGAAAGGCGCAATATGAAAGGGGTATTATACCCAATCATAGCAAAGGGGAAAATTACATGGTGGGCGGACTGGGGCGGATTAGCCCGCTCTCCCCTAAACTATGTGTAAAAGTTTACTCCATTATCATCAAAATGTTATTGATCTGACCCTAAAATACTACATGTACTATGGCTTTTATTCCCGGGGGGAGCCAGTCAAATATATTACTGTACACACGCGTGACCCAAAAGACATGTTTAAAGGGGTGTTTTTCAGTTTTGGACACGGGACGCGTGTGCACTCGTTAAGGGTATCAAAAACACAGATTTTCAAAAAAGGGGGTAGTTTTGAAAGACTGGTCAATGGTCAATCGCAGTTTCAAACGTATTTAGGGTATGATTTTTTCCCAAGCTTTTTTCCCAGGGTCATATTCTGCCGACAACTTGTTTAGGGGCTAAAATATGTAAATAAAGCCTGCGAAAAACTTTTTTAGGGGGTTATTTTGCACACAGAGAAAAACTCATTTAGGGGGTGTTTGGAAATAATTTGGCCACACGTGTGTACAGCAATACATTTGACTGCCCGCCCCCCCCCCCCCCCCCCAGGGCTTTTATTCTTCACTGCAAAAACACCAGAGTCAATTCAACACCAGCCTGAGCTCTATACAGGAAATCACCATGCAAATGTTTAAAGTTGAATTAAGAAGGGGGTGAGTTTCCATAAATATAGGTTCTACATACAATATATAGTATATATAAGTTGTTCAAACACATAGCATGTCACAATAATCCTCTGCCTTCTCGATATTTTGCTTTGAAAGTCTATGAAATTAGCCACCTGTCAGAGCCCGAGAGACGAGTGTACAGAAAAGTCACTCGGAGTGTGACGTCACCGGGGGGGGAATTTAGAATAAGAGGTGCCTGAATGTCATACAGAAATGCTATGCAGAGAGAGAAAGATATTTTACAATTTTTTTTCAAAGCAACTCAAATCAAACAAATAGGACTGATATGTACAAATCTTTACTTTCCCTGTATAAAAAACAGTATGAATAACCACCATGAACTCTTCAATCATGATGTAAGATAGCAAACAGTGAGTTATTGAATGATATTTTCACTATTTCTCATTTATTTTATCACGATGTTCAATCAAGTGAGTAGCTGGAAAGTAATTCCGGCGGCTAGCTCAGCGCGCGCTGAACGCATAATACTAGTGCACACAACACCCAGGCATTGAGTGTACTGTTATGGTCTGGTATGTCGACTTAGTTCATGGCCGTGCAGCGATCCCCTGGCGTTTTTTCTTCTTTTCTTTTGTCTTTGACTCCACTTTTATATCCTCTGGATCATTTCCACTCATAGCTCATTCCACAGAACCGATCTTGAACCAAACGTATAGTATTCTTTCTCGGCCTTCTGAGTTGTTTTCTATATTTAATTACGCTAGGGGTCACCGTCACACATACAAACGCAATTCGGAAGTGAGTTGAAGACAGAAAGATACATAGTAATTAGTATACATCTCTATGGTTGAAGACAACAAGTACGGTACGGTAGCTCGACAGCTAGCTAGCGGGCGGCCGGTCGGCACAAAGCAATTCCGCAACCAACTGTGTTTTTTTGCAAGAGCCGCGTCACACGCGGATAAATATGTCATAATAACACGTCTGCTACGTTATCGACTGGTGAGAAGATCTCGATCAAATTTCATATTATTCACCTTGAAATTATTCCTTTAGGGTCTATATGGTATCATTCTGAGGGAATTCACATATTTGGAATAATAGTACGGCCACAAATATTTTAATCATTTCCTCTTTGCAAGTTCTATGGCTCGCAGATACAACTTCAACTGCAGTTATTCCATATAGGAGTACGTGCATAGTACACAAAACGGCACTGCCTTGTTTACGACACCGGGACCGAATACCCCCCGGTGACGTCACACTCAAAGAACACCCGTCTCGGTAGGCATTGCAGGAGCGAACTCAGGGAAAATGGGTAGGGATAAATCGTTCAAATTCACTATTTTGAAAAAAGAAAATGGGGGGTCGAATCACCTATTAGTGTTTGGGGGGTTGTAAGGTTGCTATTAATGTAAATATCTCAATATTTGGAATCGTCTTCTTAATTCAACTTTAAAAGAACATCAGATTAGAATCAAGCCAATGTTGTTGTTTTTTCACTGATTGGTATTGTAAAACACGGAGGATTGCTGCAGTGTTTTCCGATGGTGGAGAGATGCTGCCCTTTGAGTAAATGAATATTAGTGGGTTTCAAACGGTGAGACGGAAAGGTGATATGTGTGATAAAGATAATCCTTAATCTCGGATAAAAGTGGAGGTGAGCTTTTTAGGACTCAGCTTTCGGTCAGAGGGATGTAAAGTGCATGTTCACGGAAGATTGAAATTCAGGACAGAAGAGAGAAACAGTAGGTAGTTTCAGACCGCCTCGAAGTTCGTCAGTTCCAGGTATTTTCTGATCGGGAAATTTACCCCCGATCAGAAAATACCAGATAATATTGGCAATGTGAAAGCATATTATGCGTAATCTCCCCGAAAGAAAATACCCACGAAATAGTAGGTACTTGTCAAAATTACAAGAACTTTCGCGGGGATCTTTCCAAGGTCGCAGGTATTTTGGCAATGTGAAAGCAATTTACGGGAACTTTAAGCCCAGTGTGTAGTTGGGCGCGGTTGCCTTGGGTGGCTGCTGAGCTAGTGATTTTGAATCTCGCGCCTCGCTTGCTTATCATACCTTACTGTGCATGCTCGTAACTTCAGGAACTTATCCCGAAGGGTATGTTTTGGGGCAGTGTGAATGCAGGAACAATTAATGGGTATTTTTTAGCCTTAAAAAGTTCTCATAATTTAACGGGGATTCTTGTGATCGAGGCGGTTTGAAACCACCTAATGTTTCCCTTTATACACAGTTTATCACACACAATCCTTTGCCATAATATGTGCATACCCTTTTCCAAAGGCACAATGCAAAATAGAAAGTAAAAGAACACTGCATATTTTTTTCTACAAATTACATACATTTCTCAAGATTGAGATGAATCTCAAATGATAAAATCAAAACTTAATTTCTACATGTAGATTAAACATTTTAAATAGCATTTTTACATGTTCCATCAGAGGAGCCATTTATCACTTTTATTTTAATTATGCAAGTGCAATATTAATTACTATATTACGTTTTGAAGGGTCATATATACCCTTTTTACACACGCTAAAATTTCCTTAACCCCGTACTATAGGTGGGGCTAAATTGCCATTTAGCCCCACCTACAGTACACGTACGTGCATAGCGCCAACTTAATGTGTTCCGCCATCTTGCTTGTTGGTTGCCGATAAAATGCGCATTTTCAGATTTTTTAACGCTCATGACTGAAACATTGACCAATCAAAAACTAAGATTCTATAAGAAATATGAATATTCATATACGAAAGTATAAACATAGATAATTCAGTTTTATGTGAAATTTAAACCCAATATTTCAAAATATGGTTAGTTTTATGTCTCTAAAATGACCCTTAAAACCAGAATTTTATTACTAAAAAATAAGGGTTTTCCCAAGTTGCCATGGTAACGCGGTCTGAGATATGAAAGCTTAGCAAACACTTCATTTCAGTGATCGAGGATGTGTTTGTTTACGTTATACGTCTACATTAATTATAACATTTTTTTCCAGACCATGGATGAACTTTCAAAAAGAGACATTTTAGGCAAGTTTTTACGATTTCCGGCAATTTTCTGATACGCACTTTGCAGAGGTAATTTTTACAGAATTAGAAGAAGACATCATGGATTTTCCTAATTATCATGACGGATATGCAACTTACTTGTAAACAAATCAAACAAAGTCTATGATACATTTTCGATAATGCAAAAAGAGACATTCAAGTCTCTGATTGAGAGCCGCAGATTGAACATTCGCACGGCGCAATGGTAGCGTTTTCGCCGAATTCGTCGGGGCGAAAACTCCAAGCGAGCCGTACCACTCACCAGTCCCGAACGCTGCGCTGTATGTTTGATGATTTATCTGGTGCCATTTCGTGCTTATAAATTTGTTTTTTCTACAATGCCACTATCTCATTAAAATTGTTTGTCATGATAACATTGGAAATATTATCGTTTAATGGCCCAAAGGATCGACTGTAATAAAAGATACTTTGAAATATTGTCAGAGAGTGATTAGTTAGGTGATGTTTATGGTCAGAATTTAGTCATGGCTTCGGGTGAACTTACGCGAACGCGGGCACTTGCTCACGGGGCGAGTCGGCCTGGCCCTTTGGTGGAAGGCCGTTAGGCAACGTGCAGTGCAGCTAGAGCAGAGTTGGGGAGTTATAGGTATAAAAATACTTTGAAATAAGTAATCTGCAAATATTTTTGTCTTATCCCTTTGGATTACTTAGATAAGAAATTCAAATTCTCAAAGTTTAAATCAAATTTTAGACAGTGACAACAAAGAGTGGTGCTGTATGGGATGGGGGGGGGGGGGTCTTGCAATGCCCCCAATTCACGAACAAGAAAAAAAAAGGAAAAGGTAAGAGAATCTTGCGAAATTGTTCAATTGGATTTTTGTAACCAAAAGTCAAAATTATGCTTATGTCGCTTGCTTGCAACTATATATTTTATAAATTTTGCCTGATACGCCATATCGTAGTACCCTCAATTATTTTCACTTGTTACGCCACTGACATGACTGATATAATATCTACTAGTTTATGATAACATTATTTGGTTGCGGGATCAAAGCATCAGCTATAGCTAAACATTTATACTTTATGCCTGTTCAACTTCCAATACAGGTTTAGGCCTGTATTTATGAGATGTTAAGATCTATGGGTGCCTTTATTATTTTCATTTTCAATTAAAACAATTATTAATTATGTATTAATTTAGTAAATAACTTCGATGATACATTTTATTGTGTTAAATCGTACAATTTCTGTTGTATTAAGCCCCTTATTAAGCCCTTTTAAAAACATGCTCAGTAGCAGACCCCCCCCCCCCCATATATAAAGACAATAGAAGTGTATATAGAATTAATTGAACCCCCCCCCCATTGAGGACAAAATGAAAAAAAATACTCAAAATAATCGACCGCCCCCCCCCCCCCCCTTTGACGAGGCAGCTGACGGTGGCCTGATGTCTTCATTGACTTCTTTTTGCTTGTAAAAATAATATTAAAGAAATAGGGGCTACTCTAAAAAAAGTCTAAGTGTCCCCTATGAAAATTGATTTGGATCTGCAAGTGCATGAGGCTGCGCCCCCTCCAACGTCATAGCTACCCCATATCTTTAGGTTCTAGCTCTCATATTTTTCAGCTCCCTGATTTTTTGGAAGAAAAAAAAACGAGGCGAAAGAAAAGAGTGAAATAAATGAAATACGATTAATCAAAATTTAAGTTGTTTGAAAGAATTATACTTATCAGAGAAACTACAACCAGAAATTCTACAACCATGAAGAATAACAGCAATCTTGATAAATTCTGTTTTTTTTTTCAAAATCAGAACCAATCAACCTTTTTCTGATTATTCTGTCACTTTCCATATTTTGGAGAAAAAAATAAAAGTGTTCATCGACGCCCTGTACTGCATAATGAAACTGTATCCCCATTCGGCCCTCGTAACCCCCCCCCCCCCCTCTCTCTGTTTTTTTTTTCAAAATCAGAACCAATCAACCTTTTTCTGATTATTCTGTCACTTTCCATATTTTGGAGAAAAAATAAAAGTGTTCATCGACGCCCTGTACTGCATGATGAAACTGTATCCCCACTCGGCCCTCGTAACCCCCCCCCCCTCTCTCTCTCTCCCTCCTCCCCCCCCCCCCGCCCCACCACAATGCCCCTTGCTCATTTCTCTTATCTCACCTTGACCTTAATTAATTAATCTTAACTATTTGGCGGTACAGTCAAACGTGACTGGTCGCCATCATAGTTTCATCCCCAACAAACAAGGAACAAACAATAACAATTCTGTTTTCGACCCAACATCATTCCTTTCAATACGCGTAAGGCTATACGTGGGCATGCACAAACAACGTGGGTTAACAAAAACTGACCCGCGTTTGGACTGAAATTGTGATTAAAATAAAAATGTTATAAATATGAAAAAAATATGTGTATAATGAAGGATATTTGATAAACGGAAAAACATCAATCGCTAATTCATAAAAATGCTGGAAAAGATTTGACAGAGGTTTTTAACAACGGTAATCAAGGGGAATTAGTGTATGGGTGAATGGCGTTCGAGTTTTAGCCGAGCGTTAGCCGGTGAGGGCGCGGGCCAAATCTGCCTGAATCTGGCAATATGGCGTCGTCCATTAAGCTGACGTTAGCCAGCGGCGACTGCACGTACGTGAGTATCGCTCGAAATAAAGTTGACAGATAACGCACGTGAAACGCGCTAATCGATGTGGGTCTGACTATCGCAATATTCACGCGCGTGAACGTCAGGCCAGTCTGTGGCAGATATCGCCGTGTTCTTGCCGGTGATTCGGCGCACGGCCACGGCCGCGAACTACTGTCTCGAGCTGCGATAATTATCGCAATAGGACTCCAATCAGCGAACCTTTTCTATATCATTCGCAAAGATTATGGGCATAGATTATTTCTTTCAATTACATTTTCGATAACTGATTGGCTTGGAAAACAACTCACATGTAGCGATAAGTGGAATCGCTCTGCTTTAGAATAAGAATCTAGAATCTACTCGGCCGCGCATCACATGCCTGGCCAGGCCAGCAAACAATCTTGGTTCCTGGCCTCAGTTCTCCGCCGTACCGTACGCGCGTGCGAAATGAAATGGGTTGATAGACGCTGACTACGAGTTTGTATATGCCAGCGCAGCTGTCGATGTCCCAAGCAAAGTACTTAAATTGTTAACGTTGAAATAAATTACTCACAATCGTCCCTAAGACCATGGATCTATTACATGCTCAGACCCAACCAATAATTATCCATTTTGTTCTTTCTTCCTTCTCCAGCTCTAGCTAGGGTCCGAGTATCTGCCTGATGTTGACTCTTTGCTGGCTGAGCCAAATCTCAAGGCCCGTATTTAGAGTCACATAGCTTTTTGCATCATTATTATTACTACTACTATTATTTCTATTATCATTATTATCATAATCGTCGATGTTATCATTAATTCTACCACTATACCGGCTTTTTTTTTTCAAATGAGACCCGAGCCCTATAATGGATTGATTTAACTTGCGTGCAATTACACGAATGTAAGCTAAGAATTACCAAAATATGGACCTCTTAAGTGTTAAAAAATAGATTTAGTGATTTTGTTTCAAGCATGATAATTGTTTTGAGGGAATATCACATAATTTACCTCCCTATAATTCACTCTTTTCTTCCTATTTCTCCACCTACTATGATCCCCGTTATGATAATTTTGTGTTCATTCATTAATAGAGAGTATACTGAAAGAAAGAATAGAAAAACACAATTACAATAATCATTATTTGCAGCTCATCAGTACGATGCAGCATTGTACCTCTCTAAGAGGTATAACTTAAGCTTACGTTTGAAACAATAATTGAGTGAATAATTCGTCGAATTAGGCAGTCTTTAAATCAGTTTTCTGAGTAACTTACGTGATGACAGTGATGGTTATTATGATCGTGATGACAGTGATGGGTATTATGATCGTGATGATGATATCGAAAAGAAAGGTAATGACGGTGATCATGATGGTGATGATTGTGATTGTAATCCTAACGATGATGACAATGACAAGAATGGTGATGATGATAATAATGTTGAGATTATGATGATGGTAATAATGATCTTAATAATTGATCATTAGAATTATGAAATAATCCCGATAATAGCAATAATAGTGATGATCATGGGCGGCGGATCAGAAGATAATATTTTGCGCTGGGGGACAAATATTGATGCACCCTATGAACATAGGATATATCCCTGCTTCGGCCCCCTCGGTGATGATTAATTAATGTTTTATGATGTTGACGGTGATGATAGTGATGAAGGTGCCGATAATAATTATGATAATAATCCTAAAAGTTTGATGATTACAATAATTATATGTCAATGATGATTATGGCGATGGTGATGACATGGCAGTGGGGAGGGGGCATGTATGCATTTTTTTTTTTTTTTTGAGATTCCATTTGAAAAGTAAAGGTAAGTCCTATACTGAACAGTTTCACCGCGTGTTTGTCACCAAGGCGAACTTCTACTTCAAGCTATCGGTAATTACAGAGCTGCAACTCTCCAGTTGGTTCGGGATTCCACCCATAGTGAACGAATGAACAATAACCAGGTAACATTATTAATGGCATACGATGTCAATGGACAAAATTTTCTCCTTATGTCTATTTTTATCGTAAGGTTTCCATTACAGTGAGGCAAACATTATTTTGATTACATGGTGACTTCTTAAAAGTTGCCTTAAGTGTGGGATTTTTAAGGGGAAGGAAACACGCTGCATGGATTTTCTCCAAGAAACGTGATTTTTTAAACTTGTAAGAATGATGGTTTTTGGTAGGACTACATTTTCCAAAATTTTAAAGAAAAATTGAATTATAGGCTTGAAAGAAGGTTAAAAAGAAGAGGATTTGTTTTCACAATTAGGTAATTGGCTGATCTACTTTTCCACACCTGTCCTTCCGAGCTAGCATGTACACCCTTTACATGATGTCCTGATCCTTATACTCTTAACCTAACAATAGATATCGATTGACCTATATATCATTATAAACCACATCCGGTATAACGTATGCATCCACACATTTGCTAAGAATTTGATGTCCGACTTTGTACTCGACCCCACCCCCCCCCCCCCCCCATAAACAGAAAATTCCGCGATTTACCCCCAAGTTTAATCCTGGCCAGGCATTAGTACCAGAAAGTACTAATTAGTTCAAATGCCCGTAAAAGAATAACAATAAAATAAGCAGAGAACGAAATAAACGAAAATCCCTACTCCACAACCTGAGCCTAGAAATAGAAAGGCTCTGCCAAAGATCAGGCAAAAGCAGAACTTGTTCTTGTACTTTGTAGTTGTACAAGTGACTAGACCCTTTCACTCCAGTCGAGACGACGGTCGATCTACCGGTACCGGTAGGCGGTACATTACAGTCAACGGGCTCAACGCGTGTGCAGCCGTCCGGACTTGGAAGTTGTGTTAAACAATTCCACGGCACGCACAAAATTTACAATTTGAAGCCAGCCCTAGGAGAAATATACCAAAATCGCAAACAAATACATATTTCTAATACCGGTATAAATAAAACTTCAATGCATGACCGATTGCGGCCCTTTATGTGGTAGTCGCTTCTCTCCAAGACAGTAGTTGGATCTAATTTTAATAGATAGCTATACACGAGTCTTGATATGGTATCTGCAAAATGCAAATAAAAAATCAATGCAGTCGAGCCATAATATAAAAATTACGAGGAAATTAATTACGAGCAATTAAGTCAAATATATTAGCGTTCAGAAAATTTTGAATACCTTCAGAGCCCGGGGGGGGGGGTGTTCTCACGAAATAAGGCATACGGGGATGTGCCGCTGGAATGGGTCGCTTTTTTTTTTGGAAGAAATCCCTAAACGTGGGGTTTGGTTTTATGCTGGAAATTCCCTAAACATGACCCTAAGTTTTAGATACTGGCCTTAAAAATGGGTCCATATTCTCCATATATATATATATATATTTTTTTTTTTTTTTTTTGGGGGGGTTCAAATTTTAATAAATCCCTAATAATGGGTACCTTTTAGCCGAAATGACCCTGAGTGGGTATTGGTTTTGAACCTTCAGCCGCACACCCCCGTCCCCCGATGTAGAGGCAGAGGAAACGTTGAAACGAATAGAAAGGAAGAGAGTAGTTGGAGCCGAGATTGGGCACAACGAATGGTGAAAATAAAATACAATAGAATATAATAAAAGCCATTTTGTCAGGATTAAAACATGTTCTACGCAACCTTAGAATAATAATAAATGTGGACAGTGCATGGGGCCTCAGATCAGCTTGCATAATATGTTATACCCCCTGGTTATTTTTCCCGTATTTTATATCCCGCCCGGGGAAGGGGGTCTGATCAGGCCAATATAAATTGTTATTACCCAACTGTTGGACCAGCTAGATTTGCACCACGGGGGGGGGGGGGGGGGGGGGGGCTTTAATTAACCAATTTGTCTATACTATAATTTTTTTTAACTTATGTTTTATTAATAAATTATCACATACCAATCCTTTACATCAAAGTGTTCACAATAAATTTAATGATAAATCATAATTACGAAAGATTGAAGTGATCAGGAAAATAAAGAGGGGAAAAAAGAGATAGAAGGCAGAGTACATACATATCATTTCATTTAAACAAAATAATACTTTTACTGTAGTCACTTGCATCGCATGTAGGCCTTTTTTTTTTTATTATAACGTGATTTTTTTTTAAATTTTGAATAAATAAACTTGAACTTGCTTTTGATACAGTGACCTAAATGTTTTTTTATAATTGGTTATTTGGCCAACCTCTCCTTCCGCCGCCCCCCCCCCCCCCCCCGTTCTGTTTATGTTTCTTTCATTTTATTTTTTAATATTCTTTAACAGATCCTTACCTTCCTCTTGCTCTTTCTCCCCTCCATCTCCGACTTCTTCTCTGAGTAATCACTTTCTTCATTTCCGCTGACAATGGGGAAGGGGGTGCAGCTCCTTTGTCTCCTTACATGGGGAGTTGCACCCTGACAGGGCAAAATGTTTTCCTTTTAAGGGAGACCACCCTGATGTGCAAGTTTAATGAAGTGCATACTTTCAAAGTAATGACATTTCAGAAACTTTTTAAATTTTGCTGAGATTTGATATAAACGAGACGACACTCAAAACTTCTTTTTCTAAAATCTTGTACCATTATTTGAGAACTCAAATGGCGTATTATCAATAAATCATGTCATCGACCTTGGCACTCTTCATCAATACAGCAAATAAGATGTTCAATCGATACACGTTTGTAAAAAGTAAAACACATACATTAATTATTTCATTGATTTATCCTTTTTTTCTCATAACTGTCTTGAAAATAAAATAGGCGTAATGTTTTTTTATCATAAAGACCATTCAGGGTTAATTCACATTCAAACCGCTACGCAAGAGATCTGAGCATAACTTCAATTGAAACGGATTCTTCCTATTGTTGGCTGCTTTGTGATTTTCACACCTTCGTCCATTGTTCTCAAAACGTGCTAGACGGCGTAATTGACGAATATTGATCCCAGTCAGGTTCAACGGGTCGTAGCACCAACGCTTCTATAACACAGTACATGATAGACGTGCAGGCACATTATGGCCCACTCTAGACCGTTGCATGAAATCCCCCGAAATCACTCATTATGCAGTGACTATATTTCTTAGTTCTTAAGGATCAAGGTATATGAAATATATTTTAATTCCTTTATTAGCACCTCAAAACAATTTTGAAACATGTCCTGATCATTCGTTCATTAATCTGAGATGTTTGTGACTTCTCTTTTATTTTATTTCCTTTTCGCCGTTGACGGAATATGAATGCTTTTTCTATATTTCTTAGAGAATTTATAACGAAAGGTATATAAAATATATTTTAACTCTTTAGCAGAAAGTAAAATAAAAGAGAAGTCACAAACATCTCAGATTAAGGAACGAATGATCAGGACATGTTTCAAAATTGATTTGAGGTGCAAGGAGTTAAAATATATTTTATATACCTTTCTTTATGAGCCCTCTATTGGGGTGTTGCAAGAAACTTGCGATCAATTGCAAGTCTATTCTTGGTCCCAAAATCAATCATAAGTCTTGTAATTAATTGCAAATTAGTGATTGATTGTTAATCTGCTCCTTGAAACAAGAAGTTTAATCTGATTTGCTACAGCTAACGTTGTAAAAATCAGTTGTGAAATTGCAACAGAATATTTGCAATTGAATTGCAAATATTTTCTTAAAACACCCCCTAAGAAATATATATATAAATATGAAAACGGCAAAAGGAAATAAAATAGAAGTCACAAACATCTCAGATTAATGAACGAATGATCAGGACATGTTTCAAAATTGTTTTGAGATGCTACGGAGTTAAAATATATTTTATATACCTTTCGATGTGAACTCTCTAAGAAAGATAAATGAAGCACTATTCCGAGAACGGCAAATAAGAAACAAAATAAAAGAGAATTCACAAACATCTCAGATTAATGAACGAATGACCAGAATATGTTTCAAAATTGTTTTGAGGTGCTAAGGAGTTAAAATGTATTTTATATACCTTTTGTTATAAACTCTCTAAGAAATATAAATAAACATTCCGACAACGGCAAAAGGAAATAAAATAGAAGTCACAAACATCTCAGATTTAATGAACGAATGATCAGGACATGTTTCAAAATTGTTTTGAGATGCTATAAGGAGTTAACATATATTTTATATACCTTTTGTTAATGTTATGAACTCTCTAAGAAATATAAAAGAAGCATTATTCTGACAATGGCGAAAAGGAAGTGAAATAAAAGAGAAGTCACCATGATGTTCCCCCTCTTTTTGTGTTTAAATATCACGCATTCAGCTAATAATGCCCGAGCACAACTATAAAAAAATCCTGTTCGTGTTACCATGATATGACCAGGAATTTTTTGCTCTTGCCCCCATGTATCCGTGAGTTGGTCTCGCTTGCACAAACTACACGCATTTAAAGAGAGTGAAACAAGATAAGAAAATTGAGAATTCTTAAAAAGTGACACTAGTTAAAACGAGTATATTAATGAATCATGGGGAAAACAACTGAACTCCAAATCAGAACGGATCGAGCTTTCTCATGATTTTTTATTTTGATTTGAATTTATTTTTCTTCTACATAACAATATAATATAACATAAATGTAACAAACATATATTGACAATAAATCAGGTATAAATCATTTAGCATAAAATTAATAGCAGAAGATGGATTGCCATAGTAAGCAAAAAAATGCTTGAAAAATATGACAAACCGAAACATATTTTAACCATATAATCATATTATGAGCAGAATGGACAATAACAAATTATTAAAGTATCAATTAAGTATAATATAAAAAAGAGAAGAACAAAATCTAACAAGCCAAAACTTGCTATAATATATATAATCAAGTAAAAAAATAATAATAATAATAATGATAATGACAAATGAAGATGATGAAGATGATGATGATGATGATGATGATGATGATGATGATGATGATGATGATAGTGGTGACGGTGGTGGTGGTGGTGGAAATAATGTTAATGATGATGGAAACGGAATATTGGAACATGATTATGACACAAGAAAGTTTATTTTACATATTCCGATAGTAACATGACCTTAACTTTAGCTTTGAATGAGTGTAGGGAGCAAGAGGATTTAATTGAGTCTGGGAGAGGATTCCAAAGGTCAGGACCATGATGTCTTACGGATCTCTGGGCAATACGTAGTTTTGGATTGACTAAATGTAAATTAGAGGAATTACGGGTGGGGTAATCATGAATGGTTTTATTCAAAGTATAAAAATTTTTAAATGAATTTGGTAGCATCCCATTTAAATACTTGAAAATGAACAATAAACTTTGTAGTGTATTAATGTCAAATACTGTCAGAGTTTTTAATTGGTAAAATAATGGTTTGGAGTGAGATAAATATTGTGAACCGGTACAAATGATGGCACGAGACGACGAGTGTTCTGGCATCTCCGAGGTCTGGCCAAACCATGTCACCTCCTCCGAGACGGCTTGAGTTTGTTGACTTGTCAACTAGCGCACCGTTAATCAACCCAAATCGACACCCTTGGATTTCCTGGATTTCGATCTCCGTGAGGGTAGTAAATTTCAAGATATTTACACGAGGTTTTAGTAAAACATCGGCGCGCCGATTCATCTTATTATGACAATCTTCCTGTTTATTGCGCTATTATCGCGTTCATTATATCGCGATAATAATGCGACGTACGTCTACGAGGTACTTTTTTTTTGTTTTTGTTTGATATCCTTCCGCGCTGGCAATAACGCGCGTGAACGTTAATGAAAAAATAAACGCAGTACGGGCCGGTGCGGCGTTACGTCCGTTAATGGTGTCAACTTTATTTCGAGCGATACTGTATAGTACGGGGTTAAACTTAGCCCACTTTCTTTTTACACAGCATTTTTGCAAAGTGGGCTAACCCCACCTTTAGTACGGGATTATTTGGCCCTGCAAAAAAGCAGGGTTATCCCAGCAATTGCGGTGCTAAGAGCGATAGTACGGGGTTAAGATCGCTAGTGTAAAACGAAAGTGGGCTAAGCTTAACCCCGTACTATAGGTGGGGCTAAATGGAAATTTTAGCGTGTGTAAAAAGGTACGAGTGAAGTACTTGTACTACGAATGATCGACAAAAACCACTAGTCCGGGGTTAGCGAGTTTCGTGTGTGAAAAGCAAGCATTCCTTATCCGGGGTTAGCGATAACAATTTGGCATGTGTGAAAAGGAAAAATAATAGTACGGGGTTAAGGATAGTACGGGGTTAGCGATAGTCCGGGGTTAAGAAAATCCTGTGTAAAAAGGGTAATAGTTGGGTCCAACTTTTATCATAAACACTAATTAATTTAGGATTCTGACAGAAAAAAACCTAGTCTTGCCACCACAGGTGGAAATCACAGTTGTACATCCACCAAAACAAAACAAAATCACTCACTAGATCTGTAAAATAGAACGTTCAAGTTCAGTATAAATTAAGCATATAAAAACAAGGCATAAATTTTTGCACAAATTTAATCTTCAAAACTTACAATGTTATTTCTTTCAATTTTCAAATTATTTTTTGTTCAGACAACCAATTTTGTAATACCCCCCCCCCCCAAAAAAAAAAAATGTCATCAAATCTCTTCCATTCACTTCAGTAGAATTCAATCTCGCAATATTTCAGTCTTTAATTGTCTCATTTGATACCACAGATATTGTTCTATAGTATTAGGTATAAAAAAATAATGATTAATTGCATACTTTTAGTCCTCTATCCAAATACATGTAGCTAGGAAGAAAAGTCAAATTAATTCAAGTTATCCTCATATTTTGTTTATCTCTTGGGACATATCAAAAATGGAGATAATGGACATGTATGAACCAGGTTACAAGAGTCTGAAAATCAAGACTATACTTGATGGTCTCAATTAGTTAATGGGTTCCAGTCAGTGAATAGTAGGTCCATGCATACACACACACACACACACACACCTATACCACTAAACGGATACTGTAACAAGATAAACAATTACACTATAAAGAAAGTGGTCTGCATTTACTTTTCTGTGGTGCCTTTAAGAAGATACAGTGCTACATTGGCTAATGATATCATTCCAGGGCCCCGTCATACAAAGAGTTACGATTGATCCAATCAATCGTAACTCAATGGAAATCCATCACTGTCATAATTTTTTCTACACAAAATTTTCAAAATGTCCTTTGTAAACAAAGGCAAACACACCAAGTTGTCAAGAAAACAATGAATTTATGTAATTTACGTCATATCTAGAAAACATATTGAACGTTCATGCATTTGAGATGTTGACGTTGCTGGCCGTCCATAGTTTCGATTGATCGGATCAATCGCAACTCTTTGTAAGACGGGCCCCAGGCCTATAACCCGATGGACCAGCAATAATCACAACACAATATGCATTCAGAATAACATTTACACTATGTAATAAGAATGCCATTACAGGGTGCTATCGTGATGCATTGATTGATTGATTGATTTTATTTAATTTCTGCATTCAAAATAAATATGCAACCTAACATTTAGGTGATACATTTAAGTTTTACAAAACAATAGAGCAATAGTCATAATAAAGCAATGAAAAATTAATATCAACAAGAAGCAATATTCAATTAAAAGAAAATACCAGTTTAAATGAATGCAGGAGACCGCCATCGTGAGCGGTTAAGCTTGAAAATGATGGCGGCCTCGTAAAATGGTACATAAATTTCTTTCTTCATTGATCAAGTGGGTGCAATGCAGGTGCAGGTGAAGTAAAAGGCAGTTGAATAATTAACTTGAAGAGGGGGATGCATATGATTCGATGGTTTTTCTTTTAATAGTAGCTTTAAATGAGTATATTGTTGAACATGACTTAATATTGTCTGGAAAGTTGTTCCAAATATCAGGACCTTTCAAAGACAAAATGATGAGCATGGAAGTCATTAAGTCATTCATGATAATTTGATGAGATCATAATGCAAGCACACATAGTAAACCAATTTGGTTTGGTCTGGGGGCTTTAAGGCCACCATACACCTTTACGATTGCTCTGTGATCAAATGTTGAAAATAAAACGTAATAGAATTTAATGCTAATATTGATACATGGATTTTCTAACTGGTAATGTTCTAAATCATACAATTACCAATGTTCAAATCTGTGACTATACTATCATCCCAATTAGAATAAAAGCGAATTTAATATCTAGTCGTAATAATGTCACAGCAATCGTACGATTGGCTACAATTTGAAACTAATCTGTCCCTTAATTTAAAAAAAAAGGCTTGCAATCATCCAAAATTGTTATATTAGTATTCTTTCCGATAATTTGAACCTCAAATAGAAAGATACTTTTCATTCACATTTTCAGAAAAGGAGCAAAATGCGATTTGTTCCAAAATCGGATCTTGGGCGAGTCATAAGTTGCGCAGTGGCCTTTACACATATGCGCTATCACAGCATCACAAACCTGGCTCCATGCATAATCCACTGAAAACACTCTCTATTTCATGATGTCATTATAATTATACAAATAGCGAATAGGCATGAGTGCGATGGTGCGAGATTTTGCATGAGGTGAAAGAAAGATGCTCTATTCAACGAGGCGTTAGCCGAGTTGAATAGAGCGTCTCTTTGTTTCACTGAATGCAAAATCTCGCACCATTGCACGAATAAGAATATTCGCTATTTGTGTTGTACAACGCCTCGGAAGTTAGCGAAAATATGAAAAAACAAGAGGTTTTCCCCGCAGTAATCTATGAAAAGGGAGCAAAAAAATTGAAAGCGAAAAGCAAAATCCCACAAGCGCACATGACCTTGGGCAGCAATGCGCATTGAGCCAGCAGGCTTATAAGCGTATCGCACCTTCATTTTACTGAGCGCAATGAATTAAATCGTATTGTGACGTCACCTCCTAAAGCCGTGCAACGGTACATTTTGGATGGTACGTCTTTTGTGGAACGGTATGAATGTTTGACATTCAGCCTCTCATTTGCTCGCGTACAACAAGCTAAGCAGGCGTTGTACAATAGGTTACAGTCATGATGTAATCACAGAAGGTAGAAAATATGTAATCATGAAGTTATTCATGATGTTATCATGATGCCATCACAATGCAATCACAAGGTGTAGACAACCTGTGTGCCATGATAAACTCAGCTGGATAGAAGCAACTTCACTGGCAGTGGGTAATCATCTGTAAATTGTAAATAATTGCATTCAAGATTTAAGTATGACTTACGAGTCGCACTTAAATCCCCAGTTGTGTACGGTATAAAAGACCACATTGGTTAGATCATGCCCACGGGACACGCACTACCGCATCAATCCAATCATGTGCGCATCGGCATTTAAGTGAGACTCATACTTAAATCTTAAGTCATACTTACATACTAAGTCATACTTAAAACTTTGTGAGGCACCCCCAGTCTTATGTTTGTTTCTCTTTTCCACGATTTATGAGTCTCTTCATTTCCCAAATGGGTAAACCATTCCACAAGCAAGACAGTTGAGAATTAACCTTTCTAGATTTGTAAGGCAATATGACATTCATGTGTTATTCATGAATGCAGTCTCCGGTGTTGTGATTTTCTATTTCTCCACAGTGACAATCATTTCATGCATAAAGGCCTGGTCCCACTGGCCAACGGACACAAAACGTACTCATAAACGGATACAGCAGACAAGCAAAATTTTGGGGTGGCTCCATTCGCTTTCATCCGCTCCAGTATACTGGATTTTTCTTAATGTACCATTAGTTTTATCATTATTACATTATTGTTTTATGCTACATGTGCAATTTTTATACCTTTGTAAATACATTCATTTCAGCTTTTTAGCTGCAGTATGTGTATGATTGTTTTACTGGAAATAAATAAACGATGAAATGAAATGAAATGAATAAGGGACAAAATGGGCGAACAAGTCACAGTTGACGGATGCCCGATGGATATAGAGCGTATGAAACACGTATGCAAAGAGTACACAATGGATACATAACATTTACCAAGGGAATAGCAAGTGTTTTTTCCGTTTTACATCCTCTCTGCATGATCCGCAAGTGCAGTGGGACTAAGCCTTGATACGGGAAGGATGCATGACCAATGTCTTCCAGCAAAGTGTATCATCTATTTAGAACTTTAAAAGGTTATCAAAGGTCATTTTTGAAGGTTAAAATGTGATTCAAATAATGATAAGATGGAAAACCAAAGTTCATTTCCACATGTTAGCAAAATGTTAGCAAAGTGAGAAGCATCTCCTATGATTCATAGCGTTGGTTTTGGCTTCAAAGTGGTAGAAATTTTAAATATCAGATGGAAATTCTTTGCAAAAGCTGCTTGCAAGCATCACACAAACTCTAATTACCCTTCTTAAACACCGACGCAAACAATGAAATAATAAAAAGGAAAATATTATTCTTAAAATCAGCAAGTCTATTCCATTGTTTAGAGTGATATTTAATCATTTGTCAACAGATGAGAGAAAGTTTTCATAAATTTGATCATAAACTTGGAGGCTGCATTAATCCCATACAAAACTTCACTTTGCTATGTGAACTTGGGACAGAGGTAAAAGACCACCATGTAAAAATATGAAAACCAATATCTGAGAGGACAATGATGAAATATAAGTACGTCCCCATCAAACCAGATCGAGAAGTAGAAAACAAAAAAGAGCAATACCTCAGAATAATTACACATGACTAACAAAATAGTTGACATTTCCACAAATCTGCACATGGGGAACACCAATAACTGTTATTTTTCACGCGGTCTGACGTCAACAACCCTCATCAAAGCCGCATCTCTTCTTGGTTTACCAGTGTGGTTAGTACCAGGCGGTAAGTAGCGTTTGCTCTTGGAGAAAGGGGCGAAGGAAAGAGTTGCTTTACATACTTTAAAGAGGCAGTCTAGCATGGTGCAAATGGATGCCTTAGACCATGCGGCCACGGCACCTCATCCTTGATGATGATGATGGTGGTGGTGATGGGGATGATGATGATGATGGTAATAATGGTGATGATGATGATGATGATGGCGATGATGATGATAATGGTGATGATGATGATGATGATGATGATGGTGATGATGATGATGATGATGATGATGATGATGATGGTAATGATGGTGATGATGATGATGATGAAGATGATGATGGTGATGATGATGGTGATGACGATGATAATGATGATAATTGTGATAATTGTGATGATGATGAATTTTCTACTGTAACCCCCCCCAAAAAAAAAAAAATCATTATTTATTTCATAAGCAGTCAATCTCATAATAAATTATAAACTATCTTCACATCTTCAGTAGATCTTTCTTGATTTTCTTCAAGAAAGTTTAAAATATTTCTTACAAATTCAATTGAAATAACAATATGTCCAATAACCCAATAAGGAGCATTGATACATCAATGGAAATGGCATGCCCAAACTGGGCCTACACTGGACAACAACAAAAAATCATCAATTCGAGCAATGGAACACTAACCTTGATATTTGAAATGACTAAATCCATTAATTGGTATATAATTTGGGTGGGGGTGATAGCAGTGAAAAAAAAAAAAAAATCTTTCATTATTTAGACGCATGTTACTATTCTTTGGGATATAGGATGATTTGATCCATTTAAAAATAGATCACTGTTTCATGTTGAAAAGAACAAGGCATTCAAGTGTTGAAAATTAAGTGTGTTGATTTTGGTTGTATTGCTTCATCCTTGCTCTGTCTCTTTCTATGCTTTCTATCCCCATCTGTCTCATCCCCCCTCTCTTTCTCTCCCTCTCTCTCTCTCTATCTTTCAATCATCCCCTATGTTCCCCTTCTCTTTCTGACAATCTCTTCCCTTCCCCCTTCTCCCCCACCTCCCTCTCTCTTCGTCTACCTCTTTCTCTAGGACTATAACCCTGCTTCATATGCATACTCCCGATTACTCTCTTTTTACCAGTCTCTCCGCTCAACGTTGTCTCCACTCCCTCAAACCTTTTCCTCCTCCCCTCCTCTTCCTCCCCTCCTCCTCCTTCTTCTCCTCCTCCCCCTTCTCGACTTCCTCCTCCTCTTCCTCTCTGTCCCTCTCCCATTCCCTCGTTCTCCTCCTCCTCTCGTTTACATCCCTCCTCTCTCCTCCCTCTCTCCTTCACTCTTTTTCCCATCCCTGATACTATGAGCTCTCCATCAAATCAATTAGGCTGAACAAGTAGAGACAGACTCATGAAAGGCGGGAGACGCAAGTATTCCTTATCTGTTCCGAGTTAATAAATGACGACAGCTCAAAAGGAACCCCACATCCAGCCTTCATCCTGCCACAGTGAGGGGTACTCTCTTGGCAAACGTGGCTTTCGTTTGTAAATGATTTCTCAGAACAAGCAACTATAATGATTATCATAATACGGAGGCATCTTGGTCTAGCGGTTACGACTCTCATCTTTCAATCAAAGGGACGCGGGTTCGAATCGCAGCCATGGCTTGTTTTCCTTCAGCATGAAATTTACCCACATTGTGCTGCACTCAACCCAGGTGAGGTTAATGGATACCTGGTAGGGTTCATTCCTTGAAACCTTTAACGCCTACATGGCAACTCAGCTACAGCCAGGGTAATAATATGATGCCAAGTATCAAGGGCAGCAGAGTAGTATATTATGCAATTATAACTGCGCTATATAAATGGAACATATTATTATTATTATTATAGTTATGATAATAAGAATCAACTAGGAATATGACGCCAACAAATACATATCAAGCAATTCACATTTCTTCCTAAAGTAAGATCCTCTTCGGCAATTTTCTTAATTAATTACATGTAACACAGAAATTTTAAACTGTCTGAATTTTTTCTATACCACTTCAGTATCTTATTTGCAAGTGGATTAATAATAAATTAATGTATTTATCAAAAACGTGTTATTTCAACAACTGTAAGCGAAAACCCCTCAGGAAAAAGGAGCTTAGCAATTATTACTTATCACGGTGCCACGTTATTGTAAATGACACAAAATACACTGAATAAAAGAAAACATAGTGACAATGGTAAATGTTCATAACCTCTTTTCAAAATCTACAATATAACAAGCAAACTTTGATTGATGCTAACAGAACAATCAATAAATGATTACAGCTAACAGCAGATTCATCATCGTCATTGTCATCTTTCTTTATGCAGCATCTCATTTGTCCTTATTTCAGTATTTCCACTCTTCCCGAAATTCGGGAAATTTTTATTTTTTCCAGGAAAGGTTCAGAGAAATAAAAAAATTCCAGGAAATTCAGGGAAATCCAAAAATTACAATTAAATAACAATTAAATGTAGCAACTCTTAATATTCATGTTATATTGAGAAAATTAGGCCTATTTACTTCCAGACATACATCTAAAAAAAATTCCGCTCGCGCTCCACGCTCGCATTTAGTAATTTTGTTCCTATTTTTAAAGAGGGCGTGAAAAAAAAGGTTAAATTCCTTGATTTTGGTCACTTGGACCAAATTTAGGCTCACTGTATTATTGCCCGATTTTTGATAAATATAAAAATCTAAAATTCCAGGAAATGTCTATTAATTTTGGGAAATTTGGGATTCATTTTCGGGAAATTTGATTTGGATCTGCCCTATTTCCCCTTATCATATATGTAACACAAAATGATCAACAAATGAAAGATGACATGCACAGACAGCTTGAAATGAACATCACGTTCCTCTGGGGAAACCAACAATGCCTTCTCAAATTTACTTCTTCATTTTCTCGCAAATGCAGCATTTTCTAAGTAGCAGAATTATTAATAAAGTTCTAGAAGGCGAGATTTCATGGGAGATCGGCTGCGGGCGAGCTGATTTCTTACATCAACAAGACGTCTGAATACATTTGTCAAGCAGCAGCGCAAAAGAAAAGGAAGAGAAAAAGAAGATTTTTTTTTTGTCACTCTATATACAGTAATCTTCACAATGTTGTAAAAGTTATACACATTGCAAACTCAATCAGAACTGATTGAAATCTAAACATTCAAATTTTAATTAATTCACTAAAATTGCTAACATTTTTTAAATAAAAGTGATTTAGAATTGAATTAAGAGCATGGTTTATATTAATAACTCTCCATCTACCAACTGCTGGTTTAAATATTGTATAAAAAAAAAGAATAAAGTCTTATTTATCCAACCGTTAATCAATGGGATCATTTATTAACAAAATTGGTTAGCTTTAGAAATTTTAAGCATCAATCGTTTATAAAGTGACTTACAAAACATTAAAGCAAAAAAAATGAATTATTTGATAAACCCCTGGCCCCAAAACACTACAAATTTTATGGCATACATGTACAAGGTACCCCTCTATACATTCTCTGCTGGAATCTGTCCACCGGTGATCGATCATGTGCTCATTTTGATTTATTCATGTCGGTTTACATCCAGTTATCCACGATTAATGAAGCTTCAACCGCATAACGCCTCTTTTATAGCACATTACCGATTCCCTAAACTGTGATCAGGTCTTTTTTATGGGGATTTATCACTCTCCCGGGCAACACTTATAAGTGCAGCAGTCATCTTTAAAGCCATGTAATAGGAGGCTGGTGATGGCTTTAAAAAGCATTTATCTCTTTGTACACTTTATTTTATGGTAATTTCTATTGCTAAGAAAGTGTGAATAGTGTGGGGGGACAATTTCATTATGTGCTGTAATATATAAGGAGTTTTACAGAAGTGCTTCATCTTTTTGTAATAAAATGTTATACATGTAAGAAAGCGATCCAACATGCATGGGCTTTACGGCCCAAATTTATCAAGGTGTATTTTAATCAATGATTTGAAGGCAAAGTTTATGCAGATTGTGTATGAGTTTTACATGTACTTCAGAAAGCATGAGAAAGCATCCAATATGAATGCATACTTCAATCACAGGCCTTTCATATGGGCCAAAATTCAATTCAATTTATTCATTTTCCAAATATTGAGTAAATAACAGACAATATCAGTACAATCATATATATATACATAGATAATAACAATACAATTATATATAGTTACAATATATTACATAAAAAATACATAGAAGATCAAAATGTGGTTCGGTTTTACAAAGGCCATATTGATCTATCAAGGTCATTCCCCAATGAATAAAAAATGGAATACATAAATTACATATAAGAAAAAAAGATACTTGACCTCAAAAGCCCAGACAAAAAATACCTAGTATTATCTTATGAGGGTAGATCAAGGTAAACTTCTCTTACAAAAAATACCTGGGGGCCGTTTCATAAAGCTGATCGTAAGTTGAGAGCTACTTTAAGAATGACTGGTGAACCTTTCTTACGCGCTAAACCATCGCCAATGGTGTATACCAATACCATTTACCAAAAGAAAGGATCACCAGTCGATCTTAAAGTCGCTCTTACATGTAACTTACAAAACAGCTTTGTGAAACACCCACCAGGTATCCTGAAACTTCAATCTGAATCATCATGATGTTTTTATGTGATATTCCCTAAAAATCTTTACATTCTTGCCTCAGTGGAAACAAGTGAATCGTTACTTTTCTGTGGTAGAATTTTATAAGGACCGCACTATCCATTTTTCCTTGAGTTGAAAAGACGGATCAGCACACACTCAATGGTGCTTGACTTGGGGATTTTTCACTGAAGAAAATTTCCCTTACAATTCAAAGAAATGTTTACAGAAAGCTTTTTAAAATCTTTGATCTCTCCTCATGTTGGACTGTCTAAAATGTGTGCACTTGATATCAATAACTGGGTTTTATTGTTACATAGAATTCGTTGAAACAACATCTAGTGTTATAGAGGCCTGGATAACAAAGTCCAAAGGTATATCAAAGCCTAAGTATTCCACTAAACACTAGTCACCAATTTGGGTACGCTAATACCACAGTCACACCCAATAAAAAAAAAAACTCCAGACCGATCAAAGCTATTACATTATTCTGAATGGCACGTCATTAGTCGGTCTGAAGTCATTTCCAACAATGTGACTGAAGCTTTTATGCTTTTCACACTGCACTTATTTTCCTTAACCCCTGGAAATTGGTGGGATTAAGGGGAGGGGGTCTCAGCCCCACCAATTTCCCGCGGTTAAGCTTAGCCCACTTCGTTTTCACACTACGTTAATAGCAAATTGGGCTAGCACGGTAAATAGTACGGTACTACATGTATCTGGCCCTGCAAAAAAGCAGGGTAAGCCGGCTTATTGTGGTGCTACATGTAGCACCACAATTGCGGTGCTAGGAGATGCAGTGTGAAACGAAACAGGGCTAAGGATTAGCCAATCACAAAAGTCGAAATTGCACGTTAATCACGCTCTGTATGGTAAAATCACCAGTATTCATGAGCTGTGTGATAGTCCGGGGTTAAGGCGTTTACCCCGGCTAAGCAAATAGTATGGGGTTAAGAAAGACAGTGTGAATCGAAAAAAAGATAGTATGGGGTTAAGGATAGTCCGGGGTTAAGGATAGTATGGGGTTAAGGAAATGCAGTGTGAAAAGCATATCAGGTACCTTGTAAATTCTATGTACATAATTAATACATGCCCTCCAATAAATGTAAACCAACATTTTCTTTTTTTTACTTGTCTGCCAAGTCCTCATACTGAGCACACACAGGAAGTGTATATAGTCCAAAGTCAAATTACTGACTTTGTGTACACATGAAAAATGAAAAGCAAATATGAATCCATTATGAAACATTTTTAATTCACACCATGCCCTATCTATCTACATGTACATGTAGCTTCACAGTGATATTTCAATCTTATTTCAAACTCTATTATTTTTTATCAAAAAAAGACAAATTTTCATGGCTTTCTTGTATCAAAGTGTAAAAATCAATTTCAGACTTTAACACATCTCTGAGAAGGGGGAATAGAGAAAAAGAGAAATATGCCTTCTAAAATAAATAGAAAAAAATAATAATCATCCTTACAAATGTTCCAACAAATATTTTGTCATCTTTTACAAGAATTAATATGACAAGAAGCAAACAATATTTTTCATGTCAAAAGAAATGATAATACACATATATTCAGCAACTGTTATGTAAATTCTAAGGGTGAACTTTGGAAGAATAGTATGCAGCGCTTAGAGACATTTGACATTTGTCTCAAGCGTTATACAAATGTTGCATATTATTATTATTAAGAAGATTGACAGAGAGACAAAAAGAGAGAGAGATAGATGGAGATGGAGGCAGACATAGTGGAAAACAAACTAAATAAACAGAAATATAAGAAGCAAAGAGGTGGATAGTGAACAAAACAATGAGACAAATACAGACAAAAAGAGAAGGAAGAAAAACAGGGAATGAAAAGAGAGAGAGCAAGAAATATTTGACAGGCAAATAGAGAAGAGAAAGACAGAAATTCAAAAAAGCCTCTCCTACTTTGTACCATATTAGTTTGCATGCATATTTAAATTTGTTTAAAATACTCCATTACGTCTGTGGATGCACGCCTGACTACAGAATTACACAATTAATCACACATGATTTTTAAAACTTGCCTGCATGCCAAACAAAAACCAATTACTGTGGCTAGAATGAACATGCTCGTGCATGATGAAGCAGTCAGGCAGAAGTTTATTGAAATAAATATTCTTGGACAGACTTTAAACAAATTACTCAATTGCACATTTCCTTTTACAATCAATAGTGTGTTCATGTTCTAACTTACACTAATTTAATGTTTGTTTTCTTTTCATTCTATCACATTCACAACTTTCAACACAAAATATTACGAACTCACCAATAACATGCTTTATCTAAAAGGAAAAAAAATGTATACTTCATACATTATCAGAAAACACATTGAGTTGGTTAACAAATAACCAACTTGGTTAAAAGAAAACTGTGTGTAAAACTAATTTATTATTTATTTTAGGAAGGTTTATCTATAAACCAACCCTATAGGTTGTTTAAAACATTTCTTGTCTATGCTTCATTGTATTATTGACTTAACGTTTCGCCATAAAGTGACATATTCATTCTTGAGTCTGAACAAGCCTGTCATTTCATACTCACTTTTCTTCTTTCATCAAACACCGTTTATTGGTATTATAAAAAGAAATGAACTTATTCAAGCACAAAATGTAATTTCACACCAAGTTAGAAACAGATTATACACTTGAATTTGAACAATCAACTAATTTCCTGTCCAGCAATAAATGTAGTCAAGTAATTACCTATATTTTTACCATTACACATAAATTACAAAATATAATTTTCCGCCAAACAATGCTATTAGCCATCACACAACGTTTTCCAGTATTGAAACATTAAACCACCGAGCGAAAGCATTTACAATAAATGTCACAAGTGCTGATTTGAGCTCCATGCAATTTCATCTACATGAAATCCTATATAACCTAGACAAGACCAATAAATCAAAATTACAACCTCACTCAAGAAATATCTTTGAAATGACATTCATATTAGAAAATATTTGCAGTCATGTTTTCCAATATCATCTTTCATGTTTCACAATAGAATCATTTTTCATAAATCAGTTTTAATCTTTATTTTCTAGCTCACAAACAGCTGCATGAAACCTACTACAAGAAAATATGAGCTCTGCTAACTTTCCACCGTCAAATGTTATTCCACCAAATATTACTCCTCGAAAATGCCCACATCACGTACCGCCAGCCGGCCCATCCGAAAATCAATTTTTATTGATGCCGGAGATTTAATCATAATCCAATGTCTTCAACAATAAGTTTTCCTCCTTTCCAGCCTAAGCGGGATTCACTGTTATCATTGATATCAATTTTGGCGAGTTGGAGTTTAGAAGATACTTGTACAAGCACATGTACTTCTTAATTTATACTGCATTCCCCTTCTCCATGCATTCTCAATTTGTTTAATCATTTTCACGACATAAAGATGATTTTTCTCTCCCCATCTCTCAGCCATTCTTCTCCACCATCTTCATCTCCCCTTTCCTCTCACTCTCCATCTTATTCCTTCTCCCTCATCCCCCTTTCCCTCCCTCCCTACTCTCACTCTTCCCTCCCCTCCCCCCCCCTCTTCTACTCCCTGAACTCACCCTCTCCTTGCCATTCTCTTTCCTTCCAATTTTCTCTCTTCATTTCCTTCTTTCTCTTCCTCCAACTCTGCCCCACCCTCTTCCCTCCCCTCCCCCCCCCCTCTTCTCCTCCCTGTATCACCCTCTCCTTGCCATTCTCTTTCCTTCAAATTTTCTCTTCATTTCCTTCTTTCTCTTCCTCCAACTCCGCCCCACCCTCTCTTCCCCGCCCTCTCCCCTTCTATCTCCCACCCCTTCTCTCCTTCGTCTCCTCTTACGCAGCCAGCGCATCGTGCTAAGTCCAATTATGTTATCAAGCAAACATACAGCAGACTCAATGCATTAATTATTCACTACACCTATAATGACCACACTCAATTGGCATCACGACACAGTCTACGATTGACACAATCAATTACTGCCATGTACCTGTGCAACCCACATACAATCGGACCACAATTTCATTCAATACATGTACCTCAGAATATCATCAGTTATTATTAACAGCACATTATAATGACTAAACTCAATCAAAGGCACGACACAGATTACACTTGACGCAATCGATATTTGTGAACCTTCCCATATCCTCTCCAACGAACAAAGTATTGACCTACTCCAATTTCCACAATCGATCTACTATGGCTCAATTACCACTTGGTCTATTCCCATTATGTCTAATACCCCTTTCATAAACCCATCCTCCAATTAGCCGCCTAAGAGTAATGCGGATAATTCAATAAAAATTGCGTTCACAAACTCCGAAAATAATCCGCACTATTTTTACGAGCGCCCGTCCTGAAAAAGGCGGATAAGCGCCATGACAACTGCACACGCCCCCTCCGATGCGGTTGTGTTGGAAAAGGGTGACCTTGTGACCGCACCATGGCAATTATCCGCATTATTTGGAAATGCGTTCATAAAGTCAAAATCTGGTCCCGATGCCGCTATTATGCGGATAATTGCAGCATCAAAATAATGCGGATAACTCTGGTCCTCCTCCGATTTTACGACCAAATTATGCTGCTATTAGCCGCATAATTGGGTTTATGAAAGGGGTATAATCTTCATTTGACTTGATAATATTTGACTTGATTTAATATGATTTGAAATGCTATGATGTGATATTGACTTTATTCGATCTTATTTCATTTGATATGCATGATGTGATAATTGATCTTATTTCATTTGATTTCATTTGATTTGATTTGAAATGCTATGAGTTGATGTTTGATCTTATTTGATTAGATATGTTGTGCTATGGTGACGTGACATGCTATGACATGATGTATATGATTTGATTCAATGTGATTATAATCAATTATATTCAGTTCAATTCAGTTCGATTTGATTTGATCTGACTTGATTTGATTTGTTTTGATTTTATTTGAAATTTATCAACACATTAATGATAGCTTGAAAGCTGATAATTCCATGCAGATACATGTAGAGCTTGTTGAACACATGCTACAGTGTATAATAATAATAATAATAATAATATAGGTATCCACTTCACTTCTGAAAACTGTTCTTTCAGCGGGCCCTGCTATTATTACCCCGGCTTTAGCTGAGCTGCCTAGGCGCTCAAGCATTCAAGGATATTCCTTCCTACCGGGTACCCATTCACCTCACCTGGGTTGAGTGCAGCACAAAATTATGCCATGGCTGGGATTCAAACCCATGACCCTCTGTTTCAAAGTCAGAAGACTGATCGACTTGGCCACAACGCTCCACAATGCTGAATACTTACATGCCAATTTGTTTCCATTTTACCTCGATCGGCATGATTCTCACTGTATTTTTGTGCAATTCACTCCGGCCTGGAAAAACTGTGTTTTCAGTGAAATTCTGTGATAATTTGCATACCACAGAAAGTGGGATTACCATTCTGTAGAAATCATATTTATGCCCCCCCCCCCACCTGTAAAAAGTAATTAGCAGTATCATGAATGCCATACATATGAAGAAAATAAAAGATGAAACAATGGTGGATGTTACTTACCTCAATACATAATATGAAAACAGAGATAAAACAGTTTATAATCTCACCTCAAATCGTCATTACCTCCATGATCAACTCCTACTGTAGCCTCTCTGTCATTGGTAATATACATATAGTTCACTGGGATTCCCCTATGAGAGAGGTGGATAAAAGAAACAGGATTCAGGCTACATGGAATGTTCACACAAAGTGATTTTTTTTTGTTCTTCAAAGATAGATGTAACAAACCAACCAAGTATTCACTGTGAATATGAATCAACGAAACAGACTATTTCCAAACAAGGACAAGGACAATGCCATTTTTAAAGGCACATTTCTATATTGCAGCACAAATTTGATAAAAATACACAATTAAAAAATGAGTACAAAAAGGGGGCATTAATATTAAAATGGCACCCGAGGACTGGTGTACAGATGGGGGGCCTGCAGGGCTCTTGCCCCCCCCCCCCTAAATTTTTCACGACCAAGAAATAAATGAGAGAAGGGTGAAATATTATATTATTCTAAGTCAAAATCTATCACAAACTTGGATTTTTGTGCTAGTAATGTCTAAATATTTGCTTGCTCGTTTTACTCGCTCGCAACTGTTTATGAATTTTATATGATATGCCATATCTAGCCCCCTCTAAATTTTTGTTCATTATGCCACTGCATCCAAGGTCAGCCATAGAGGACTTTGGATTGATTGATGTCCTGACACAGTAACCTAGACCTTCACACAAGAACTTTCTCGTTCTGATTTATTACACATCGTAAAACTAACAATGTGGAACGATTAAACAATGGAACTAATATTTAGTAGCTCCATGATTAAACAATGATCAAATGAGGTCACATGAAAGAAAACAACGTACTATAAACGTACACAACAATTTTCAAGCACCATGTGATAATGCATTCTGTCAAGATGATGATTCATGACTACTGTTTTGGATGGTTTTTATACGATTACAATTATTTTAAAATAATATACTATCCCACTTTCTGTAATAACACATTTCCTTCAGCAAGAAATTTATCCACACTGTGCTGCACTCGACCCAGGTGAGGTGAATGGGTACCCGGCAGGATTTATTCCTTGCATGCACTGAGCGCCGGTGATGGTAGCTCGAGCTAAAGCCGGGGTAGTAATAGCAGCGCTTTGTATCCTCTGGCGAAAAGCACTTTATAAATCCAGCTATTATTATTATTATCTTGCAATTTCACGACCTGACTAAAGTTTACCCGCCGCCGTGTGAACCTAATGATCAATCAAGTATGCCCGAAGCATGAGGAAATGTCAACTTGACTGAAAAAAAATCAAAACCAAAATATACAACTGCATGAACAAAAAACTCATTGTGAAAAACCACCGCATGCAAAATTGTTGATTGTGTTCAGAGAAAAACACAAAGGGGCTATCTCGCTATAACAAATATGAATATATTTGTACTGGTCTATGCCGATTGTAATCAACTGATTTGCCGTTCAATGTCAAAATACTTTGCACATATTAAGATCCCACACATATCACCTGTACTTTCGAACACGACACAATCAGACTAGAGTCAATGTCCTTTAATACTTCAGGTGAATAATAGAAAGCTTCTGCTTGATGGGATTAGTGGTTCTGCTAATAATTTAAATACAAAGCTTTGATTTATTGAGAGTGAGCTCAGTCATTTAAAGTTAAATGAGAACACCTGGCTGAAGATAATGACATTTTTATAAATAGATTGAGATTCAACAAGTAAAATGCTTGAAATCCCATCTAAATCTGATTGGAAAAGTAATGAAACTTTTGATGAATTTACAGTGATTTTTTGTAAGATTTTTCTCTATCTGTGTTTTGGAGTATCGTGGTCTAGTGGTTCTGACTCTCGCCTTTCAAACAAAGGGTTGTGGGATCGAATCCTAGCCATGGCGTGTTTTCCTTCAGCAAGAAATTTATCCACAATGTGCTGCACCCAGGTGAGGTGAATGGGTACCTGGCAGGATTAACTCCTTACATGTATGCACTGAGCGCAGGTGATGGTAGCTCGAGCTATAGCCGGGGTAATAATAGCAAGCGCTTTGTATCCTCAGGCAAAAAGCGCTGTATAAATCAAGCTATTATTATCTATTTGAATCGCATAATACAAATAATATTAACTGGATTTACATAGCGCTCTTTGGCACGCAAAACAAAGCGCAACTATCACCCTCCAGGCTTTAGCTCGACCTCGCTCAACAGCACTTGTTGCGTTCAAGGAAATAGTCTTGCCAGGTACCCATTCACCTCACCTGGGTTAAGTGCAGCACAATGTGGAATAAATATCTTGCTGAAGGAAAACGCGCCATGGCTGTGATTTGGACCTAAGACCCTCTGTTTGAAAAACAATAGTCAGAACCACATGTCAAAGACGCCCACAACAATTAGTAAAAAAATCATAATATCATTACCACGCACTAAAAATAGGTCCAATAAATGGTATTTCCAATCACAGAAAGAGTAATGTACATGTATGCAATTGAAAGTTAAACACAATTTAAATATAGAGTTAGGCAAGTAAAAATAGCATTATCCAATTCATGCCTGACATTCCTGAACTCTTAATCTTATTAAACCCTCAGTGAAAGTGGAGTTTCAAACTAATTTTATCTCATCTCGAAGGCTCAAGTGGAAACTGACTTCACACGTGAGCCTCCACGGAGTCAACCTCAATCTAAAATGAGAGTGGAAACAATACGGGCATTAATTTCCAAATGTTGCCTAGAATTTCTTATGCCATTGACCAGAAGGAGTATTTGTTAACATCGCACCCAGAAGGAATCACCTTTTATGGAAATAATATGCAATGATTATTAAAAACAGATGAACTTCTCGCTTTCTGCCAGGCCAGAGTCGATATCAAACACCAGTTGAAATGAATTAATAATAATAATAATAATACATGAGATTTATATAGCGCCATTATCCACTTTGTTGAAATGCTCAAGGCGCTTAAAAAAGAGGAGCTAGAATTATAATTTAATGTAAGAAACAAGTGAACTAGAACAAGAAAAATACAAGTTGAAATAGATAAATGAATGCCTGTCTTCAGAATGCAGTGTTAAACAAGTAGGTTTTTAAGTTAGTTTTAAAAGATGAAGTAGTATTGGAATTCCTCAAGACCAAAGGAAGGGAATTCCATAGCGTGGGTGCTGCGTGAGCAAAAGCACGATCCCCCCAGGATTTCTTGGAAGAAGGTATTTGAAGAAGGACAGAGTTGGAAGAGCGTAAGGTACGTATTGGTTGGTACTGGTGCAATAATGATATGTTGTATTGGGGGGCAGTTCCGTAAATAATGTGGTGGACCAAGAGAAGGATTTTGAAAACAATGCGTTCCTTGACCGGTAGCCAATGAAGCTTCTGAAGGATAGGTGTAATATGAGAGTGTTTCTTTGTCCCAGAAATAATGCGTGCAGCTGCATTTTGTAGTTTTTCAGTAATTCACAGGACCTGTGGTTGATTGTTGTTTCAAATTCAAACTGTACCATGCTTGAGTACTGTGCATGACCATTTTTTTCTCAAAAAGATGAGGAAATTTCAAGTTTTCCGAGAGCAAATAAAATATATTTTCAACAATTCCCATTGTTTCATTTCAAACATAACATGCAGTACTTATTGTTTTTAAAAAACAATCATAAATATGTCTTTTACCGGAAATCAATGTGTGATAGGTAAACTATTGATATTCATATTTCTTGGAAATAGAAATATTGTATCTAAATTGATAAACACTTTTTATTGATTATGTTCTTATGATGTAAGATGTGATGTTAGTTTAAAATTTTGAATTTCGATTGTCATGCATTTTAGCCGAGGCAGCAATATGATGATAAAAGAAACTGAATGACCTGAACTTATCTTGTTACCACTGGCGACATGAAGTTACATAAGAACATATTTTTCATAGATCTAGGCAAAGAAGTATAAGAACATGTATAGATTTTAGAGTACTTTTTATTGATAAGATACATGACAAACAAAGTCATGAACCAGGGATACCATAATAATGTCAGCAAAAGGGTAAATAACATTCTGTAATACCTAAAATGAAATGAAAAGAACAAAAATAACAAAAATATGGAATCTATTTAAATTCTTCAAACGTCTATAATAATCATACATTGGTGAATTCTTTCATGAAAAATCAAAGGAAATCTGGATGCCTGTATTGATGAAACTAGCAAATGCTATTTTGGTGATTTTTCTTTATGAAACTCTGTTTCTAAGGTTAATAAAAAAGTTATTCAGCGAATTGAAATTTTGTTTTATTTTCCGTTAAAGTGATTTCCTTGTACAGACCACTTCCTTCTTTCAAACATGCATGCTTGAATGCTATTTGATTACATACTGTATATTCTTGCTCTCTGAAAAACAGTCACTCATGGATTAATTCAAAATGGTGAAAAAGGGTACTTTCCACTCTAATATCACCCTTCATTCACTGCACTTGAAATTAATTCATACAGAAGGAATAATTTTCCTCATTTTTAAAACAACCATCTTCCTACATTTTTAAAGCCTGCAAAATGAGTTATGTTTCTTGTTTAAGCAAGCTAGAAAGCAGAAATGAATTGTGCTGTTGTCACTTGTTACACTGCAAAAACTACGGTGTTGATTTAACACCAGCCCACAATCTATATATATCCACACCAGAGAAGTATTGAAACACCAGTTTGGAATCAAACCGATGCTGTTTTAATAGTAATTGGTGTTGTATAAACACTAATCTGGTGTTAGACCAAAACAAAACTGGTGTTGTTTAACACTCTGGTGTGGACGTATATACATGTAGATTCCGGGCTGGTGTTAAATCAACACCAGAGTTTTTGCAGTGTATGTGTGAACATCAGAATGGGAAATATGAAACTGGATTCCTATCATATATCAGACGGACTCCAGTGTTCCTGAGTGGTTGACCAAGGCTTAAAGGTGAAAAAAATTACATGTAGTTGCAGCAAACAATCATTTCATGAGAAAGTCTTTAAAATCAAGATTAATTACCACTATATTATCATAGATCTAGATCTGGTACAATGAAATAAACTTATCTTTGTGAAATCATGAAATTTTAACTGAAAACCGATAATTCTGATGATCACTGACACAAAAAGGCATATGTGGGACAGCATATTCTTATATTTTGGTTGAAACACCTGACATTTTATGAAATTACATGCTCATTTTGCTCATTTCTAAGCCATTACACATTTTTTTTCAAGAGTCACTTGTCCCATATTTTTTATCTACACATAATATATATATATATATCTACACATAATATATATATATATATATATATAAAAATATATATAAAAATTTATACAAATTGGCTATTATTATTATTATTATTATACATACAAACACTTAGGTGGCCATTTTATTGGATTCTGTTCAAAAGTCAGTTTGAGATTGTTACCACAACTGGCATTTAACTTTAATAATTAGTGAACCAGGGTGAAAAATTTTCCACATCTGTACTATTCATACCATGAAATACAAACAAAGATATATATCTAGGCTGTGCATCCATGAGTAAAATTAGTAATTATTATAGAAAGAGACTGAAATTCACAGAAATCAAGAGTATAATATTGAATGATATTCACAAAAGAAAATCAAGCCAGATAATAATACTACCTTCATGCAGTTGAAGATAAATATTGTATTGCTGCTCATCTTAACAATAGACTTTCTTAAACATATCAGAATTTTTCACTTTATCATAAGGTGGTTGACAGTGATAAGCACTGAATCATTTCTCAGTCTTCAATCCCAAGATGCATCAGCAAATTTCGTATCACTATGCATTTCTAACAAAGATGAAGAAGATGGAGAGGAAACTGGCAGGTGATTGCCCGTTCGCACCGAAAAAATCATCTGGAATGACGGACGAATCATTCCCCTCCGGGTCTGAAATCAGACTAAGCAATTGCACCTGCTACGGTCATGTCACCGAAAAGCAAGAAATCTTTAATCTTACTGTAAAACACATACTATCCCTGAAACCAGCCCCTAGCATTCCTGGTGTTGTCTACCTTTTTTTTACGATTAATTGCATCTGTTCCAATTCGCCGTCCGTGCCGATCCAGTCGTGCATACTAGGGAAGGGGGGAGATTCCGATATATACGCCTTGAACGGATTTCCTTCTCTACGCCTACATCCACGCAAATCCCTGGGATAGCGCATTATTGATGTTCATGGCTCGGTGCCGTGAAATTCAATCAGGGCGACTCATCTGCCACGAGGAATCAATTAGCACAACAACGGGTCGAAGATGGAGTGTTTAGCAGAGGGGGATGGAAGGTTGGGGGAGTTCTTCATCTTCATGAGATAGGCTTATTTGATAGCAAACAATCATCAATTATTACTGAAGAAAGGGGGACATCTTTTGGTTATAACAGTATCACACGGAGCATCATTTGCCCCACATCCGTGGGCAAGTGAGCCCTCAAACACCAAATCTTGATGGTGTTAATCAGTCACTTCAATTTACTGAAAATCGGGCTAGACTACATCTAATAATAATAATAATTGGATTTATATAGCGCTTTTTCCAGAGGATACAAAGCGCTGTTGATGGCATAGGACAAGTTAAGGTTCATGGTTATATAAGTGTGTTTTGAGATGTTTTTTTTAAGAGGTCAAGAGAAGAGAGGTATCGAAGAGATGGAGGGAGTTTGTTCCAAAGACAGGGGGCAAGAGATTGAAAGGAGTTGAAACCGGCCTGTTTTCTGGATTTTGGAATTACATGGGAAGGAGCAGCTGCAGAACGAAGAGAGTTTGTAGATCTTTGTTGCTAAAATAATGAAGAAATGTAAGAAGGAAGAGTGGTTGACAGAGATTTTAGTTTACCATTGCCCAGTTTAGTATATTTGACTAATGCCCAGCAAACAGATTTCAATCTGTCATTGGTACCTACATGTAATCAGGCAAGCCAGGGAATCAAATTATAATAACGCTGGATTACAATCACGATCAAATGCGACAAGCAGGGTTCCCACAGAAATTTGACAACAGAATTCCATGACTTTTCCATGACTAAATTGCTCCTTTCCATGGCTTCCTGTGACGTCCCGGGAGTTACAGGTATGTAGAATTTGGGATGTCACAAAACTGGGAAACATGGAAATCATGAACACCAATTGTAATAGCAGAGCATGAGAGTTGGGAGACACGGCAAAATGGAAAGCTGCCATAGCCAAGAAGTAAAGTCTGCAATTCCATGACTTTTCACAAATTTTCAAAATACCCTGACTTTCCGTGACCAAATATTTTTTCAGGATTTTCCATGACTGTGGGAACCCTGTACAATCATGGTAAAATAAATTTTACTATCAACCAGTTAATAGATTTAACTATTGCCTAGTAAATAGATTTCACTATGACAGTGGCAGTTAATTAGACAAGCCAGGGTGATTGATATCTCTGTCTGTAAGGAGAGCATACACATTTGTCACCAGCATGCATTAACTCTGTTTATATAGTGTTGCCAATTTGAGGAGACTGAATCCTTGCTAAGCTACAAGTTTACAAACATGGGTCTCCAGTAAGATTCAAAGTGACAGAATATAGTGAAAAGGACTGTACCTGAATCATCTCATTTTTACCTTGTCCTTCCCCCATAAAAAAAAATTCTCTGGTAGGTTCTTATCCACTTGCATTAATTTGGATGATTTTTTGTTTAAAGGTCAAGTCCACCACAGGAAAATCCTGACTTGAAAAAATAGAGAAAAATCAAACTAGCATCGTGCTGAAAATTTCATCAAAAGATGTAAAATAAGAAAGTTATGACATTTTAAAGTTTCGCTTATTTTTCACAAAACAGTGATATGCACAACTAGGTGAGTCAGTCGATGATGTCCATCACTCACTATTTCTTTTGTTTTTTATTGTTTGAATTATACAATATTTCATTTTTTTATAGATTTGACAATAAGGACCAACTTGACTGAACCATATAGTATTAAACAATGCCAATTCCACATGTTCAGGGAGGAATTAATTGTTATATCACTTGCCAATGAGGAGAAAATTAGAATATTTCATATTTCTCATAATAAAATACAAAAGAAACAGTGAGTGGATGACGTCATAGTCTCCTCATTTGCATACCAGCCAGTATGTGCATATAACTGTTTTGTGAAATTAAGCGAAACTTTAAAATGTCATAACTTTCTTATTTTACATCCGATTTTGATGAAATTTTCAGTGCTATGCTTGTTGGATTTTTGGCTTTTTATTCAAATCAACTTTTTGTTGGGATGGACTTGTCCTTTAATGTAACAAATGCTTCTTCTCAATAAATTCTTTAAAATATATTATATCAAAAGTTTGCAAGTTTGCTTTATATCAGATTTTCAACTCCAAAATTATTGCTTGCTGGTACATGTACAGTGTAGGAATTCTGAGACATCTATTGATTCAATGAGTATCATAACTCCCTTGAGGTGGGACAAAAAGTCTCAGAATTCTTTGATAGAGTATAAAAAGAACAATTTATTTAACAATTTATTTACAAAAGAGATGGGGATAGGAGAACTAAAAGCCTGTGTGGGGGGGGACTCAAATTATTTTTTCATGGGGGTGTGCCTCACGAAACCCTGAAATGGGGGTCTAAGGAACTGACTAAAGGGTACACTACGGGGTCTTGGGAACTTAATATATTCTGTGCGGTGTGAAAAACAGAGTCTACAGAACAAGTTCGCGGCACTGCAGGTATGTTGCACCATAGCGCTGTACATGCGCTAGCCATGCAAGGAGCGGCAACTAGTTATATGTAGGGAGTTACGAAGCCTAAGTGCATCTCTTGCATGCGGTGCTCGCGCTTGACAATTTTGGCAGGGCTGGGGAACTGAGATGTCTCTTAAAGGGGTCTTTCGAGCGTGGCTGGGTGGCTTCAAAACTGAACTTTTGTCATTAGGAGTATCTAGAGAACTGAAAATTAGGTCTGAAAAAGGGGGTCATCAAAGGGGCACGTCCCCGTACCACCAATAAATGCGAGTGCCCCCCTAGATTAAAACTAAAAGTCTCTTTTCACTGAACTCAATTGGTCTAAGAAATGACTCAATTGGTCTAAGAAATTACTACAATCACTCAATTGGTCTAAGAAATGACTACAACCTGAACTCCCTATGATAGGACTTGTAGCAATGAAATGGTTAGTGTATTCTACAGTGAGTTCAGTCCTCAGCCTAATATACAAATAATGAATGTTTATGAGTGCAATGGACAGAATACTTCATGAGGTGAAAGATGAAATGATCCATTCAACGAGGCGTAGCCGAGTTGAATGGATCATTATTTCATCTTTCACCGAATGAAGTATTCTGTCCATTGCACGAATGAAAAAAACATTCATTATTTGGTTTATATGACACCTAAAATTGTCTTTTTTTTTATATGAAATTTATGAATTTTGATGCAAAACATGTTCATGCAGTGCAAGTTCAGTCTGTTGATTGTTACGTCATTACAACGTACGCACTGCTGGTGCCTGCAGCTGGAGCAGTCTCGGTGCGCGAGTGCAATGGACAAAATCGTATGGATCCAAAATTGCACGATGAATGGATCCAAAATTGCACGGTTGATGACGTCATTGCAAAATGGGCTGAATGAACGATATCAAACAACCAATCAAATCACAAGGATCTATCCAGGTTTCATATAATACAGTTTAGTCTACAATTTGTTCAGCTTGATTTAGTGACTGTACTTGCTGCATAAACCTTGGGGAGTGTTCCACCATGAAGCATCTTATCGCCGACTTTCACTGACAAATTTGCTCTGAGCCAATCAGATGCAAAGATTTCAGCAGCTTGTCACAAAAATTACTGCATACTTGTCCCATGAAATACTCCCCCAAAATACATGTACGATTTATGAACGAGACATGTGTGTGCATATCTACAGACAAGGTTTCCTACCACTGCATTCATAACTCAGCCATTAGGCTTAATGACATCTAACGAACCAACCCCCAAATAGCATCGAATACGGGACCAATGTTCTCCGCTCAGAATGGGAAATGTGAATGTTCGGCATGTAATTTCACCATTTTTTTTAAAGGTCAAGTACACCCAAGAAAAATGTTGATTTGAATAAACAGAGTAGAATTAAACCCGCGTAACACTGAAAATTTCATCAAAATCGGATGTAAGAAAGATACATTTTTAAGATTCGCTTATTTTTTTTCACAAAACAGTGATATGCACAACTCAACTCAGTGACATGCAAATGAGACAGACAATGATGTCCCTCACTCACCATTTCCTTTGTTTTTTATTGTTTGAATTATACAAAATTTCATTTTTTTTTTTAACAGATTTAAAAATAAGGACCAACTTGACTGAACCATATAATATTAAACAATGATAAATCCACAGGTTCAGGGAGGAATTGATCGTTGTTTCACTTGACAATGAGGAGAAAATTAGAATATTTCACTTTTAATATAACAAAATACAAATGAAATAGTGGGTGGATGACGTCATCAGTTCCCTCATTTGCATATTTCATTTCATTTCATTTCATTTCATGGTTTATTTATTTCCATTAAAACAATCATACACATACTGCAGCTAGAAAGCTGAAATGTATGTATTTACAAATATATATAACAATTGCACATGTAGCATTAAAAAATTATGTAATAATGATAAAACTAATGATACATTAAGAAAAATCCAGTATACAATAAAATTACAATGAAAATATACACTTTACGAGTTATTAAGAAGATCAATAAAATACGGTATTGCACTATGTTTAAAACGGGAGGTCCTGCATTTGTATTGCATATATTTTTGTTTATTGCGTAAGGTCATGCCAACAACTTTCCTTTCCGGTAACCAGTTTTCACAGTGTGGATTTTTGCTCACAGATACTGCAAAATCAGAGCATAATTGTTCACGTCTATCTTTTAGTGTATCCAGTTTGCATCGTTTTAAAGCATCTTCATAAGTAGAATAACTTTGACCTAAGATAATTTTACAAACTCTTTTCTGGATTCTTTCTAGTTTCTGTACATGACATATCGACTAGGATGTGCATATAACTGTTTTGTGAAATTAATCAAATCTTTAAAATGTAATAACTTTCTTATATTACACCCAATTTTGATGAAATTTTCAGTGTTATGCTTGTTGGATATTTATCTTTTATCGAAATCAACTTTTTGTTGGGGTGGACTTGTCCTTTAAGTAATGGCAGACTTGAGGGGGCTATATAAGGCACTTCAAGCACCCCCCCCCCCCCCCAATTGAAGCCCTTACTAAGCCTGGATCATAATCCACAGAGATTTCCTTACCCCCTCCCACAAGTGAAAGCCATTATAACCAGCACTTAATAATTTTAATGGGAATATGTGACCTACCACCCCAAAACCACCAATAAGCCGTCAGGTAAGGTTCTTTTTAAATAGCCAAAATAGTAATTAAGTCTCCAAAAACCAAAAATAAAAAAAAATAGCTTATCTGAAAGATCAATTCTTCTTCTTCATACTGTGAAAATTTAAAGTTGTTAAGTTGAACAAAAGAAAAAATACAAGAGTTTCTTGGACACTACTTTTTTAAATTGCTTTGAAACTTCACTGAGATTACACAAAATGCACATCTCATGCTTGAGTGAACCCCAAAATTCAAACCTTGTTTTCTCCTTATTATTTAAGCTCTTCCTGAATTTCCTCTGCATTCAATCAAGTATTTGTAATTGTTATTGTTGGTCAATTTTAACATGATTATATATCATTTTAAAGCTTAGGAAATGAATTTTCAAGCTCAATAAAAATGTTCATATTCATTTTGGTCGACTTATTGTTGGTTTTGGGGTGACAGGTCACATATGTCGTTCATACACAAGTAAGGACCTTTTCTTTTTTTTTTGCTTGTCCAATTTTCCTATGGAAAATGTGCCCCCCCCCCCTTTGAGAAATCCTGGATCCACCACTAATGATAACCTAAGGAGTCCTGACAGTGATTTGAACAGCCATAAACCAACAAAGGAGGTAGGGGGCCATTTTGACCCCAAACTGCATCACCCAGGCTGTGAGTTAAAAACAACGCATGTAAAATCGACAACAGGTACTTTAGAAAATGGCATTTGGGATGAACAAAGAAATAAAAAATAGCCCCTCAGATAAAATATGTATTTTCCCCTTGCATTCATTTATGTCCCCTTGCAATTTACATCCATATGCATTTTGAGAACGAGTACTAATATGTACTGCCGTCGACATTAACAATGTGATAATGTATGCATTCATGCAAACGCAGTAAAAGCATTATTCCCACATTCTTATGTTTTTCACACTGCATTTCCTTAACACCATACTATCCTTAACCCCTGACTATCCTTAACACCATACTATCCTTAACCCCTGACTATCCTTAACCTCATACATTGTTTCACACTGTCTTTCTTAACCCCATACTATTTGCTTGGCCGGGGTTAACGCCTTAACCCCGAACTATCGCATAGCTCATGAATATTGATGATTTTGCCACACAGGGCGTGATTAATTTGCAATTTCGACTTTAGTGCTTGGCTAAGTCTTAACCCAGTTTTGTTTCACTCAATCTCTTAGCACCACAATTGTGGTGCTAGCACCGCAATAAGCCGGCTAACCCTGCTTTTTTGCAGGGCCAGATAGTACCGCACTATCTACCGTGCTAGCCCACTTTGCTATTAAAACGTAGTGTGAAACCGATGTGGGCTAAGCTTAATCCCGGGAAATTGGTGGGGCTAAGACCCCCATCCCCTTAGCCCCACCAACTTCCCAGGGTTAAGAAAAATATGTGCAGTGTGAAAAGCATATCTGTATATAAATCAAGCAGAGGCAGAGAAACACCAAGACATTGGCAATAATGAAGCCTGCTCAAAATTAGTGGTTAATTGTCCTAATGTGTAAACTGGAGTGTACATTAAAGTCCTTTTACGTCGCTCAAAAAGTGCAACGCTCCTTGGTAACACAATTAAATACATGACGTCGGTCTCTGCTAGCTTCTATATACAGTGGCTTATTACATGATTACAAGTAATTCAGTAACAAAATGTTGAGACAACATTAAGCCTATGATCAGCTTCTTGGAAGAAGGGTGTTACTGCATGTGCCATTCATGATACAAAGTCATAAGGACATTCTTACAATTTATGGACCCTTGAAATTTTACTCAGGAACTATTATTGTTGTTGCTGTTGTTGTTGTTGTTAGTAGTAGTAGTAGTAGTAGTAGTAGTAGTAGTAGTAGTAGTAGTAGTAGTAGTAGTAGTAGTAGTAGTAGTAGTAGTAGTAGTAGTAGTAGTAGTAGTAGTAGTAGTAGTAGTAGTAGTAGTAGTAGTAGTAGTAGTAGTAGTAGTAGTAGTAGTAGTAGTAGTAGTAGTAGTAGTAGTAGTAGTAGTAGTAGTAGTAGTAGTAGTAGTAGTAGTAGTAGTAGTAGTAGTAGTAGTAGTAGTAGTAGTAGTAGTAGTAGTAGAAGTTGTAGAGGTAGTAGTAGTAGTAGTAGTAGTAGTAGTAGTTGTTGTAGTAGTAGTAGTAGTAGTAGTAGTAGTAGTAGTAGTAGTAGTAGTAGTAGTAGTAGTAGTAGTAGTAGTAGTAGTAGTAGTAGAAGTAGTAGTAGTAATAGTAGTAGTAGTAGCTTGAAATTGGTATCTTTATTTTTACACAACACCAAGGATCAGGAAAATATCGCAAAACAGCTACATGCTTGTAATTTCTGTTTTTTCATGTGCAAAGTCAATGTAGTTCCGATACGACGGTTTGACTGACCGCGCATATGCATATTAAGTGCGCACAGCTGTAGTTTGCTTTGCTACAGTACGCGTTTCCTATGGGATTTATCAACAATTTGCATGGCATCGCCGTGAAAATCCCCACATATCTCAGAAACTACAATAAATTGCTGCCTAGAAATTTAGTTATGAATAAAATAGGACTTGTATTTTTATTTTCTGTAGTAATCTCAAAATCAATTTAAATAAAAAAAATTGACTGATACAACGGTTCAGATAAACGCCAACGAAATGTCCATGACCAATAGATCAAGGACAGCGGTCAACAGCAAGGACAGTCAGATATCTGGATAGCCTTGGATTAACTAAAATCTTCATAGAAATGGGAGTGGGGTTCAAGCCCAAATGTTTTTTTTTAATACAGCTGTCTGCAGGGGGGAGTGTGGTTAAGAGATTACCTGAGAATTAGGGGAACATCTTCGTTAAAACTATTTGGACTATAAAGTAGTTTGATATCTACTTTAGATGGAAGTAGGGTCAATGACAAAATAATCTTGGGATCCAGTGTTCCGGGTGGGTGTTTCATAAAGCTGTTCGTAAGTTAAGAGCGACTTTAAGAACGACTGGTGAACCTTTCTTACGCGCGTAACCATCGCCAATGAATATACCATTTACCCATCATTGCCCATAGAGATATACATCTCTATGCATTTACCACAATAAAGGATCACCAGTCGTTCTTAAAGTCGCTCTTAACTTACGAACAGCTTTATGAAACGGCCCCCAGGAGTAAAAGCCCACCTGGCAGTAATACCTTTTTGAAAGGTACATTTTGACATTTACTATTCTCCATCATCAAGTTATGTACCATCAAATAGTTTCAGGTACAAATATTTTCCTTAATTTTGACTTGTTCAACATATTCACAAGTTACTTTAGTCAAATATTTGGTTTTATTTCAAAAGCAGTATGTATACACAACAAGTGGAACGCCTCTGGCGGTCTCGCCTGCATTACGCAATTTAATATAGCAGCAGTGCTAACTTTGAAAACTACTATAAAATAATCATTCACAAAAACATCATTCATATAATGACATAATACCACGTTCATTGACCATAAATGACATTTGAACGGAGACTTAAGACTGTCAACTACACCCATGTCCACATTTCATTCACTCTATCCATAACATTTCAAAGTTATGATGGCACTTCAACAATTACCCCAACATGGCCTACGTTTATTGACCTTAACTGACCTTTGACTTGGTTTTGTGACCTGAAACTCACAGGGGATGTTCAGTGATGCTTGATTACTCTTATATCCCAAGTTTTATGAACTAGATCAATAAACTTTCAGAGTTAGGATGGTAATTCAACAAAGCCAAAGTTCATTGACCTTTAATGACCTTTGACCATGGTCATGTGACCTGAAACTCGTACAGGATGTTCAGTGATACTTGATTACTCTTATGTCCAAGTTTTGATGTTGACGCCGTCACCGTCGGAAAAGCGGCGCCTATAGTCTCGCTCTGCTATGCAGGCGAGACAAAAATCATACGCTACCATATACAGTGCACTATTAAAGCATGGTTTCACAGGTACACCACCAGTCTTGACATGCAGTTGAGGCCAAAAGTTTACATACACCCATGGAATTCAGTGAAATTTGTTCGCTTGCCAAACATCGTACAATATATCTATGATTCATATTACATTTTCTATCATGATACATCACCACTGAACAAAAAATATGAAATCTGAAATATTTGTGTTGAGAAGTAACTCGCACAAATATGAAAAGTTTTTGTCAAGTTTTTATATTCAATTTGTCTAAAATATGAAGATTCTTGGGGGAAAAAATGACACCTAAATATTTTTCAGCTCCTGATGATGACAAAGCAATGTGATGAAGGGGCATGAAATACTCATTTGTTTGATATCAAATTTGTCATGATAGCACAAATATTTCATAAGATGCAGTAAATTTTATGATGTTTGGCAAGTGTCAACTTTTGTTTGAATTTGCTGGTTGTATGTAAACTTCTGGCTCAACTGTACATGTAGCACCACACTAACATTTTACACCAGTATTAATTCACAAACCCCCTGGTGCTATCATAACATAATGTTTGTCACCTTAAAGATAAATTCCAGTTGTGGGGATGATCTCAAAATGATTTTTTTACAGAATTTAATATAATGATCACCAAAGTGTCTGTTTGTATGAACAAAAAATATGTGCCAAAGGATTCTGGAAGAAATTGTGTAATAGCTGAGAAATAAGCAAAATAAGCGCGGATTCTGTCACTTCCGTCGGGTCTTTATTCCAGCAATAATACTACACTGTCCCACGTGTGCCTATCTGTGTTGGCGATCTTCAGTGTGATCGTTTTTTAGCTTAGATATTATGATTTCACAAAGTTCAGTTTATGTAACTGTACCAGATCTAGATCCACGATGATATAGTAATACTTAACCTTGGTTTTACAGACTCTCCCACGAATCAGCATTTTACTGCAACTACTGTCATTTAGCTTTAACAGTATTTGTTTTTATGTCAAAACTCTTCATTTTTCACTGTTAATCTGTAAAAAAACAATATACGTCCAAAAGCTCTTCGCACGTCGTCATGTTTTCACTCATTCTACAATAAACCTATCACATGATCCCCCATGTTCGCATGGCCTGCAGGGCCTCTAAGTGTTACATCTAAAATATCCCAAGGAATACCTAACTTGGGACGGCTGCATCATTCAAAGTGTACACAGATCAATGGGAATATAATAGTAGAAATAATTTGTCCAAAATGTCTTGAAGTGTGTTTGTCAATGTACAAATTGCTTTCTGTATTGATTGTAACCACACTCGAGCTTGTATCAACATGCCAAAGCAAGTAACATGATACAGCAAGAGGCCCTCAATAGTCGATCACGTATTTAAGAGATTGTTTGGAACAAGAACTCAGCTCCTTTCATCTTTCCTGAAGCTCATGTTAAAAGCCATCAAAATATCTTCATCTGGTATCTTGATTTCTAGTAGTAATTTATTTTCTGTTCATCTCTCCATCCTTCTATTTGTCTCCCCCTCACTGTTCCCTTTTCTTTCCTCTCTTTTCTCCTCACTCTCATTTTCCTCTCTCCTCCCAAGCCCACTCTGCAATATGACTCTCTCCCTTAAATGCTTCCTCTATTCTCCCCAATCTCTCTACTTTCTCCCCCTTCTTCTCTGCTACACTTACTCTCTCATTCCTCCACCTTTTCTCCTCTCTCCTTAACTCTTCCCTGGAGTTCAATCTCTCTCTCTCTCTCTCTCTCTCTTGTACCCATCCTCCCTCTTTGCACTTCATTTTTTCTCCCTCCCTCCCTCCCCCTCCCCTCCCTTCCTCTCCACTTCTCTTCTCTCTTTATTCATATATTCTCTCCTAGCTATCTTTCCATCCCACTCTCTTATCTCACTCCATCCTTTATCTTTCCCTTCTGTCTTTTTTTCTCTTACCCCCACTCCAACCTCTCTTCTCACCCCATCCCCATCCCCTGCTTCCATCTCTCCTCCCCTCTCTCTCACAACCTCAATTCCCAGCAAATCTTCCCAAAACAAATCAAAAGATCCCTGGAAATGGTAGTTAAAATGTAAATTATACTGATGTTATATTAACAAGCCAAAGGAAATGTAATGCATATCTAGGCTCTAGATCCATATAAATTGAGGGATTTGAAAGCATGCAATGTTTGAATAACATGTACTGCAAACCATAGATCGAGGCCTACATGTATATCCAGAAATACACAAATTTTGTATTTGTTTTCTTCAATAGCCAACATCTAAAGTGGCGGAGTAAGGCCCCCAGTACATTTTGAAAAATACCCATTGAACATATGTGACTCGTCACACCGAAATGAGAGACAAGTCGGAATTTTTCAAATCCAATTTTTTTTGTGATTATTATTTCCCGTTTCTTTACCTTTAATTTGATGTATCACTCGACCCTTAAGAGTAAATATTAGTGGAGATATTAGCCTTAGAATGCAAGAAGAATTGGGCTCTTGGAAATCAAAATCAAGGGAAAAACGCTTTTGAAGTTTGACTTCCGTTTTGACTCCGCACCAGGAAAAAGTCTACTTTGTCACCGCTATGCTAACCGAAATGCCCTAGCAACCCCTCGCCAAAATAGTGAAACGATTGACCAATGAGGAGGCTTCAACCGCGCCGCTGCGCTGAGAACAGTAGTCAAATAGGGCACGTGCGATCGCGGCAAGCAAGACAACGGCAATTTTACATTTTGTTTTAATTTCCGTGATTATACCAAGGAGGTTGTAGAAAGTTCTTGATTATACAAGTAATTGATATCTTTATCAAAGAAATGAAAATGTTATGCATGCTCTACCTAATTATTGTAAGAAAAGGTCGGATATAAAACCATGGGGGGGGGGAGATTCCAATAGTTTCGTTGTGTCAACGTGTTATTTGAATGACAATCGCGTAAAGCGAGTCACTATGACTGCAATCACCGCATGGTCCAATTAAATAAAATATCCTTGTAAAATAGTTAATGTCTTTGTTTTCTATAAATATGAACCTGTTATAATGGATATAGGCCATCATTTTTTTAATTTTTCCCTTACAAATTTACGTTTTATGAATGCTTATATCATTTAGACAGTGGGAATAATTTGCTCGATCTTGTCTCTTATAGATCAAACGTGTTATCAGGTATATCATGTGTTTGCTCTACTCTGTTGTATAATACCAAAGCATATACTGTTTTAAAAAATCAAGCTCATGTTAAATGTTTCGTCATGTTCATTATGCGCCTCTAAAAATCCCTGCATTTGCCTCATTATTTCAGAAACACGCATTCTTGGTACACCGTTATTGAGTCTTCCAAATCAACTTGCGATAAATCTTCAATACTTGATAACAAAATATAGTTAAACTATAAGCATCATTTTATTCAATATTTACTGCAATTTTTCCTCCCTTGAAATGTCATCGCCAAACCAACACTATGGAGGCATAAGCTTTCTTCTAATACCTTACAAAGCTCCCAAAGCTTAGGATACTGTTTGTTAAAAAAGAGGTTCAATTAAAGGGAATGAGACATCAAAGTTCCCCGTTAGACCCTCGACAATGAGGTAATCTCTCCTATTAAAATCCCCCATGAGTGGGCCCTTATTATAACAAAGGAGTATCAACATCCTGCTTCGGGGGGGGGGAGGTGAAAGGGAAAATCACAGGGATTTTTTTCTTCTTTCTTTTGTTGCAGTGTTTGAATAAAGAAAACTTAATTGATCTTTAATAGAGATAATCAAAACACACCTTGTGCAGAGAAATGTCCTCCAGAACAGCTGGATCCTCAGTCGAGGTCCTCCTGCCAGCCATTTCGGCCCATTATCCTCGATATGGCTATGTGGCAGGAGGCGGGCCAGCAGCATCAAGACAAGATGCCACCTCCAGCTGCTTGTTTGGTAAGTTGGCTTTATATTTATTCCAAATCCAGGCTGAGGACCTTGTGGCGATCTCCATTAAGTCCAAAGCCAGCTTCCTTCTGTTGGTTGTCCCCATTCTTGAGAGGAAGAAATGGAGAGACTTTGTCGCATAACCTCTGCAGCCAATCTCTACTGGGTAGTAGTCTACCTTCCATCCCCTCTCCTTACATTCTAGGATAAGTCCGGCATATTTCGACGTCTTGTACTCATGGGCCGTCTCAATGTTCTCCTCCCATGGCACAGTCAGTTCACAGAGGATGACAGACTTGGACTGCTTCGACCAGACTACCATATCTGGTCGCATGTTGGTAGTCGCAATCTCACTGGGAAAGGTCATCTGCTCATCCAAGTCTGAGACCAATTGCCAATCTCTTGCTAGACAAAGGAGCCTACTTGTGTGTTGTCTAGCTTTTCTGTTGGCTCCAGTACTTGTTCCAGCCTTCACAAATGAGATCATCGCTGGAGCTTTTAATGGCTTTGTCTGGTTTGCTTTCTCAATAGTGATCTTTAGGGCATTGCTCAGTTCTTTCAAGATCTCATTGTGCCTCCATGTATACAGGCCTTCTACCAGAGACACCTGACAATTTGATAGAATGTGTCTGAGTGAACCCTTCTTTCCACATCTATGGCAATTCTCGTTCTCAGTCTTGGCCCACTTCTTCAGGTTATGAGGAGAAGGAAGAACGTCGTAGGTTGCTCGTAACAAAAATTTGAGTGTGCCTGATTCCATTTTCCATATGTCTTTCCAGGATAGGGACCTTGGTTCTACACACTCCCATCGACACCAAGCTCCCTGCTGCACAAGGCCAACTGCTTTAGCGACACGTCGTTCCTCCTCTTTGTGACGGATTTCGTCAGAAACCATCTTCCGCTTCATTTTTGTGCTTGCCTTAAAGAAGTACTGGGTTGGATTCATGCCTAGCCCTGCTCTATTGGTTTGTGTAGGCCCAACCATATCCTTGTGCCTCAACCGAGATTCCATTTCCTCAACTTCTTGCTGGGCATTCCATTTGCGTCCTGTGCGAATGTCTGGCACAGTCCCCCTAACGACCTGGTCGCTGGAGTCCCTAAGTGTCGAGTACATGTGAGCCTTCTTCACTTTAAACTCCTCTGTAAGAGCGCTCAGGGGTAACTTCAGCTTTGTGGAATGGCCATAGAAGCTTATGTTTGTTGTGCATGGAGGGATGCCAAGCCACTTCCGGATGTGCACTGAGATTCTTTGCTCCATCCTCTCGACATGCGTCATTGCAATCTCGTACATCATCAATGGCCACATGATCCTTGGAAAGAGACCGAACTTTAGGCACCACAGCTTGAGTTTATTTGGGAGGGTACATTTATCGATACGCTTAAGTCCATCCTCTACCATTGTTCGGATCTCATTTATCTGGTTCTTATCAGATAAATGAGATCCGAATATTTCAATAATAGTTTACTGTAATGTGTATCACCCATGCATAACAAATCATGTAACGCAACTGTTGCACAAGCGGATCCAGGGGGACCGATGCCCCCCTCCCCATTGGCGGCGCAAATAAGGGGAAAAGAGGGAAAGAGGGAAATTTGGTAAAAGGGGATAAGTACAGAGGGAAAAGGAAGAGGAAATACACACTGTAAGAGGAGGAAAACGAGTGAATAAATTAAAGGTCGGGGGAGATATTTCAGTTCGGACATCGGGCTTTCATTTTTTGTTTTGATATACAAATTTATTCTATCTATTTTTTCCAGCTCGCGCTTTGCGCTCGTACTATTTAAATAGGGTTCATGAGATAATTACACTTTTATGTTGTTTCATAAGAATAAAGGTCAGAACCGACTGTTTGGAATACCCCTTCTACAAAGAAGCCCCCCAAAAAATGTACATTGAGCGGCCGATCGGGGAAAATATGAATGAAAAATATTTCACCCCCCCCCCTATTGGAGGAAGCTGAATCCACCCCTGTGTTTGTGGTATTGTAAAATTCACAAGATTTGTGGTACATAATACACGTGGATAGGAATGAGAAGAAGAGGAATAAGAATTATAAGGGTAGAAAAACGTGTACATGTATAAAAGAGGAAAAGTAGAATAAGGAGAAGCGGATCGAGAAGAAGAAGAACATGAAGAAGTAGAAGAAGAAAAATAGGAGTAAGACAGGGGATGAGAAGGGGAAAATGATCACCAGCAAAAAAAAAAGAAGATTAAAGCAGGAGAAGAACGAAAAAACAGACATTAGACAGAATAACGAAAGGCAGAAGAAAAAAGGAGGAAAGTGAAAAGAAGAGGAATAAGACGGAGAGGTTAAGCAAAGGGAAGGATTTGAACAATTAGTTTATTTGGAAAACGCTATCTAATAAATTTCTTAATGAAAATATCGTGATCATAGGCCTATGATGAGAGAATCTGAAACACCTGTTCTTGTTATTTTCAATGAAAATTACCCGGGGAAAATAATCCTTACAAACACACCGTGTTTCGAATACTCTGGGTTCTTGGCTTTTATTTCGCGATTATAGTTTGGCTAAATACTCTAGATAAGGTATTATTCCATCTCCTGGTCCCGTTTGTAAACTTTTGTCAAAAAGCATGCTTTTCAGAATACCTATTGAGCGCGATGTTTCTTTCTAAAGCTGTATCCTGGACTTATCGATCGATCGAGCGAGCGCCTGGCCGCTGTTCATTTCAACATGTTCATGAATAGCCAATCAACAATGTCTTACGTTGCTAGGGGCGGAGCGTAGAATGGAGCGAAATACGATCAAGTCGAGCGTGCGGAGTGTCAGAAAAAGTTGCAACTGACCGAAAAAAACACTCGCGGAAAAATTGCTTTTTTATCATTTTCCTGTTATCAATTTCACTCATCTTTTTAACAGAGTAAACATAAAAAATTGAGAAATCAGAAAATGAAAAAAAAAATATATCATAAAAAATTTGACAATTTTATTAGTTTGTCGATTTTCTAAGTGATTCAATCTGCGACTTGTCTCTCATTTCGGTATGATCTGTCACATATGGGCCTATACAATGTTTCTGAATCCAAGAACTTTGTCAGCTGCATCCCTCTTCACATTTGCTATTTTCCATCCACTCTACTTCGAAATCCTAGATCTGCCTCTGATAAAAACAATGCAAAAAGACATATCGCAAGTCATGTAGTTCAGAATGGGAACATGGTATTTTGCTGTATAAGACTAAGGTGTTAAATTGACATAAGTTGGTGTTCCTCGAGGTTGAGGTGTAAAAACTAAAACCTAGAGGAGATCGAACAGAACACCAAAGAGTGTTAAAGTAGCAGCTGAAAGTGTTGTAATAATACCATACATAGTAAACTAACACCAGAGCAAAATGACTGGTGTATTCTTCTAGTACGCCACTCAACACCATCGTTTTGCTGAGATGTAATTCAGCACTTGTTGTTGAAACTGCAATATTGAAGTAGAAAATGTGAAGTTCTGCCCTTGTGACTTTTCAAAAGCCCTGTACAGCAACAGGCGACAGGCTGGATAACGAAGATCCGACAAGAAAAATCCATCGCATAGGATGACGGACAGCTTCAAACATTAAGCTTCAGAACTGGTTTAATGTATTCTGGATGTTTTGCTAGAAATCTTGGGCTTTTTTCCCCTCGACTTCATCATGCTGCTAGAAGGGCAAGATAGGCAGTGGCGTAACAGGCGGGGGGGCAGGGGGGGCAAGTTGCCCCCCCTGGCGGATTTCACCGGGAAAATAAAAGAAAAACGGGAAAAAGACCAAAAAAAAGAGGGAGAAAGAAAGGGAAAGGGGAAGGAAAGGGGAAAAGGAAAGGAGGAAAAGGAAAGGGAAAAGTGAAAAGAAAACGAAGAAAAAAACTTTTTTTTAAATGGAAAAGGAAGGAAAGCGGAAAAATATACGAAAGAAAAACATATGAGAAAGAGCAAATCATTCCGAAATAGGCCTATGTAATGCAATAGCAGAGTGGGGAAATAAATTAAAGATGACAAAATGGCAAACAATTGCGGGAAACGAAGGTAGAATGTAATTAGTCAAAAGCTAATGGACTGCATACAACATTGTGCTTTAAGCTTGCTAAATGTTATGCAAATAAGCTACCGGGGCTTTGCCCCAGACCCCACGCAGTAGGGGTGATCTTCATTTATAACATTCATCTATAACGCCCCCCGTTCAATCACTGGCAGACAGGCGGGGGGGGGGGTCTTGGTTCCACGCCCAAAAGGAAATAAAATAAATTATAGGAGACAACGTATAATGAAATGAATGGAAACAATAAAAGGTGTTATTTGCTGAATATAATGGAAAAATCAATCACATAATTAGAATTTAATTACAATGGGCATTTTTTTTTTCCAGCTCGCTTTGCACGCTGGCGACTTTTTACAAATTTTTCCCACATTGCAATGTTTTGCTCCCTCAAAATATTTGGTTCATTACGCAACTGGGTTGAATAAATGTGTTGTGTAAAAATAAAGCTACATTCTGTATATGCCCGCGATTTGATTAAAATAGCGGCAATCTGCGAGGTTTAAATGGCTTTGATATCAAGAAGTTCCGGGGGCTCCGCCCCGGACCCCAACCGCACAGCACAGCGTATGGAAGGGTTGGGCCATGGCTTCAAAAAGTTCTACAAACAAGAACAAAAAAAAAAGGAGGAAAGAAAAGCAAAGGAAAAGTGTAGGATATGATTTTATTTACTGAATAAAAAATAACTCAAAGTTAGATTCTCAGGAAAAGGTGATTTTTTCTCGCTCGCTTCGCTCGCTCGGGACTTATATAAAGCAGCTTTTTAGCACATGTGCTATACTGCGCCCTTCGTTTTTTTTTTTATTACTCTTCACGCTACTGCCGCAAAGAATCCTGTTCACAGTGGCGTACAGACCACAAAAAAGGAATCTATAGAGAGAAGAGTGAAATATATTATTCTCTGGATATCATGTCAAAATCTATCACAAAATTGGATTTTTGTATTACAAAGGTCAAAATTTTTGCTCGCTCGCTTCGCTCGCAACTTTTTTTACAAGATAAATTCTGCCTGATACGCAATATCTGGCCTTCTCAAAATAGTCGCCTCATTACACCTGTTCATACCATGATATGACCGGGAAATTTTTGGCTCTTGCCCCCCCTGGCCACCGACCCCTGTTACGCCGCTGAAGATAGGAGGGGAGTTGAGGAGTGCAACATGTCGACATGTCTTGACGGGGATGAAATCTCAACATAATTGACCACATAAAGTAGATGAGGATTGAGAATTGAAGATAATAATAATAATATAGGTAATCCCAGGGAAGCCACTTCAGTTCTGAAAACTGTTCTCCCAGCGGGCCCTGCTATTATTATTACCCCGGTTTTAGCTGGGCTGCCTAGGCGCTCAAAGCATTCAAGGACTTTCTTCCTACCGGATACTCATTCATCTCACCTGGGTTGAGTGCAGCACAGTGTGGATAAATTTCTTGCTGAAGGAAATTACGCCATGGCTGGGATTCGAGCCCACGACCCTCTGTTTCAAAGTCTGAAGACTAATCCACTGGGCCACAGCGCTCCACATTTCAAGATAGGCAGTTCAATATCAAACAACATGAAAGACTTCTTTACATTGTCCACCCTCCATCCTCTGACCATTGGCACTGCAGTAATTGATGCAATTAAAGCATCCTTGACACTCCCCAAAAAGTCTATTCACTGCAAGAAAGGAAAACATTAGGGTACATTGGTCTAATTGTTTAAAGGTATGAAACAAAAGCTCTAAGATCTACTTTTCATTTGAAGATCAAGTATCACACAGGCAAGAGTGTCTTTAATATACATGAAGTTCTTCCACAACATTTGGCAGTTTTTATCAACTTTGTTTTAAAAAAAACTAAAACAAAGGAAGGTATAATTGGGATGGAAATTGAGGCCGGTCAGCAGTTTATTTTGATAGGGTCATATTTTTACATAAAAAATAAAAGTCGGCAAGTTAAAAAATAATTTACCATACATGATACCATAAAATCTAAACTCTCACATAAAAAGCTGGTAAGAAAAAAAAAAGTGTGAAAAGACAGGAAAGGTGGGATCATGAGAGCAGATGGGATGGAGGGTGGTAATAGAAGGATCGCTAGGCAACGATCTAGAGGATCACTCGGAGTAGACTGCCATCTCAGATCAAGGATTTAATTGGCCCTCAAGCCATAGCAACATGCAGTTCTGCAAGAGCACGAAGACACCGTTCTCACTACGATCCTAAAACTAGTTTACTGGAAACTAGCTTAGTGGAAACGAGTTTAACGCGTAGTGAGAACGGTCGAAGCGGTCTCGGAAGTGATCTTCCAAACCAGTTCGGAAAACCACCTTGCGATGTAGTTTTGCCTCGTTAAACTGGTTTTAGCATAACGTTCTTTGGGAAGCGATCTTCGCACATTTTGAGCGCGCTACTCCACACGACAGGTGTAGAATGCCTATGCCCATGTCTTGCACAAAGTTTTGTGTAAAGTTACTAACAGCTTTATGAAACATCCACCTGGATACTATAATATGCTTTTCACACTGCACTTTTTGTCCTTAACCCCGGGAAATTAGTGGGGCTAAGGGGGGGTCTTAGCCCCACCAATTTCCCGGGGTTAAGCTTAGCCCACTTCGTTTTCACACTACGTTTTAGCAAAGTGGGCTAGCACGGTAAATAGTACGGTACTATCTGGCCCTGCAAAAAAGCAGGGTTAGCCGGCTTATTGTGGTGCTAGCACCACAATTGCGGTGCTAAGAGATGCAGTGTGAAACGAAACAGGGCTAAGCAAAAGTGGGGCTAAGCATTAGCCAATCACAGAAGTCGAAATTGCACGTTAATCACACTCTGTATCGTAAAATCATCAATATTTATGAGCTGTGTGATTGCAAATAGTACGGGGTTTAATAAGAAAGACAGTGTGAATCGGAAAAAAGATAGTATGGGGTTAAGGATAGTCCGGGGTTAAGGATAGTACATGTATGGGGTTAAGGAAATGCAGTGTCAAAAGCATATAATAGTACCCTTTAACCTGTCATCATATCACCAAAACTTATACAAAGACAATTCTGACTAATTAAATTAGAGGACAACTAATTTGAGGAATAATTCAGAAATGAATGTATTTGTCATTGGAAAGGTGTGACAGCAGACTTTCTCCATCTGAATGTAGCCGAGGCGAACATGGAATTTGATCAAAGCGATGAGCTTGGGCCTCTTGAAATGGAAGACAAATCCAATCTGTTTTGGCGTTTGATATGCTTCAGAAGCTGGAAGACTCGAGGGGCTTTCTGACACATGGGGCTCTAATTAATATGTCCCTAATGTTGTTGATTAGAGAATATCCTTCATTCCTCAAATTGCGATTGAAAAATCTGGAAATGGGCAAGAGTATACCCTGGGGGGGGGGGAGAAGAGGACGAGAGGCACCAAACAGGTGCAACAATTATTTCCTGAGCAAAGAAAAAGACTTGATATGGTAGGATTGCACAATGCAGGTATGTTGAATTGAATGCATTGAACATAACTTGAACGCAATTACTTCCTGGCTGAGGTAAAACACTTCAGAAGGAATGGCACTTAAATGCAGTTGATAGATCTGAATCACATTGCAGGATGTTATCTTGAATGTTTATTTGAATGCATTCAAGATTATTTGAATGCGATAAAGATTATTTTAATACACTGAAGATTATTTGAATGCAACAGAGGTTATTTGAGTGCACTGGAAATTATTCAAAGATTATTTGGATGCATTGAAGAATATCTTCATGTAATGCAAATTATTTGAATGCAATGAAAATTATTTAATTACACTGAAGATTTCTTGAATGCATTTGAAATTATTTGAATGCAATGAGAATCATTTGAAAGCATGCAATATAACTTCAATGCAAATAAAGATAAGGTTAATTGAATGCAATGAAGATTATTTGAATGCAATCAATATAATATGAATGAAAATAAAGATTTGAATGCAATGAAGATTATTTGAATGCAATCAATATAATATGAATGAAAATAAAGATTTGAATGCAATGAAGATTATTTGAATGCAATCAATATAATATGAATGAAAATAAAGATTTGAATGCAATGAAGATTATTTGAATGCAATCAATATAATATGAATGAAAATAAAGATTTGAATGCAATGAAGATTATTTGAATGCAATCAATATAATATGAATGAAAATAAAGATTTGAATGCAATGAAGATTATTTGAATGCAATCAATATAATATGAATGAAAATAAAGATTTGAATGCAATGAAGATTATTTGAATGCAATCAATATAATATGAATGAAAATAAAGATTATTTGAATGCATTGTTGATAATTTTTGGGTGCAATGAAGATTATTTGAGTCAGTGAAGTTTATTTGTATGCAAAGAAGGTTAATAAGCCAGTTCGTAGTTCCGTTCTGCGCATGATCAAAAGATTCTACGCATGATCAGAGGAAGGTCATTTGTACTAAAGTGACATGGTGGTTTAAAATCTAATGAGATAAGCACCAACTTTATGTCTTGATTATTCATATATTTTTTTGAATTGTGGTTTTCATTTACATCCACAAAAAACAACAATGCGTCAACGAACGACTGGTATTTCACAGTTTACCAAGTACATTGTGCAACAAGCTATGATATGCATTCAAAGTAGGAACAAATACCTTGATAAAGTGTTCATTGGTGTGCTATTCTAGTCACCTGGTCTATTCAATTTCTTCATCCTGCTATGTAAGGCAAGCTTACGTAATATCTTGCTTTGAAATCTGCCTATCTTAATCAAAGAAATTAAAGGTCATTTGACCAAAATTGTCCATGAGTAACTACGAACTGGTCTATAGAATGCAATGAAGATTATTTGAATGCAAAGATGGAACATTGAATGCAATGAACCTTTTTTTTTTAATGAAGAATCATATTAGTCCACTGAGATGAGAGAGTAGAACTAGAAATGGAGAGAGAAGACTGCTCCAGAAAGGAATTGAAGCTCAGATCATTTATCAAGAGCCAATCAAAAAAGCATTCTTGAGAAAACCTCCACATGGTTATTACAGGATATCACTGTCAATACATGGTTTTAGACCGCCTCGAAGTTCGTTAGTTCCAGGTATTTTCTAATCGGGAAATTTACCCCGATCAGAAAATACCGGGTAATATTAGCAATGTGAAAGCAAATTACGCGTAATCTCCCCGAAAGAAAATACCCACTAAATAGTAGGTACTTACGAGAACTTTCGCGGGGATTTTTCCAAGGTCGCAGGTAGTTTGGCAATGTGAAAGCAATTTACTGGAACTTTTAGCCGAGCGTGTAGTTGCGCGAGGGCGCCTTGGGTGGCTGCTGAGCTAGTGATTTTGAATCTCGCGCCTCGCTTGCTTATCAGACCATACTGCGCATGCTCATAACTTCAGGAACTTATCCAGAAGGGTATGTTTTGGGGCGGTGTGAATGCAGGAATAATTAATGGGTATTTCTTAGACTAAAAAAGTTCTCGTAATTTAACGGGGATTCTCATGATCGAGGCGGTTAGAAACCACCTAATGTTCTTACCATCCTCATCTATCCACCCCCCCCCCTCTCTCTCTCTCTCCCTCTCTCTTTCTCTTTCTCTCTCCCTACATTCTGGAGTATGATTGCAGGAGAAAAGGCAAACACCAGCCAGTATCTCCACTGCTATGGCAAAAGGAAGCAAGTTACAAAAGGATTATTTGTTGTAAATTAATACCTAATACCTATTTGATGTTAGCCTAAAGCCAAACTGGTGCTGAACAACACTTCACTGATGGCCGATAAAGTGGGCTGGTGTTGGATGAACAACAAAGTTGTACGCAGAGTATAAAGACAGCAGATCTTTATAAAGTAAACACATCACATCAATCTTGAAGGAGACAATCATGATCTGGGTCCTATTTTACACGAGACTGATTTTCATTGTGGAGCGTTGTGGCCCAATGGATTAGACTTCTGACTATGAAACAGAGGGTCGTGGGTTCAAATCCCAGCCATGGCGTAATTTCCTTCATCAAGAAATTTATCCACATTGTGCTGCACTCAACCCAGGTGAGGTGAATGGGTAACGGGCAGGATTAATTCCTTGAATGCACTGAGCGCTGAAAGGCAGCTCGAGCTAAAGCCAGGGTAATACTAATAATGAACAATGCGCCTCGGAATAGATTGTTTCTAGATAGATGGCACTATATAAATGCCCATTCGAAAAGACACCTCAACAAACCATCTCAAGAAAACTGAAAATCCAATCTTTGAATGCATCTACAAGAATCGTTCTCATCATTCCTATTTGGAAAACAATCATCTTCAGTTGGAAAAAAATCTGGGCCCCCATTTTAATACGGGAAACTTGTTAAAATAACAAATTTACAATAAAAGTTAAAAGCTACTGAAATCCTTATATCTCATTGGCTGATGGTAAATTTGTTATAGAAAGTGTGTATTTATTACTATAACAAGTCTTTATGAAACAGGGCATTGCTTGCTTGCTTGCTTCCTGATGGACAGCTATTATTAAGTTGTGCTCTAACATTAATTTCTAAACTAGATTTTGAAAGTAATGAGTTAAAGTGTAGTAATAGTACTTCACTTCACATACTTACAATGTATCACAGATAACGCTGCCTCATTTACAATCGCATATGCTCAATTATGGCCAAGTTTTTTTTCATGGTCATTTTCAGATGTCTGGTATGTCACATGCTCTTGTATGCATGAACGATATTAGATACGTACCAGTATTTCTTCAAACTTCTGTATTTTTTCACCTTGAAAATTATATAAAAATGATCTCATCGTAATCAAGTATCATACAAACTGTGAACTCAATAAAGTGAAGTGAAGAGGTACTAAAGCAAACATGTAGCAAGAGCACATCAAAGGGGGTGGGGCACAGGCGTGGTTCCAGGGGGCAGAAGGAGCGGGGGCACCTGTAAAAAATGACCGATTACCATATGGGGGGTGTCAATTTTATTTTGCTTTACTAAACACCCTCAATTTGAGACATGGCCTGGGCTGGGGGGGGGGGGGGGGCTTGTCAAATATTTATGACAAATATCACCCCCTTCAATAAAAATCCTGGATCCGTGCCTGGTGCTGCTCTCTGGGATTGAATCTACTTGGCATAGGGCCTAGTAGCATGGCTTAAGATACATAACTTAATTATTCTCAGAAGATTACTAAAAATCCTTCATTAATACAGTCTCTTTTCATTGTTGGGGGGGGGGCTTAGGGGGAGTTTTTATTAAAACAAGATGGCATTGCATTTCAATCTCCCCTTTAAGCCCCTGCTCACTAAAAAAAATTGAAAAGGTGTAAAAGCATATTCTCCAACTTAATATCATCAAAATTCTATTTTAGAACAAGTTGCAGATAGAGAATGGAGTAACTTCATAATTGTAGAAAATAAATATTCTAGGCTTTGCCTGTAGATTTGGTTATTTCTCATTAAAATATTACAGGTTCTCGTCTACTAATATCACATCTCCCAAAACAACTGTCCTCTGACTTTTACTCATAGCTTCCATCTTCGTCATGTCATTTTGAGAGGGATCATCCCAGAAATATGGCCAGGAAAAAAAGTGCAAAACAGAATGGTGAACTTTCTGAATATGACATTTTGATAGAAAATTATTCCAGACAAGAGATTGATCCTGTGTGATTTATTTATAACGTTTCCAGTGGAGTAGATCTTGACTGACCTAAACGGGAAGGAAAGAGGAAATAGAGACTGTTAAGCCGATCTGGCATATACTGACATTTAAATGGTAATACGAACCAAATTCTGAGCAGAAAATTGATTAAATTCCCTACTGCACAAGCCCCAAGATGTAAAGAATAAAAATGTCAATTTTCAATGTTTTTCTTTAAGTTTTATATACATGTATACCCCGTCCTTACTTTATCCGATCAGGGCTACAGTGCAGGCTTGACTAGCTCTAGCTTTCGCTTATTTATTTGTCATCTTGTGATTAATGTGACTTATGAAATTTATGTTGGGGTTTTTTTCTTTTTTGGCAACCAGTCAATTTATGTGTATTTGCCTTGATCATATATGCTCATGTTCTTATTACTCGATACATATTTACTTCATTTTATAAATATTTTCAATTGAGCATGATAAATCTTGAATCTTAAAACAAGTTTAATCCATACCCTTATGCATTAAGCCTGGTAAAAAATAGAATACAGAATGAGTTATGATAAAAAACACACTTTATAGGTGATGTTTGAAGGTTTGCATGGTGGTATGAACAATTGCAATAGTGGTTAATCCTGAAGTCACATTAGTTTAATCAGAAACAGAAAATGGAGAATAACATCACAGATTGAATATTGACGTTTGGCCTAAACAGTCATATTTTTAGGGCAACTAAAGATCCATACTTCAATAATCAATTTTAAGCTCTGCATTACTGTGAAATTGAGCCACAGCATCTCCTGAAATAAATTGAATTTTTATTCCCATCATTGTATTATACACACGACATCCTACAAAAGCATGATGTGACAATGTTTACAGTGCATTTTGATGAAAATGGATTAGAAATAGAAAAATGGTTTTGGTATTTCAAGAATAAATTATTTTTACTATCCAACATTCTCAACAGTGACTCTTCTGCTTTGATATCCTTTCATATTGGAATAAAATGAGTGAGAAAGCTTGCAAATTGTTTTCACCTTCGCCGATACTCAACCCTTTGAAAAAGGCTGCCTGAAATGGTGAAAAACAATCAGGTCGCTAAGAGGCTTTCACTACAGTACCCTTTGTAGATGCCGACAAGGGCGTTATTAGAAAATGGTATCAAGTATCCGGGGTTGATTCTCATTCATAACATTGTTCATGACAATCGCGGTGAGTCTTTGTCCGTCTGATCACCTTTGCCTATACACATCCAAGAGAGCAAGGTGCCTCATTTGGACTGGTGAGCTTTCATAAATGATTATAAAGAAAACAGTGCTGAGACATAGTGGAGATTTTTTTTGGTGAACATCACATCATCACCCCCCCCCCCTCCTTCCCTGCCTAGTCTGCTGGGCAAACCCTTCACTCGAGTAAAGGGTCTGAATTGCAGCCTACTCATGCATTGTGTACTGAAGGCCCTCTCAGCAAGTTATGTATGTGCTAGTCTTTGCATGGAGACACACTTGTTGATCAAAGTTTCAATCAGGGTCTGTGCCTGCAGACTATTCCCTGCCCATGTTGGAAGATTGAAGATTTGTTTGTTTGATTCGGAACATCAAACCAGGGAACATTTAGATACTGTTAAGTGGTCGTGGAACTTCACTTGAGAAGTGAAAAATGATACTTAAACCTCCCTTTCCTTTTTCCCATTCTATTCCCCTCCCATTCCTCCGTCTCTCCTCCGTCTCTTCCCCTTCCCCTCCCCCGTCCCCTTTAATCTGCTTTTATATAGCGCTTGATACATTGGAATGACGTGTCGAAGCGCTTTACAGATACATTATTACCCCGGTCATCTGATTCAATCAGTCATTCCCACACACAATGTGTGCACATTCTCCACTCCCTGGGGAGTATTCCAGTCAGTCGCCGGTGAGGCGCACACAGTACTGGAGAGGCTACAATGACTTTCACGTCCTACCGGGTACCCATTTAGCACCTGGGTCGAGAGTAGCAAAGTATGGATTAACGCCTTGCCAAAGGACGCCAGACCGCGATGGGGTTCGAACACACGACCCACTATTTCGAGAGTCAGAACCACGACAACACGGCACATCCACACCTACTTTCTGATTCCTCTTCCCTATAATATCTCTTCCTTCCCCCCTCCCCTTTCCCTAACACTTCCTTTCCCCCTCACAATTTGTCCTCCTCCTTCCTTTCTTCCTTTCCTCACTGTTACCCCTCCCTCCTCCTTTACCTCCCTCTTTTTTTTCTTCTCCCTTATCATTCCTCCTACTCCAGCCTCTTCCCCGCCCCCTTTCCTTTCCTTTCCCATTTCTCCTCCCCTCCCCTTCCCCCCTCCCCTTCTATTTCCTCTCCCCTTTTTTCTCCTCCTCCCCCTTCCCCTACCCATTCCCTTTCCTCTCCTCTCTCTTCCCCCTTCCCCTCTCTCTTCCTGTTTCTTTCCCCTTATTACATTTGTGGGTGTAACAACCCCCCTCCCTTTCTCCTCCCATTTCCCCATTCCCAATTTATTATCCTAAAAATCCCTTCTGCATCAACAAGATGACAGTCATTCTTTCCCACTTCACTCAATTCTTTTAGGCAAGGAAAAACGTGCTCCCTTCTCCTTGGATCTCACCCAGTCTTACTCGCAATCACTCCTCACTCGGAACGAACAAAAACATCATCATCCAAGGCATCAGGATGAGAAGGGATTACATGGTATCCTAGCAACAGGTAAACGACTAATCCCTCTCAAAGGTCTCTCCCTTCCTGTCTCAACTTAGAAGATTCATGAGACGCAATCTTCTTAAAACATCCCCCGACAAATAATGCGCCCTACTCCATATTCCATCAGCCAACCTTGTCCTTTGTCGCTTCTATGACAATGGCAGGAGGACGTAACTCACAACTTAGAGTTAATGTCCATCTGGCGCTCGATCAATAGGGTTACAGTATCTCATATCTCAACCTACATGTATATCACGACTTAATTTTACATTATGTACCTCTTTGGTCATATGACCACCCTTAGGGGTTTTTAAGTGTAGCTTACAGTCATGCTTTAATACAATAGTGCATGACCTGTAATATATATACCATGCACAACTTGGAATTTAAGTGTGACATAATCTTCATGAAACACCCCCCCCCCCTGTGTTGATCCTAATATAACCAATATTGTAAGCAAGATGATTTTAATAGCTGGACTATCAGAGAAAGGAAAACTTCTGAGAGAAAGACTTTCAAATAACGATCCCTATTTATTGTACCATCATATGGTAGATCTAATAAATTCCGACAATTTATAAAAACCAAATGTTGTGAAATCATGAAATCATCTAATAATAATAATAATAGGCATTTATATAGCACCATCTATCTAGAAATATTCTATTCCGAGGCGCGTTGTTATTATCATTATTACCCCGGCTTTAGCTCGAGCTGCCTTTCAGCGCTCATGCATTCAAGGAATTAATCCTGCCGGGTACCCATTCACCTCACCTGGGTCGAATGCAGCACAATGTGGATAAATTTCTTGCTGAAGGAAATTACGCCATGGCTGGGATTCGAACCCACGACCCTCTGTTTCTAAGTCAGAAGACTTATCCACTGGGCCACAACGCTCCACATCTATCCCATTTATAGCTAACAATCATGAACACAGATAAGGGGGTGTATTAAAAAGCTTGAAAAAAGACAGGTCAAACGTACAGAATGTAATCCTTATTTCTATTTCTTTCTCTGCATTTCTCTTTATTTTCTAAGTTGGGAATCATTGGCAGACATATAAATTTATTAATACAAACACTTTGGTAGTTATTTTATTGGATTCTGGTAAATTCATTTTTTATGATTGTGCCACAATTGGCATTTGCTTTTTAACACAAAGTGGCCAAATAGTCTTTACTCTATATCTAGGCACAATTTACATACATGTACATAGCTTTGGGTAAAATTCTAATCAACAATGCGTTGCCTCGTTACATTCGCCAGTGATTTCTGAGAGACCATAGAATCTTGGACACATCAACCACAATGCATACAGAACGAGCATGAAGCAACCAATGATGCAACCATGACCAACAGAAGTGGAATAAATTTGGAGAAATGCAGCCAGGCGCTCGTCTATCGCACCAGAAGTTGCCCATCTTTATGCTAAAATGGGTGAGAGTATGTGAAAGGGAGCCCAAAATCGATTGAGTCCTTTCTTGGGTTTCCAGGGCATGTTATCTAGGCTGAATTGCAAAAAAAAAATGCAGGGAAGTATATTCTTAACAGAATCCGTGAAGGAAAATTGAGGGTAGATTGACATTACAGGCCTGAACAATAGTTACATTAGTTACATTATATTTACAATGTACATCACCGACGTGAATTCAAGTGATGCAGAAGTCAGCTCCTTGATTGCATAATTCCATTCAAGATATTCCATGTACACAATGGTGCAGATGATGATGAGAATAATGATGATGGTAATCATGGTGATGATGATGATGATGATGATGATGATGATGATGATGATGTGGGTGATGATGGTGATGATGATGATGATGATAATGATGGTGTTGACGGTGATATCACGATGGTGATGGTGGTGATGACGGTGATGATGATGATGGTGATGATGATGATGATTATTACGATAGTGGTGATGATGGTGATGATTGTGATGATGATGGTGATGATGGTAATGATGATAGTAATGATGATAATGAGGATGTTGACGATGATAGTGATGATGATGGTGATGATCGTGATGATGATGATGAGGATGGTGATGATGATCGTGATGATGATGATGATGATGATGGTAATGGTGACGATGATAACTAGAAATATCACTGAAGTTGATTAAATACCTACCCTATGCCGTTATCATGGCAATGCAGTTTAAACACACTGAAAAGGAACCTTGCATGCCTTTACCCAAGATGAATATTTGTGCCAACTGCTAAAATTCGAGAGCAGAGGTAAAAAAAAAAGCTGGGGAAGTAGTTTTCCTGGGTTTTTGGAAATAACATGCTGTAACCATGGCAACAAAATTTCAAACACAATCGGGAAAAGGAATTAAAGCTACAATCTGCTTGAATTGCTTCAAAGTACACTTGCAAACCTCTGATTAAAATAAGAAAATTAAATAGGTCTAACACCAGGCAAGGGTGTACCAAACCCACTCGGCAGTCAAGTCATCAAGAAGGGTCTAGCTTTCTTACAAAAATAATAAAAATGTGTCTATGCTTGAACTTCCTGTCCCCACTATTTTTTAATTATTGAACCACCCCCCCCCCCACCACCCTCCCCAACAGTCCTACTTACTAGATGATTAAAAATATTTGAAGTCCCTTCCTGGGAAACGCTAGAAACACATATAAACTTTTAGCAATAAAAAAAACATAATAATGGGATTCAAATTTATTTGCATAATTTATTGTTGCTATGGCTGGCAGGAAGAACAACAACCTTCATTTGGCGCAAATATTCACTGCTGAATGATACGCGCCATATAAACTAAAACAACAACAAAATAATTATACAAAAAAAATCAACAACAAAAACAGAAAGTCCATAGATGAAATCTGATAGACACTGTCTACATGTACACTGTTAATCACTTTTGCCATAGAAATCAAATTTCATGCAAAAATGGATCAAAGATGCAGTATGCATCTTTTCATTGAAAAAAAATACCTGTTCCATTTGTGTCTTTCATGAAATAAATGTAACCCATTCAGACGTACACTGTACAATTGAAAATGAAAACTACACTGGCAAAGGGTGGAGCACAGATATAGGCCGTTCTCATTCCGCTTTCTAAAACTTGTTTACTGGAAACCGATTCAGGAAACCACTTTGGAAGATCGCTTTGCTAGCGTTCCCACTTGATCACACGAAAGTGGTTTTCAAAATCACTTCACGTACAGCACTCTTGTTGCTATGGAAACGCTGTCAGTGGGGTGACACGTTTCGCGCGAAATTCGAAACCGCAGCATGGGCATTCTACACCTGTCGTGTGGAGTAGCGCGCTCAAAATGTGTGAAGATCGCTTCCCGAAGAACGGTTGTGTCCTCACTTACGCTAAAACCAGTTTAACAAGGCAAAGCGATCTTGAAAACCACATCGCGAGGTGGTTTTCCAAACTGGTTTGGAAGATCGCTTCCAAGACCGCTTCGACCGTTCTCACTACGCGTTAAACTAGTTTCCACTAAACTAGTTTCCAGTAAACTAGTTTTAGGAACGTAGTGAGAACAGCCTCTTAGATTTCAGTGTCATTTGATACTCAAAAGAGACATAGCATCCCTAACACAGGTATGCCAGGGACTGAACTTAACTGACCTATTACACAGCAAAGTTCAGGCCCTGTTTCATTTTACACTAGTAATGGAAAGTTGCAATCCACTACTGATCATGTCCCATCTTTGGATTGCACGGTTAAGAGAAAATTTATGGTATTTAAAATAAAATTCAAGAATTGAATCATAAATCCATAATTCATTGTTCGAAATAGACATGAAATGAAATACTCTGAAAATTTGCTTTGCCCAATTGATCGTGGGCTCGGCAGCCGCTGTGCAGCGCCAGATCGACGAGGCTCTATCCCTTTAATCGTTGAACGCCAAACAGGGTAGCAGCAACTCCCATCTTTTAACGTCTTTTGGTCTGACGCGGCCGGGGTTTAAACCCCCGACCTGACCTCCCAGTTGTGAGACGGACGCTGTAACAACTGAGCCAACACACCGGTTAATATCATCATAATTGCAAGTTTGCGACAGTAGTATCACATTACAATTATTATTATCATAATTATTATTTCAATTATCATCATCAGCATTACTAAATACAATCATCATCATTCATAATCATAATTGGTTTTTAATATAATCATCATTATTATCATGATATTACTACATGTACCATTTTAATCATCAAAATTTTCTAATAATCATTCATGTTTATTATTTTCACAAATTTATTATTATAAATATGATGATGAGGATCATCATCATCATCAGTCTCATTTCGATTACTATCATCATTGTTATTCACTTTTATCTTCATTGTTATTTTCATTAACTATCATTAAATTATTTTTAACATTATAGACATTGACAAATTACTATTACTATACATGTACATGTATTATAATTATATTACAATGGAATACTCCCCAGGCAGTGGAGAATGTGCACACATTGTGTGCGGGAATGACTGATTAAATCCAATGACCGGGGTAATAATACACTATAATCATGGCATAGGACCTGCTCGTCGTGCTCTTACCTGAATCAGTTCCGTCCCAAAATTTATCTAGATTTGTAAGCAACAGACCAATCACCTCCCCTCCCCCTTCAGATGTAAAATGCAAAACAGATCGTTTTAGAAAAAAGTGCAAAACCATATTTCATTGATTTACTAAATTCTGAATAAATTTTTACTTTCATAGCCTTGATCAACTAAAATTTTTGCCATTGTTTTAGTCTCCATTTCAATCCAATTAATATTTGGATTTTTAATTGTCTAATATTCATGACCATTTAATATTGTAT